>NW_025765658.1:1200000-1726650 GCF_003918875.1 Haliotis rubra
ATGTATCTGTATAGACAAGCATAGCAGTGAGGGGATATGTATCTGTATAGACAAGCATAGCAGTGAGGGGATATGTATCTGTATAGACAAGCATAGCAGTGAGGGGATATGTATCTGTATAGACAAGCAAAGCAGTGAGGGGATATGTATCTGTATAGATAGCAGTGAGGGGATATGTATCTGTATAGACAAGCATAGCAGTGAGGGGATATGTATCTGTATAGACAAGCATAGCAGTGAGGGGATATGTATCTGTATAGACAAACATAGCAGTGAGGGGATATGTATCTGTATAGACAAGCATAGCAGTGAGGGGATATGTATCTGTATAGACAAGCATAGCAGTGAGGGGATATGTATCTGTATAGACAAACATAGCAGTGAGGGGATATGTATCTGTATAGACAAGCATAGCAGTGAGGGATATGTATCTGTATAGACAAGCATAGCAGTGAGGGGATATGTATCTGTATAGACAAGCATAGCAGTGAGGGGATATGTATCTGTATAGACAAGCATAGCAGTGAGGGGATATGTATCTGTATAGACAAGCATAGCAGTGAGGGGATATGTATCTGTATAGACAAACATAGCAGTGAGGGGATATGTATCTGTATAGACAAGCATAGCAGTGAGGGGATATGTATCTGTATAGACAAACATAGCAGTGAGGGGATATGTATCTGTATAGACAAGCATAGCAGTGAGGGGATATGTATCTGTATAGACAAGCATAGCAGTGAGGGGATATGTATCTGTATAGACAAGCATAGCAGTGAGGGGATATGTATCTGTATAGGCAAGCATAGCAGTGAGGGGATATGTATCTGTATAGACAAGCATAGCAGTGAGGGATATGTATCTGTATAGACAAGCATAGCAGTGAGGGGATATGTATCTGTATAGACAAGCATAGCAGTGAGGGGATATGTATCTGTATAGACAAGCATAGCAGTGAGGGGATATGTATCTGTATAGACAAGCATAGTGAGCAGTATAGAGGGGATATATATCTGTATCTGTAGACAAGCATAGCAGTGAGGGGATATGTATCTGTATAGACAAGCATAGCAGTGAGGGGATATGTATCTGTATAGACAAGCATATCAGTGAGGGGATATGTATCTGTATAGACAAGCATAGCAGTGAGGGGATATGTATCTGTATAGACAAACAAGCATAGCAGTGAGGGGATATGTATCTGTATAGACAAGCATAGCAGTGAGGGGATATGTATCTGTATAGACAAGCATAGCAGTGAGGGGATATGTATCTGTATAGACAAGCATAGCAGTGAGGGGATATGTATCTGTATAGACAAGCATAGCAGTGAGGGATATGTATCTGTATAGACAAACATATATCAGTGAGGGGATATGTATCTGTATAGACAAGCATAGCAGTGAGGGGATATGTATCTGTATAGACAAGCATAGCAGTGAGGGGATATGTATCTGTATAGACAAGCATAGCAGTGAGGGGATATGTATCTGTATAGACAAGCATAGCAGTGAGGGGATATGTATCTGTATAGACAAGCATAGCAGTGAGGGGATATGTATCTGTATAGACAAGCATAGCAGTGAGGGGATATGTATCTGTATAGACAAGCATAGCAGTGAGGGGATATGTATCTGTATAGACAAACATAACAGTGAGGGGATATGTATCTGTATAGACAAGCATAGCAGTGAGGGGATATGTATCTGTATAGACAAGCATAGCAGTGAGGGGATATGTATCTGTATAGAAAAGCATATCAGTGAGGGGATATGTATCTGTATAGACAAGCATAGCAGTGAGGGATATGTATCTGTATAGACAAGCATAGCAGTGAGGGGATATGTATCTGTATAGACAAGCATAGCAGTGAGGGGATATGTATCTGTATAGACAAGCATAGCAGTGAGGGGATATGTATCTGTATAGACAAGCATAGCAGTGAGGGGATATGTATCTGTATAGACAACATAGCAGTGAGGGGGATATGTATCTGTATAGACAAACATAGCAGTGAGGGGATATGTATCTGTATAGACAAGCATAGCAGTGAGGGGATATGTATCTGTATAGACAAGCATAGCAGTGAGGGGATATGTATCTGTATAGACAAAGCATAGCAGTGAGGGGATATGTATCTGTATAGACAAGCATAGCAGTGAGGGGATATATATCTGTATAGACAAGCATAGCAGTGAGGGATATGTATCTGTATAGACAAGCATAGCAGTGAGGGATATGTATCTGTATAGACAAGCATAGCAGTGAGGGGATATGTATCTGTATAGACAAGCATAGCAGTGAGGGAGGGGTATGTATCTGTATAGACAAGCATAGCAGTGAGGGGATATGTATCTGTATAGACAAGCATAGCAGTGAGGGATATATGTATCTGTATAGACAAGCATAGCAGTGAGGGGATATGTATCTGTATAGACAAGCATAGCAGTGAGGGATATATGTATCTGTATAGACAAGACATAGCAGTGAGGGATATGTATCTGTATAGACAAGCATAGCAGTGAGGGGATATGTATCTGTATAGACAAGCATAGCAGTGAGGGGATATGTATCTGTATAGACAAGCATAGCAGTGAGGGGATATGTATCTGTATAGACAAGCATAGCAGTGAGGGGATATGTATCTGTATAGACAAGCATAGCAGTGAGGGGATATGTATCTGTATAGACAATGTATCAGTGAGGGGATATGTATCTGTATAGACAAGCATAGCAGTGAGGGGATATGTATCTGTATAGACAAGCATATCAGTGAGGGGATATGTATCTGTATAGACAAGCATATCAGTGAGGGATATGTATCTGTATAGACAAGCATAGCAGTGAGGGGATATGTATCTGTATAGACAAGCATAGCAGTGAGGGGATATGTATCTGTATAGACAAGCATAGCAGTGAGGGGATATGTATCTGTATAGACAAACATAGCAGTGAGGGGATATGTATCTGTATAGAGACAAGCATAGCAGTGAGGGGATATGTATCTGTATAGACAAATCTGCATAGCAGTGAGGGGATATGTATCTGTATAGACAAGCATAGCAGTGAGGGGATATGTATCTGTATAGACAAACATAGCAGTGAGGGGATATGTATCTGTATAGACAAAGCATAGCAGTGAGGGGATATGTATCTGTATAGACAAGCATAGCAGTGAGGGGATATGTATCTGTATAGACAAGCATAGCAGTGAGGGGATATGTATCTGTATAGACAAGCATAGCAGTGAGGGGATATGTATCTGTATCAAGCATAGTATAGGCAAACATAGCAGTGAGGGGATATGTATCTGTATAGACAAAAGCATAGCAGTGAGGGATATGTATCTGTATAGACAAACATATCAGTGAGGGGATATGTATCTGTATAGACAAGCATAGCAGTGAGGGGATATGTATCTGTATAGACAAGCATAGCAGTGAGGGGATATGTATCTGTATAGACAAGCATAGCAGTGAGGGGATATGTATCTGTATAGACAAGCATAGCAGTGAGGGGATATGTATCTGTATAGACAAGCATAGCAGTGAGGGGATATGTATCTGTATAGACAAGCATAGCAGTGAGGGGATATGTATCTGTATAGACAAGCATAGCAGTGAGGGGATATGTATCTGTATAGACAAGCATAGCAGTGAGGGGATATGTATCTGTATAGTATAAGCATATCAGTGAGGGGATATGTATCTGTATAGACAAGGATAGCAGTGAGGGGATATGTATCTGTATAGACAAACATAGCAGTGAGGGGATATGTATCTGTATAGACAAGCATAGCAGTGAGGGGATATGTATCTGTATAGACAAGCATAGCAGTGAGGGATATGTATCTGTATAGACAAGCATAGCAGTGAGGGATATGTATCTGTATAGGCAAGCATAGCAGTGAGGGGATATATATCTGTATAGACAAGCATATCAGTGAGGGGATATGTATCTGTATAGGCAAGCATATCAGTGAGGGGATATGTATCTGTATAGACAAGCATAGCAGTGAGGGGATATGTATCTGTATAGACAAGCATAGTAGTGAGGGGATATGTATCTGTATAGACAAACATAACAGTGAGGGGATATGTATTTGTATAGACAAGCATATCAGTGAGGGGATATGTATCTGTACATACAAGCATATCAGTGAGGGGATAAGTATCTGTATAGACAAGCATATCAGTCAGGGGATATGTATCTGTATAGGCAAGCATATCAGTGACGGGATATATATCTGTATAGACAAGCATAGCAGTGAGGGGATATGTATCTGTATAGACAAGCATAGCAGTGGACAGTGAGGGGATATGTATCTGTATAGACAAGCATAGCAGTGAGGGATTTGTGTCTCCATGTGCTAGTGATTGGCCGTTAGTCGAGTTGTCTATACTGTCGTTGAAACCAATCACTACTTCCCAGTCGCAGACTGTTCGTCCAGATATCATTACTGTCGTTGAAACCAGTCACAGCTCCCCCGTGATAGGCCGTTAGTCGAGATGTCTATAATGTCGTTGAAACTAGTCACAGCTCCTTCTTGATAGGCCGTTAGTCTAGCTGTCCATAATGTCGTTGAAACCAGTCACAGCTCCCCAGTGACAGGCCGTTCGTCCAGCTGTCCATAATGTTGAAACCAGTCAAAGCTCCCCACTAACATGCCGTTCGTGGAGCTGCCCATACTATCGATGAAACCAGTCACAGCTCCCCAGTCAGAGACCCTTAGTCGAGTTGTCCATAATCTCGTTGAAACCAATCACAACTTCTCAGTGGCAGACTGTTCGTCAAGATGTCCATAATGTCGTTGAAACCAGTCATTGCTACCCCGTCAAAGGCCGTCCGTCCAGCTATCCATACTGTTGTTGAAACCAGCTCCCTAGTGATAGGCCGTTAGTTGATCCGTCCATAATGTCGTTGATACCAATCACAGCTCCCCAGTGGCAGATCGTTAGTCCAGCTGTCCATAATGTCCTTGGAACCAGTCACAGCTCCCCAGTGGCAGATCGTTCGTACAGCTGTCCCTAATGTCCTTGAAACCAGTCACAGCTCCCCAGTGAAAGGCCGTTAGTCGAGCTGTCCATAATGTCGTTGAAACCAGTCACAGCTCCCCAGTGGCAGATCGTTCGTCCAGCTGTCCTTAATGTCCTTGAAACCAGTCACAGCTCCCCACTGGCAGATCGTTCTTCCAGCTGTCCATAATGTCGTTGAAACCAGTCACAGCTCCCCAGTGGCAGATCGTTCGTCCAGCTGTCCATATTGTTGTTGAAACCAGTCAGAGCTCCCCACTGGCAGATCGTTAGTCCAGCTGTCCATAATGTCCTTGGAACCAGTCACAGCTCCCCAGTGGCAGATCGTTCGTCCAGATGTCCATAATGTCCTTGAAGCAGTCACAGCTCCCCAGTGAAAGACCGTTAGTCGAGCTGTCCATAATGTCGCTGAAACCAGTCACAGCTCCCCAGTGATAGGCCGTCAGTTGATCCGTCCATAATGTCGTTGATACCAATCACAGCTCCCCAGTGGCAGGTCGTTCGTCCAGCTGTCCATACTGTCGCTGAAACTAGTAACAGATCCCCAGTGAAAGGCCGATCGTCCAGATGTCCATACTGCCGTTGAAACCAGTCACAGATCCCCAGTGATAGGCTGCCAGTTGATCTGTCCATAATGTCGGAGAAACCAGTCACAGCTCCCCACTGGCAGATCGTTAGTCCAGCTATCTATACTGTCGTTGAAACAAGTCACAGATCCCCAGTGATAGGCCGTTCGTCCAGATGTCCATACTGTCGCTGAAACCAGTCACAGCTCCCCAGTGGCAGATCGTTCGTCCAGCTGTCCATAATGTCGTTGAAAGCAATCCCAGCTCCCCAGTGGCAGATCGTTCGTCCAGATGTCCATAATGTCGCTGAAACCAGTCACAGCTCCCCACTGGCAGATCGTTCGTCCAGCTGTCCATAATGTCGTTGAAACCAGTCATTGCTCCCCACTGGCAGATCGTTCGTCCAGCTGTTCTTAATGTCCTTGAAACCAGTCACAGCTCCCCACTGGCAGATCGTTCGTACAGCTGTCCATCATGTCGTTGAAACCAGTCACAGCTCCCCAGTGAAAGGCCGTTAGTCGAGCTGTCCATACTGTCGTTCAAACCAGTCACAGCTCCCTAGTGATAGCCCGTTGGTCGAGTTGTCCATACTGCCGATGAAACCAGTCACAGCTCCCCAGTGGCAGATCGTTCGTCCAGCTGTCCATACCGTCGCTGAAACCAGTCACTGCTCCCTAGTGATAGCCCGTTGGTCGAGTTGTCCATACTGCCGTTGAAACCAGTCACAGCTAATCCTTGTTGTGACATCTAACTCTTTGCACACAGTTGAAATATTTTCTTTACTTCAAATTCAGTTATTGTTGAATTAACACTGCATGTTCTTTATGTGTTCCGAATAAATGTCGATCTCAAACCAAAGAAAAATCAATTCATCTGTGAGATAGGAAGTTAACCTTTCAAATCCCCTATGATGACTTTCACTACGGGAGATTTGACACAACATTTGTCTGTGACTATACTATGGGAACATTACGAGGCACGTTTCATGAGTCCTGCAATGTCCGCTTCTTAGAAGGAGTGTAACGTCATGTGGTGTGATGGAGCAAGCGTTGATGGGGCATACACAGGCTGCTGTGCCAGATACCAGACAGCAAGTGTAATAAACACTGGAATGGTAATGATGATTTTCAAGACGGACAAGGAATATTGAAGTATTTTCAATGCATGGTACTTTTCAATGGTCTGGTACTAAGTCAGGAAAAGTCAACCAGATTCCACAAAGTACATGTTGAATGAATTCTAACAAATGAACACACGATAATGCATTCCAATTGTTAGTCTGTCGACACCTGTAAGAATATTATGAATGTTTGGCAAGACCTTTTGGGTATTTAAGATTGCTGAAAACACCTGTATATGTCTGCTGAAGATAAAGCAGTGTTAATGTGTTGTTCGAGTTTATCAATGCACGACATTTGACATTTTGAAGCATCAAAATATGATTCGGTGTAATCGAAGCAAATAAATGTGTGAAGAAATAATTTCCGGTTTAGGCTCGGTACACTGAGCATTGTTTTACTCAGGACATCAACGTAAGATTGAAATGACGCTCGTAAACATTGCATTTAAACGATTTCAATTTCTCATGATAACAAGAACGATATTGATGTAACTGAGAAGACGTCTTAGTGACACCATAGAATAATGAAGTAACAACCGTTATATGTCACCTATCCCAAACATAAAATGAAGCGAGCATATGCAGGTGGGGTATTGGTAAACAGATAATTTCGTGGCTATGTCACTGAAACAGAAAATAGCTCGCAAAAAGGTGTTACAAAGTCAAACAACATTCGTAACAAGCCATACATCAGGCAGGATTCGGGAGGGGACTGCGACAGGTAATGGGTATTACAATTTGCAAGCTATACTTTCGCCTGTCACGCTGTTCAGTATCGTGAAAAACATCATTCTAAAGTTTAAGGCAATTCCTATATGTCCTGCTTGACTGTGTTGATTTTTCCATCATGTTTTATTGTCCTTAGGCGCCAGATTTTATAAAATACAAATATAAAGTATATACTGCTTTAGTGTCAAAACAATTAAGGATCTTTTTTATGACGCAACTTTTCATTTAATAATGTTTTTTTTTAAAGAAATAGAATTATTAGATAAATTTTGAACAATATGTTTTGTATACAGATAAATGTTTTTTTTATAAATGTTAGTTTAAATTAGCAACTGCGATTGTTAGTTGCTGTAACCTCAAAGGGGGTTAAAGTATCGGAAAATTATTGTCCCCCTGAGGGGGTACGTAAGTCCCAATACATTCAAAGTAAATTTAGACTTACCATGTATTTTTACTCGTAGAATATGTGTGTTTTCAATTTATGGCTATATTTGTCTCCATTCACCAGCGGCTGAAGGGATGGTGTAAATCCAGCTAGGTTCCATGCAGGTAGCAAAAGCGCTGTAAGTCCCGATGGTCCCTAGTATGGTGACCTACCTTCAGTTGCTGGCGATCTATGGCCCATGTGTATGTTGTAATGTCCTAAATAGTATATAATTTAAATTACGTGCTAGTTTTCAACCTCTTACTGGGATATGCTAGTTGTTTTATTGTCCTTAGGCGCCAGATTTTATAAAATACAAATATAAAGTATATACTGCTTTAGACAGGATATGGCTGAAATATTGTCAAAGTGACTTTAACTCACTTATTGAGGAAATTCAGTTGATGAATCGCATTCTGTTGATGAAATAATGTTATTGTGGGAAAATATGAATACATCCTCTACAACAACATGTGAATAAAGTACACAAATGGTTGCTTTCTGACACTACAAAAATGTATACTTTTACTGCAGAAAATGCAGATCCCAGAAGGACTATGACCAGTTTTCTATCCGGCACTTGTGGAGGCCAAGTTTCGAACCTCTTCTGGCATTTTGCCTCATACTAACACCCTAAAGGCAATATGCCTGCATTTGAGAACATTTTTGATTTCATGAATGTTTGTAGTTCATCAAACTGTATTTGCGGGGCGGTGGGGTCAGAAAAAGCGTTGGCTCCATTTGTACAGATCACCTTTTTGCTCAGAACTGGTTTGTAGTTCAATCATGTATAATATTACAGCCTGTAACAGTCAGTCAGTGTAACAATCTGGATAAATAATTAGGTTCAATACATCATCAGGGTTTGTGACAGAGTCTTGGACCTTTAAGGACATATCCTGTTCACAGTATCTCCACAGAGATTGATCAGCCTTCCCTCAACACCGTCTTATACTCTCAACTCAAGGTGTTTCTTCTCTTGGTATCAGAATTAAGCTTCATATCAAAGTAGCTAAAATAGCTCAATGCTTACTGATATTATTAACAAAAATATCAAACCATGTATTCTTGTATCAAGAATACGTATAAGAAAGAACAAAATCTGATTATACTTCCCTTTTTCACTGACGGATCCTGTAATTCTCGTAATACTGCTGGTGCCACTGTTGTTGGATATAATACATCTACCAAAAAACCTATGAAAAGGTTTTAGCGCTGTTTGGCATTACCACTCATGAATGGGAGAACACAACTGGAATGACGTAGGCTACCGAGACGGCATACTTAGAGCTCATGTTCTACACTGTGCGTTGATGCGGCGACGTAGCGTCACTCTGAAGCACGGTAATGCCCACCTACACATTGCCCGTATTGTAACTGACTTTTTGAGTCAGAATAACCTTACAACCATGGTCGACTTCTCCCGAGCCCTCTCACCCATAGAACATATCTAAGTGAGCGATCGAACGACTCTTTGGTTAACGTTTGGGACAACATCGATCAAGCTGTTTTCAACTCTCTGTAGTTGCCTCGTCTGTATCAACGCAAATGGTGGTGACACCACCGAAATTGAAATTGTTTCTAATTATAATAGTTGTTAAACTATCCGTCTTGAGGACATGCCTGTTAGTAGGTATATGCTTTGCACTTTACACATGTACCAAAACAATTGGTGTAAAGTTTTGGACGTTGTTTTTGGTATGTGGCAGTTTTTACCGACATTATAGAACAGTGTTGTATCTGTATTGTTCATGTTGATATTCAGAAAAGAGCAATGGTGTACTGGTTACTATAGTTAGACTGGAAGTCAGTGTTGTCTGACCAATAGCGTTAGAGAAAGTTCAGGAAATATTTGTTCATTTATGAATCTAAAAGCATCTGACATTAAATCTCACGCTACCAGAAGCCCATCAGTTCAGAGAAAATCACCTTTTCACTCTTGATACTCAGCCATATTTTGAAGCTTGACCACTGTATTACAAACACAATATCGCCTTTGCATGTGTGCTGACACCCAATTTTGCACTGCTATCGTGATTCTTGTGTTGTGTTTTCTTCAAATTGATTTGTTAACTTCATTTTAGAATTCAATTGTTAATTATATCACATTTCTTTAATGTTTGGTGATTTCACACCGAGTTCCTTTACAGAGCAATTTTCTGTTCACTTATAGGTTTAACGTGGGAATCTACACGTACTGCTTGTGTCTGTCGGTGGCATCCAGGCTACACCAGTTTTCGAGGTCGGTGTCGTCCGTTTTGAGATACACTGATGTATTTACGTTTTGCAGTAAACAATGTGTTTGGAGACGACGGGGAGGGAAGTACTCTCCAGCAGCAGTACAAGAGCACAGTGCGGTGTTGGAAACATCGGTCTGGCTGGGCATGATATACGACAAGGTTGATGTGATGATCGTGACAGGGATCATGTCCCGTCAATGTTGAGTAGACCAACGTTTACGTACAGAGTTGAATTTCCCAGGATGACAGAGAGCACTCGTTGCAGCGGGCAATCTGAGGCACTAGGTTTCACAACCACGGCCAGACAATTCTCCTGACATGTTGTTACCAGTTGAACACGTTTGGGATATAGTAGGGAGAAGGATTAGCGACTGCTTGGGTTAGCTTTACAAGAAGACGGCATACCAACCATGATATATTCCCTTCAGGTCGTCATTTTCACAAGAAGCATGTGAAGCCTAATTAAAGTCCAAAGGAGTCCAACAGGATTTCACAAAACAACAGAAGTATAACAACAACAATAGTAATGGATATTTGTGATAAATACAGTCACAGCTGGGGAAGACAACTGTCCGTGAGAGACTATAACATAATGGAAACTTGAGATGATACCTGCGGTGTTCTTATGTTTTATCAATTCGTTGTCGGCAGAAGGAAGTAGCGGGTATTTTTAAATGAGATATTCAGTTACCACCACATTCAAGCATTTGTTTCCAGAGAACGGACATCCACAGCTGAAAAAATGTGATTTATGAATAAAATCTGAACACGTCATTTTTGTAATTCAGGCGAGCGGAGAAAACACAGTTATGTTTCTTTCCGGCTTCGGGTATCGACGTGGGGCTTGAATGATCCTGAATATGTATGAATATTACTGAAATGTCCTGTGCACAACTGACACTGGTAATTTAGTGGTAAATAGAAAGGGAATTGCCTCGGATGTAGATGAGATTGTCCCACAATCGGAAGTGGTGAAAGTAGTCCGCTTTAGTGGGCGTGGGTTAAAATAAAGAACTTCAGAATGCAGAAATTACAATGAACAAAACGGAAATTTCATTATTAAAAATAGCACATAGTCAGCACTCAAATAATGCTTCTTTTACTTATTTTTTATGAATAATTTGATTTGAAACTTTAACTTAAACTCCAAACTCCGCATAGTAGGTGCATGTGTATCCTGTTTTCTGTATAAATGTATAATTCATATACGGAAGGGGTGGTGTGATTGCAAAATCGTATATTTGTTACCCAGTCTGCATTGAATCAATATATTTTACACACAATTACCTAGGCAGAAACTGTTGCAGGAATGAAACTTAAGATAGTTCTAATCAAAATTTAAAACGCCTCTTTCCGTTTCCAAATTGATAACACTACTTCGTAAATTTGCTGTTGCCCCCGAGTTTTTACATTCCAGTCACCCATGAAGATTTGACCTTCAGTAACCCATGCTTGGCATAAGAGGCAACTAAAGGGATCGGGTGGTCAGGCACGCTGACTTGGTTGACACATGTCATTGTATCCCAATTGCGTAGATCGATGCTCATGCTGTTGATCACTGAATTGTTTGGTCCAGAATCGATTTATTTAAAGATCGCCGCCATATAGCTGGAATACTGCTGAGAGCGGCGTTAAACATGAAACCAAAAATCAGTGCATGCTTCAAACTGGCCAACTACAATTTGGTACAGCTGGGTTATTTCTATATTAAATCGCTATCAATTCTGAATGTTGTAGATATCTAGATTATGCCGATCTTTGACATTATGCTTTTTATCCGTAACTCTGATATCCGTAACCCTCGGACAGCAATTGTTGATATCGACATTTTACATCGTAATATTTAGCCGGAAATCCACATTATGATATCAATTGATCAAGAGGACAAATGCACATAATAACCTTTCTTCACCTCACTGAACAATCGCTTTACAATAATTACAAGAAGTACATAGTATCCAATTACTTAGTAATATACCTTTTAAAACGGTACGGAATATTCAGCAGAAAGATGTCACAACTATTGATATTAGATATCTTTAATGAGATAAACAGTTTAACAGTGTACCAGGGTCGTTGAACGTCATATGACCATAGATTTTGTTAGATGATTGGCAAAAGCTACCCACTGTCCATCACGTCATTTACCAGGTGCCTTCAGGATGCTGTCACGGTAGAAGTGCCCAGTGACACGTCCGTGAATACATCTACGCAATAGTTGCACCAGTCAAGTAAGTCCAAAACCAACCTTGATTCATCCCAAAACGAACGTTTGCGCAGCTACATTTGGCCCTGCGCTGACGCTCCAACGACGTCTTGCAGTAATCTGGCGGTCCGTCAATCGTGGTGCAACAAGGGAACGTCGGTCATACATCTTCGAATTCCATCTGTGAAGCCGATGACGAATCATCTGTCCACTCACTCTAACACCTATAGCTCAGTGAAGCTCATCTCAAATTTCAGAGCCACTTTGACCTCGGTTTCGTAACACAGTCGTTACGATGAAGCGGTCTGGTGCTCCAGCTGTCGTCTTTGGTGTGTCATCAACAATAAGCTGATAATTTCTGACTGTGAAACGTTAAGAGACCGTGCCATTATGCTCTGTCTGGTTCCAGCTTCAAACATACCAACTACATGTAGCCATTCCTGTTGGGATAGCAGACACCGCATGCCAAGAACGTTCTACCGAGTATAACAGAATGACAATATGCACGGTATACAATTACATTTTCCCCTACTTAGGTTTCAGTTTTGTTATTATCACCGTGGCGTACAGCAACAAACTGAAATGGTTCACTGTAAATTTCGAATTTCCCCACGACCATGTTCACATGCACATCGCTTACACGAAACTGACGTGTTTGCACGAAATTCACAACACCTTGTGAATGGAATAACCATTTTCTAAACCCATATACAATCAGGCAACTTGATTCCCAAGTAACTGGAATCTCCCTTACATGTTTTGAATGGTATATATAAATGGAAGACAAGTAACTAATATTCAATTTTATTATGGTTGTCGTGGAACGTGTCGATACTGTACTTGATTAACATTTACGCCACTATGTCTATCATTACAGCTCACACTATCCGGATTCCTGCCACACGTATCTGGAAACTTCTTACGTATTATTATCCACCAGCACGAAGTGGCGACAGATTTTCTCAAAAACCGTTATAGATAGGGAAACCAAACGTGGTATGTGTTTTCAGGGCATGAATTTCGTGGTCGAGTTAAAGAACAGGAACCAAATAGGAACAGAACACGGTGGCGGGGGATATTGATGACCATGTCGTCTTGTTATGTATCGAATAGACGTACAACCCACCTGACTACTGACGGACTGACAATAGCTGCCGGTCCCATGAGGTGATTACAGTAACAATTGGTATCATCGAAGTTAAACAGTGCGTTAGGGTTACCATAACTACAATATTATAATAACTACAATAATATATAAATATGTGGAAGCAAAATCCTGGTTCTTCAGCGACCCATGGTGGTCATTCGCGCTGATCAAACCATCCTTTAATTTTTATCCGGTTACAAAGTCATATCCACTGCGCCACAATTAACGCAGTGACATCAGAGGGCGTGTTAAGAAGAAAAGAAAGCAAACATTACAATGTTGTGTCCTTGAGGGGTGTCAGCAGAGTGCTTGTTTATTAGAAAGCTGTGCTTAAATTATTCTGCTTATCATGAAATCATGCCAATTATGCGAATGTTGGCTGCAGGTATACTCATAATCACTCAATACCATTTTATTACTGTTGTTTCATGACAAACAATGTACTTATTTGGAAAGAAAACAAAAGCTTTTCCGAGGACCATCCATGCATATTATGTTACATGATATTCTAGAAGAAGTACCGTTCGACACACGACAGACATTCTAAATAACAATATTGGGAAGTTCTATTCAACATTGCAAATTTAAGTCAGAAAGCCCCACTGCTATAATTACATACTAACCGCAAACATTAGCTGTGCACAGGTTCCATAAAAGGAATGTCTCAACGTCAGGTGGCTGCACATTTCTATTGCCACTGTAACACCTTTTCAGCATTGTGTGAGACGCTATCAGAACAGTAATGGGGTTGCAGATCGCCGACGTGTAGGACTTTCTGGACAGCCAGATCCATCTCCAACACAGGTTCCAGACTACATCGACCACTGCTCAGACCATTCCAGAACTTCGGCGTATCAGCTACAACACAGTCAGGAACCGCTTATGTCATTACGGGATATGACGACGTAGTCCCAACACAAGACCTGTTTCAGCTACAGAACATAGATGTGGGATGAAGTGACGCGACGTCAAGGCAACATGCCATATCAGCCATATAACATTTAATATTTGGCAGCAGAGTTGCAGAGAATATGGCAAGCCATTCCACACGCCTTCCATGCCCATTTGATTAACTCCATGCACCGGCAATGCACTGTTGTTCTCGCTGCTTACAGTGGGCAGGCAGACCCATATTGAATTTGTAACATAGTGTCAGCGTCTTGAGACACACACACACACACACACACACACACACACACACACACACACACACACACACACACACACACACACACACACACACACACACACACACACACACACACACACACACACACACACACACACACACACACACACACACACACACACCGTGGTTTTGAAGGGGGTATATTCATGATGATGTTAGTGAAGGTTGAGAGACCAAACCGGCACATTAACGAATCGCATAATTGTATCACTCCGCACCCCAATGAATCATTGTCATACGTGCAGAAAGGCCGTGACTTTTGTCACAGCTGCAGTTTGTAATCCCATTACCAGCTAACTATTGCTACGTGCCAGTCTATGTTGTACTAATATTTCTGATTAATAGTGGCAGCGGACTGAGCCTTTCGGAAAATATAGAGCTGTGACAACCAGAGTGAGAGATATCTGATTTGGGTTTTGCAAATAGTATAATCTCTAGTAGTTCCGAGTAAAGTTTTGCTACGGTTGTCTGAAAAATATTCCAGAATTGTTTCTGCAGGTGTTCAGCCGACATTTTGAGAAATAAAGTCATATGTATTTTATGCCCGTGTTTAATGCACCCGATGTGGGAAACGCCAACTTTAAGATTGCCTTTCCTTGCTATCATCCTTAAACATACCTCGGCTTTCAGTGTTCAATTTGATTGACCAGTGCCAACGTGCTCAAGAGGAGTAGGATATTTCCCTTTTTGGTTTTATCATTTCCTCCAGCGATGCACTATCCATTCTTCCTTTTTGTTATTAAATCACGTACATGCACTTAGAAAAACCATTCGAATTTCCCCAAGGGATACAGTGTTTCACACGTTTCCATAATATTACCTTCCTAACTGTATCTTCATGCACATGGACACATGTTGTTTTAAGGTACTTGTTCGAAACATTCAAAGAATAAGGTTCATTCTACCTGTGTATAACAAGACTAATATATATTTGAACGTCCTTTCGGTAACAACACCTGTTGACGGCACTGCTGCTCGCCGAGTGTAGATGGAGTGTCTTCGCTCAATTCCTCTTTAGTTTGGATGGTTATGTATACAATTCAGATGAAGAAATAGGTTCCCATTTAGTTTACAGTTGTTTTGAAAATGTGTATGCCATAATACGTCTCTGTTAACCGGTGCTGCTTTTGTTTTGGTCAGTTTAGGGTTGTAAAATACAAAAAAATCTTTCAAGCCAATCAATATGCATGACACAATAAATTTATGCATTGTTATTGCTACTGAGATATTCACTTCAATGTTTCAATTTTTTTAGCTTTGATATTACTAAGGATAGCATAACACATCATGGAATGGGAAAATAGTCGACTTGTCAATTAGAGGTATCAAATCACAATCACAACCTCTGGTTGAAACAGTCGATTTGACGGCCTCATTGCCGCGGAATCCAATATTCCTTATATGTACAGTTAAAGGGGACTAAATATATAGTTGCGGTCGCTGGAGTAGTCAAAGTATACGATTCAAACGTGAGACAGATCCCTGAAGCTGTCATGTCTTTCTTCATTTCATTAGTAGTGTCACACTCGTTCAACGTCTGTCATATATGAAATAGAAATCTACAACGCCAGTGCAAAAGAATACCCAACCTTGACTTTCCTCAGAAATGCATTCCATTTGGTGTATAGGGCAAAGTGGCTGTGAAACAAATCAAGATTAACATCATGAAGAAACAAGGCTCAGTACAGACAGCGCTATAATTGGTACAAAAGGTTCTTATTGGTGTGTTTTTTTAGTTCAGATCGAAAACCTATTTCATACTGGCTGGACTGAACTTCTGTTGCTCGACTCAATATCCTTGCTAACGCCACAGTGTTCAGTTACGTCATCGTACAATGGAACATTTCTTATCAGAAAATACTCCTATAATTGTCCAGTTTCGGGAAACCATTGAACGCATATTGAGGCGTACCTACGTGAGTGATCGACAGTGACAGCTGCTAAGAGTGAGTCAGCGCGCAAACCAGCACAGTGATGTATGTCATGGTCGTTGAACACAGTCACTGTGAACGAGTGATTACCTAACGCTTTCCACTCTTCACACGGGTCCCTTTTCCTTGACACTTCCGACCTATCTCTTAGATTACGGTTAATAGCTGCATCCTACTTCCGTGGGGTGCCAGGCCAGATTAATTACTGCACAGCCAGAAAAAGCATACTACTGGATGAAATACAGAAGGTAACATTTGTTATCTCAGCACGAATGAATACTGGCTTTATGAGCGCGCCACCTCGTTGCATGATTCCGTCGTTAGCATTTATGGTGCCCCTTTGCCATTTCTGTCACAGTCAGGAAGCACATTGGCGATGCATGACATATTTGAGAACATATTCATCTTGCCAACTGGTTCTGTGGGGAACGTGTGGCCCACGGGGATTTTTAAAGCTACTGACACATAAACGTTCTTGTCTTAATCAGGATCACTAATGCATTTTGATATAGCAAAAGAAACCAGGATCGGAAAGCTGGGATTTGAAGACCTTTCTGCTCTTCTCATTGTCCAGCTAGGTCTTCCAGTCCTGTAGGTAGTGCTACGCAAAAGATACAATACTTAAAAAATAGATATTCACAAACAAAAACAAACACTGAACGACAAAACGGAAGAGCAGAAAAATGTATGTAACTAAATCTTATGAACAGTTAATTCACACAGCACCTCAGCAATGCATATTCCCACTGCTAAAGTGTCACATGACCCTGCATACTATAGGGAAGCTAACACGTGTTATCGGGGCTTTAGGAAAAGATAGAAGTGGAAATAATGTGACATCTGCAGTCGCCGAAAATTAACGTTTGCTTCATTCACATAATGTGTATCGTCATATCTATATCCTGGAGATAATGGTTATTTAAAGAATGTATAATGAGGACAATCCGATCTATCCTTAAACAGATACATACGATCTACTTTTGCATCCTTAAAACCAGTGAAACTTCAATCCTTTACCTCGTTGACTATTAAACAATTGTATCTCAAACGTTGTGAAATGTAAACTCCATAGGCTGGAGCTGTTGGAATATTGTTCGACATAAAAGGCAAGTTGAAATCATCCCTGGGATACGATGAAGTCTGTAAGCCTGACTACCCAATAACGTCAGTCGCCTCTTACGACAAGCATGGGTAACTGAAGACCAATTCTAAATCGGATCTTCACGGGTCACAATTGGTAGGATTCTGTTCAGATATTTAGGCCCATATTTAAATAGTTGACGAAGGTTGCTATTATCAACAATGGTGAAGTCATCTGGGATTATATGTATTGCATGTTGGTAGCAAAACTTTGAGTCTTGGTAACCATATGAGGTGGCATTTACATTGTGATCTGCCGAGTCCACGTTCCTATCATTGAACAACCTGCATGAGGAAAACGATATCGTTGGTACATGTATTTCCTGAAATCTGAAATATTTAGGCAAGTTTTGGGTCAATTATTTTTGCCTCAGATTAAATCAAATACTTGTTTTGCAAACATCAGATTCAGGAACATAGAGTCTTTGTCTGATTCGCTTAAGTCTGTGTCTGGTTTCGCCAAACTTTGTCGGAGTCGGCTAATTTCTTTTAATGACTGAGGACCGCCTCCGTGGTGTAGTGGTTAGAGCGTCCGCCCGGGGAGCGGAAGGTCGCGGGTTCGATCCCCGACCGCGTCATACCAAAAGACGTTAAAGTATGGTACTTGTTGGTCCCTGCCTGGCGCTCAGCATTAATGGGTACAACAAGGACTGGTCGGCTCGGAGTCAGTATAATGTGTCTGAGTGGGGTATTCATGCTTCACTGCGGCATGGTATCTCAGTGGGCTAGCACTATAAAACCAGCTTAAGTCTGGGCTAGTACAAGCAGCCGCACATACACATACACACGCATGCACGTCGTCATATGAGCGAAATATTCTCAAGCACGACGTTAAACCCAATTTCACGTCACCTTTGATGACTGAGAGTATTGTCTTGTTCCCACTTTCTGCAGCACTAATGGTTCCTGCAGGAGAGGCACCAACTCTTCCAAGTGAATTGTATCATTTGGCCATCGTCCCTTCTTGTAACCATGAGACCGCCTCCGTGGTGTAGTGGTTAGAGCGTCCGCCCGGGGAGTGGAAGGTCGCGGGTTCGATCCCCGACCGCGTCATACCAAAAGACGTTAAACTATGGTACTTGTTGGTCCCTGTCTGGCGCTCAGCATTAATGGGTACAACAAGGACTGGTCGGCTCGGAGTCAGTATAATGTGTCTGAGTGGGGTATTCATGCTTCACTGCGGCATGGTATTTCAGTGGGCTAGCACAGGTAGCACTATCAAAACAGCTTAAGTCTGGGCTAGTACAAGCAGCCGCACATACACATACACACTTGTACGCCGTCATATGAGCGAAATATTCTCAAGCACGACGTTAAACCCAATTTCACCTCACCTCACCTCTTGTGACCATGGCTGCCTCGACGCCTTTGACTCAATACATTGCCGTTGCCAGCTCTTCCGCTAGAAAGCCTGCCAACGTCTGTTATTTTGTTACCACATACATATGATATTGCAGAACATAACAGTTGGAAATCCAATGATTTTCTCTTTACATTCTGTCAGGTCGACTGCATTTGAGGCTGTTAGAATAGTGGTATATTTTTTCTAATATCCCAACTTTCATGCACAGGATAGACACAATTGGAACATTTCTGTCGATGCCTGATTTAAGTCTTGTGAGACGTGGAGTAGGTTCCCTGTCTTCAGAGTACGTAGCTGTCAAACAGTAACGCTCGTTAAACCCGTCAAATCACTTTGTTAATATGTTTTGAACCTGTGCTGTTGTTAGCTCATGTTTGTCAACAACATATTTGCTGTTATCAATTTGGATATAATGTATCCCTTTTCTAACTTTGGATGTGGATAGCTTTGAATCCACATTATTTCATGTGAAACTAAACGCACCCGAGTTAATAAGACCAATATATTTGTACTTCAGCAAATGTAAGAAACTCAATTATTTACTGTATTAAAACAATATCGATTTAAACTTTGGACACACACATGCGATTCAACATCAGATTGTAAATTTGCGCTTCGTTTGAGTTACTTCATACAGTTTGCTGAAACAAAAACCCTTCACTTTCAAGATTTTGATGCGTGCTAAAGGAAAATCGTTACTGGGCAAATGCACAAGTCTTGGGCTTTTTGGACAATATGTTCAATGTTGGTGACGTTAATGCCTTAATTATATTGTTCGTTATCTAACTGCAGCTGCAAGTGTACTTTTTACTGATACTTTTGTAGAAAATATTAAGATGGATAGATGTACATTATAAAAGCATTAGAGTAGCCTCGGGTAGAGTGGGAAACTTAGCTGATCTTCATGTCGAAATTACACCGACTTTTTCACTTGTGAGCGTGCCAACAAATACTGGAATTGTTTTACACGTATAATAGAATGATATATTATATTTTCTCTCTGCAACTTTCGTTACCATAATAAAATCATGTGCGAGATAAACATGTTTCAAGAACCCATTAGTAAATTTGAGAGATTAAGGTTGAAATAGCGTCTTTAATTCAGAAAAAAGAAATTCCATCTGCAAGGCGTTTAAAACTGTCTTAAAGGAAGCGTTTTCCCTCCGCGGAAATGAAATAACTTGAGAAACTATATTCCTGTATAAATCCCCCTGTTTGTAAGATGCCAATGGACTTCCGTATCTACATTCCTTGATAAACGTGATTTCTATCGGTAGTAAACCTGATCAATAGCACCAATGCCTGCTGTTGACGTAGTGTTGAACATCCATTAGAGTTTATCCTCTTATTCGCATTGTTGGTTCAAGTTGTGTTTATCACTGCAGATCGAAGGACGATGCAAGCTGGTGTTACAAATGAGGGCATGCCAACAGCGTCGTTAAGAGTATAAAAATCTGGGGTTGAGCCATGAAACGTTGACTTGCGATGTTGTGAACGATATGAGACATGGGGCGGAATGACTGATTCCACAGCACGTCCATTTGTCCACATGTTCGAAAGCAGTACTTCTCAAACGTTTGGTCGCTTTTCAGTGAATCGTCAAAACACATGTTTAAGGAAATATATACATACTCTCCCCAAAAACAAACGCGTACGTGTATTTTCACGAATTTTAACCTTGATGTGAGATAACAATAATGTCATTTTGGATAAGTTGCAGCCAAATTTCACAGTTGAAAAGATCAAATGTCTGTTAACATGTAAAGCTTATAAAAAGTTCAATAAGTGAGGGCTTCCGTTCCAAGTTGGGCGTTTTTTTTAATATCTGTTGTTTCCACCATTAGCCCCTACCACTGCTCTACACCGTCTTGGCATTGACTGAATAAGCCGTTGAATTCGACCTTGTGGAATTTTTGCGCATTCCTTTTGCAACGCCTGCGACGTAGTCGTTGCAGCACATGGCCAATATAGGGCCTTCTGGCTCGAAGTCCAGGTGTTCGTAAACGTCACTCTCCTCACACCAGGCACTGCACTTGCAGTTACTGTGACAGATCGATTCCGCAAATGAAGGTACCTATCCTGCGTTGTAGTGGTAATACGAGGTCGATCCTGCGTAGAATTCATTTGTTGACATCTGTCCCTTAAACGACTGATGGTACTCTGGTGAACATTGAGTTGACGTGCAACGGCAGGATGAGATTCCCCAGCCTCCCGACGTCGAATGGCAATGTTTCGATTTACAGCAGTGAGTCGCGGCGTAACGATATTCTTTCATTTAGGTAATAAATGACAATGACCATCTAAAAGAACCACCTTTTCTCTATGACATTTTCATGCAAGTTGACACTTTCGAATGTAAACGTGTATTTAAGATTCAAAAGATGCGTTTTTGCATTCGTTCCATGTACACAAACCAGTATTATAATAGCGAGCAAAATTATAATCATGAAGCCCTAATTTTGGAGGGGAAAAAAGAGATTTCATGCATCAATATCACCTATGCGTTTCTGTTTTTGGGAGAGTATACACAACTTGTGATGTGATGAAACATAGTCTTCTTGTTCATGTACTCTATCGTAGATATCCATGTTCGTCAGAAAATGTGTCTTACCATGACAGCAGTGACTATAACACGCTAAATAGACTGTAGAGGTAGGGACTATTTTGAGACAGCTTTTCATAATTTGCTTTTGTCTCGGGACTCCAATATCTACCCGATGTTGCTGCATATATTGACACATACTGTATCGCGGTTTTGAGAACATACTCTACAAGGAATAAATGACTGATTGGAAATAAACAATAATCATTCTGATATAGCGACAGCACTGACAATCAAATGAATATGAAACAACATTTCAGATGCCGTGATTGGTCTGAGACTGAAAGACGCCAAATATACTCTCCCCAAAAGTAGGGGATATGCGGAAATAACAAATAATTACAGAAATTACAGAGGATGTGAATGATGGTAATGGACGGTAAAGGTAGAGGAAGGACGATAGGCTTGAACATGTGTAGCCAAAACAATGTCGGAGATGCCTTGATCAAAAGTGGGTCACGGTAGGCACGGACCTTATCTACTTCAAAGTCAAAATGTGGACCAGTAAGTCATTTCGACAATCTGTAGTATAATCAATATGCTGTAACATGGTGTCCTGATCTGGTAGTCACAATAGACCAAACATCATATCATCACAGACATCACATTCGCCTATTTTGTCCCCTAATTTGCAGTATGTTCAAGTTGGCTGGACGTTCGCTAAGACACCGCCAGCCAGCTGAAAATCGAGAGTGAATCTGGACACATCTGTTGGTGCCATTTCCACCGTTCCTATGCTCCAAACACCACTGTAGTCTGGCTAGAATGTTTCTATTTGTTCATATGGTGGTACCACACGTGATCGCCGAGCCCGCAGATTAGCCGGGTTTCTAATCGCCTGGACAGTAACTTTAACTCCGGTGGGCTGGCGCAAGTTCACAACGATTTGATTGGCTCTTTGGGCACGATTTTGTAAAGCACAATTTCTGATTAATCGATTCTTGACTTAGAATGGGGCGATCTTTCATATGCTGTGCCTACAGAAAGCTTTTCCAAAGTCTGCACATCAATGACCGAGACACACTGACCACACCTCTTGCAGAGTTGTTCATGTTGAAGATATTCCCAGTCTGAGCACTGTTACCGCACATATCCAGAGTGGGTGGAGTACGTGTTACTGGGGATAACGAAAATGCTCATTGCTCTAAAGCTAGAGTTAACCCCTTCCTCCGGAGGAAAGGCACGACGCAATGTTTTATGTTAGGGCGTCAGGCAACGTCTCAAACGGTCATTTGTCCAAAGCTGATATTTCTGACGATCGATTTTAATGTCTATATTTCATGATCCTCTTCTTGGGTTGGGTGGGTACACGAGAATGAGATTCAGTTACCCGTTGACATCATTAAGCCGTTTGCACTGTGACCCATTCACTCCATCGCGTAATGGCACCCCGAAATGAACTATTAAAATGTAGGGTATATTCCATTTTTGGGGACCCGTGAATATCCGGGTTAAAATTGGTCTTCAGTAACCCATGCTTCTTGCAAGAGACGACTAACGGGATCGGGTGGTTACTTGGTTGACATGTATCGTATCCCAGTTGCATAGATTGATGATAATACTGTTAATTACTGAAGTGTCTGGTTCAGACATGATTAATAAGTTTACAGATCGCCGCCATATGGCTGGAATACTGCTGAGTGAGGCGTTAAACAATAACCAACCCATCAACCATTTTGGGTTGATATGTTTGGGAACTGTTGTGCGCAGTCAATTCCTGATGGCCTGTGCTCAAAATTTAAATTTACCTCTGACGTAGTGTCTTTTAGTGGAGGATGCTTTCACAAATATGGCATGGAGATGACGTAACCTGATTTGTGTGACCCAACACGCGACACCTCAGGCCTGGCGTATTGCCTGACTGTGTATATCCAAGACTACATGGCTCTTGCTGCTGCTACAATGGCTGGTCCACCATGAAGCTTTCGTTCCAATGCTAAAGTCATCACGTGACTCGCTGCACGTGGTTGTTCTGCACATGTTTTCAAGCTTTAAGTGCATGTCCACACAGCCTGCATGTCATTGCCGTATGTACGGCACAACTATTACACCATTACAATTATTAAAAATAATGTGGATACCAAGTTTATTTGTACTATACTCATAGTGGTGGGGATATGTATTTGTACGCATACGCGCAGTGGTAGAGATATGTGTCTGTACATAGTGGATGATAGTGGGGTACCTATCTCTACCCATAGACATATAATCGGGATACGTATATCTCACTGTACACATACACATAGTGTGTGTGTGTGTGTGTGTGTGTGTGTGGGATATCTATCTATACACAGCCACAAAGTAGTGGGGATATCTATCTGTGATCTTACTCACGGTAATGGGGATATCTACTTGTACAGACACATAGTAGTGGGGATATGTATCTGTGATCTTACTCACGGTAATGAGGATAAGTATCTGTATAGACACACAGTAGTGGGGATATCTACCTGTACAGCTACATAGTAGTGGGGATATCTATCTGTGATCTTACTTACGGAAATGAGGATATCTACCTGTACAGACACACAGTAGTGGGGATATCTACCTGTACAGACACATAGTAGCTGGGAATAAGTATCTGTGATCTTACTCACGGTAATGAGGATAAGTATCTGTATAGACACAAAGTAGTGGGGATATCTATCTGTGATCTTACTTACGGAAATGAGGATATCTACCTGTACAGACACACAGTAGTGGGGATATCTATCTGTGATCTTACTCACGGTAATGAGGATATCTACCTGTACAGACACACAGTAGTGGGATATCTATCTGTGATCTTACTTACGGAAATGAGGATATCTACCTGTACAGACACACAGTAGTGGGGATATCTACCTGTACAGACACACAGTAGTGGGGATATCTGCCTGTACAGCTACATAGTAGTGGGGATATCTATCTGTGATCTTACTTACGGAAATGAGGATATCTACCTGTACAGACACACAGTAGTGGGGATATCTATCTGTGATCTTACTTACGGAAGTGGGGATATCTACCTGTACAGACACACAGTAGTGGGGATATCTATCTGTGATCTTACTTACGGAAATGAGGATATCTACCTGTACAGACACACAGTAGTGGGGATATCTATCTGTGATCTTACTCACGGAAATGAGGATATCTACCTGTACAGACACACAGTAGTGATATCTACCTGTACAGACACACAGTAGTGGGGATATCTACCTGTACAGCTACATAGTAGTGGGGATATCTTGTACATGTGAGGATATCTACCTGTACAGCTGTGGGACACAGTAGTGGGGATATCTATCTGTGATCTTACTTGACTTACTCACGGTAATGAGGATATCTACCTGTACAGACACACAGTAGTGGGGATATCTATCTATCTTACTGTACAGACAGACACACAGTAGTGGGGATATCTATCTGTGATCTTACTCACGGAAATGAGGATATCTACCTGTACAGACACACAGTAGTGGGGATATCTATCTGTGATCTTACTTACGGTAATGGACGGAAATGAGGATATCTACCTGTACAGACACACAGTAGTGGGGATATCTATCTGTGATCTTACTCACGGAAATGAGGATATCTACCTGTACACAGTACATCTACATCTTACTTACGTGTGGGATATCTATCTGTAGTGATATTATCTTACTCACGGTAGTGGGGATATCTACCTGTATCAGACACACAGTAGATGGGTACAGATATCTATCTGTGATCTTACTCACGGTAATGAGGATATCTACCTGTACAGACACACAGTAGTGGGGATATCTATCTGTGATCTTACTTACGGAAATGAGGATATCTACCTGATATCACACACAGTAGTAGTGTACAGACACACAGTACACACGGGAGGATATATCTATCTGTGTAGGGGATATCTATCTGTGATCTTACTCACGGTAATGAGGATATCTACCTGTACAGACACACAGTAGTGGGATATCTATCTGTACACGACAGGATATCACCTGTAGTGGGTAGTGGGGATATCTATCTGTGATCTTACTTACGGTAATGAGGATATCTACCTGTACAGACACACAGTAGTGGGGATATCTATCTGTGATCTTACTCACGGTAATGAGGATATCTACCTGTACAGACACACAGTAGTGGGGATATCTATCTGTGATCTTACTCACGGTAATGAGGATATCTACCTGTACAGACACACAGTAGTGGGGATATCTATCTGTGATCTTACTCACGGTAGTGGAATATCTATCTGTACAGACACACAGTAGTGGGGATATCTATCTGTGATCTTACTCACGGTAATGAGGATATCTATCTGTACAGACACACAGTAGTGGGGATATCTATCTGTGATCTTACTCACGGTAATGAGGATATCTACCTGTACAGACACACAGTAGTGGGGATATCTATCTGTGATCTTACTCACGGTAGTGAGGATATCTACCTGTACAGACACACAGTAGTGGGGATATCTATCAGTACTCACGGTAGGGGATATCTATCTGTGATCTTACTCACGCTAATGGGATATCTACCTGTACAGACACAGACACACAGTAGTGCGGATATCTATCTGTGATCTTACTCACGGTAATGAGGATATCTACCTGTACAGACACACAGTAGTGGGGATATCTATCTGTGATCTTACTTACTATCTCACGGTAGTGGGGATAACTATCTGTACAGACACACAGTAGTGGGAATATCTATCTGTGATCTTACTTACGGAAATGAGGATATCTACCTGTACAGACACACAGTAGTGGGGATATCTATCTGTGATCTTACTCACGGTAGTGGGGATAACTATCTGTACACATACACATGGTAGTGAGGATATCTATCTGTACAGACACACAGTAGTGGGGATATCTACCTGTACAGACACACAGTAGTGGGGATATATACATATAGCAGATGGAATAATGAGTTGTGCAGATACTGCATACCTCCATGAAAGCTGCATTCAGATCCTAAGTTTCCTTATTTCTGAAGATATTACATGGTATTTTCGGATACTGTATTAAGTTACCTTTCCGCACTCGAGAATCTCATTGTAAAAACATGTGTCGATCCCTGTCGTATTTGTTATATCATCTCCGTTGTATTAGTTCTCAGCAAAATAAAAACATAGGTGTAAAGACAGATTCCTATCCCACGACTACTGACAATACTATATAGACACCTAGATAAAACTGATATACTCGGTGCTATATACAGCTCAATTCCTTAGACCGCCGCCATAAAGCTGGAATATTCCTGAGTGCGGCGTAAAACTAAACTCACTCACTCACTCAATTCCTTAATGTTGACTCTGAATGCTTCCTCCGTGGAGTGCTAAGGCAGATTGCATTGAACATTGACAGATGCCTTGTCCAGGCTCACAATACAGGGACCGTATGATTGGAGTCAGTGGTTGCTGATCCTTCTTGACGCCTGCATTATTAGTCGTAACGTTTTTGTTTTCGACACATCGATTGATGATTTTATGCCATTCATTAGCTTGAGGCACATCGCAGACAACTATCAGTGTTTTCGTCCGGTGCAAGTTTTATCATTTGCTCATTTTGAGTTCAGATCTATCTAGTCCAAGCTAGACTCTCTGTCTCTACATCCAATTTGTGCTTTCCGTCAACTTTGTTTTTGTACCTTATATAAAAATGGAATCGTATAATAGCATATGAGGCAACAATCTATACGTTGGAGAGGCACTAAATAGACATGTACTAAAATCGGTTGTTTCAAGTTGTACATGATATCATAACTACTAGTATTTCAAAGTGATTCTTTTGCACATACTTATGACATAATAGGTATCGTTCAGCGCGGATCCCTCCTGATGATGAAAAAGATCTTTAAGTTTATACCAGTCTTTATACATAGTGCATGAATTTCAAAGCACAATAACCAGCTCTAATGGAAACATGACTTGACGGAGGCCGAACCCAATATTTCTTGAACAGTACTTCTTTTTCAGGCTTTCTCGGTAAATCAACATTTTGGTGACTACATTACTTGAGGTAAGAGAGCGGACCTAAACGACGAAGGTAATCGACTGTGAGAATGCATTCCAAATTTTTAAGGACGGCGGGTAAATAGCCAGTTCCTCTCCGGAGTCCACTGTGATATTAGATCTTTAGGTCGCAGGTTTTGCTTATGTTCAAGCATATAAAGCTGCGCCCGCTGTTTAAGCCCATTATCGGCAACAGCGTTTCGTTTGCTGAGATCGACAACCCATCCAATGCAATTGATTAACTCCATGCCGATCCTGGAGTATAGACGGCGATAAATGTAATGTGTGTTCAACGAAGACATGGGTTACCTATTTGATGTGCGTCCTCTATTCTGGGTTCTGATCTCTGATTTTTTCATGACTACATTACTAGGTTTGTCCCAAGTGGTTACCGTTAAATGGCCTAAATGACTGTGCTGTCCTCCCACATCAAGCTAACTCGTCGTGGTATTAATCAAATCCTGCTCAGTAAATACGCAAAGGTATTTTCAGTTAGATCGCAACCACCCATTAATAGACAAGAGCTGGATAGGGTGGGGGACTGAATGAGGAGTGGCAAGACCATTGATCATGGCCAATACCCACAGAGTCGAAGATTATTCACGTGTGTCAAACATTTGGTTGCTCAGATGTCGTCAGCAATCGCAGTTACGTTCTTTTAGGATTTGTCTTTGGGGATGCTTCAGTGAATCTTACCAGAATTGTATCTATAATGTGAAAATACAGCCATACTAATGGGAAGGTATTTTAGATATCGTCGTAGAGTCGTAAATGAACTGTTCTGGCAGAAATGTATTATCGTTTCTGTCTCGGTTCGTTATTGTGGAGTCCTTAGAACAGAAAATACAAGGGCTTTTCTCTTCGATGAGTGTTGAGCTTATTCATTCCTGAAACCCACGTTTTCGCTTTAGTCTTTTTCATATTCATCCAACGATCTCTACAATTGTTAGAATGGCATTCACAATGCACCATATGTAGTATATATAAACTAGTGATCAATAGAAACTATACACCGCACAATGTTACATGATTAAAATTCACCAAAATAAGACTGAAGTAATAAAACCACACTGAGCCATTTCACATACGTTCAGATTCATCCTTTCCGCGAAAAGCCGCGAAACAAGTTAACGAATCGCCTAAACGTCGCAGAAGATCCAAAACGGCCTTTTCCATGTAACACGAAATGCACGTGTATACTGACGGTATGAAACAGCCTACGCGACACGTGAGCAATACTGTAATAAAAAGAACACAAAAAATATGCCACGTTTGAGGCAAATCGAAAGAGAGAGCTGTCGGAATGGTCCAACAAGGAGGTAACCACACCGTCATTACCAGAACATTCGGCTGCACCCAAGCAACTGTCATCAGACTGATGCACCAACTAAGACAAAGAGGCAATACGTCTGAAAGGCCTATAGTATGGTGATCTAGCTTCACTTGTTGGTGACCTATAGCCCGGTTTTTATATTGCATTGTCCTGTATTGTTATAAATGTTTTAATGCTTACATGCTAGTTTTACCTTTCTATCTGTGATAACCTAGTTGTTTTACTGTCCTTTGTTGACAGATTTTACGAAATAACTTCTGTTTAGTATTAAAGTTGTTTTAGTCACGATATGGCTGAAATATTGCCGATGTGACTGAAACTCTTAATTCACTCACTCACTCAGACAGGCCTAGGAGTGGTCGACCACGTGTGACAACGCCCGGTGATGATCGCCACATCCGGACAATTCATCTGAGAAATCGTTTTGTAACGGCGGTGTCAATGGCAGCGACGGCACTGGGACCGCCGTATCAGTCGACATACAGTGTACCAGCTACTAAGAGAAAATGGTATTCGAGCACGTCGACTGCGGAGTACATCTGACTCTTCAAAACTGACGTCATCGACTGACATGGGCCAGTGAGTTCGACGTTGGCAGACGCGTGATTAGCGACGTGCGATGTTCATCGACGAATGTAGGTTTTGCCTGCACAGTAATGATGGCCGGGCTCGTGTTTACAGAGGAGTGGGTGAATTGCGTTCAGCAAGTCCGACCCTTTTGAGTCCGTGGCGAGATGGTGTGTTTGGAATCTGCTGGGATCTGAAAACGAAACCTGTGTTTATTCATGGCAACCAGAATTCTCGAAGATATAGGGATGAAGGTTGTGTTACCATTTATCCAGCAACAACCACGTGACATTGTATACCAACACCATAACGCAAGGCCTCATACAGCAAGATTGACAAACGACTTTTTGTATAACGCTAACATCGTTGTTTCGCCGTGGCCAGCATGTTCTCCCGACATGAATCCGATAGAACACTTAATGGACTACCTGGATCGACAAATCAGAGACTACCAGCGCCACCTCTCACTGCTCAACAGCTGGAACAATTTCTCCTACAGGAATGGCAACGGCTCACGCCTGACGTCATTACGTCATCAATGCATCGACGTGTTTTGGCGTGTATTGAAGCCAATGGTGGTCACACTCACTATTGATTAAACATTTGATGACATTTTGCAAAAAAAAAAACCCCGCCTTGGTGATTTGTGTAAATGTTCAGACTATGATACAACGTGTCTTTCAATGACAATCAAACAGTAGTTCCGACTTTGTTTGCTTCAGAAGAAGAAGAATTTATTTCGGTATATAGGCCATTGGCCCGTGTACAATAAATGCAAAGTGGTATATGATATATAGACAATATGGTTTCAACATATACATAGGTATATATATACATGTCTTTTCTAACATTGGATAGAATTCCTTTTTAGATAGTGCATGTTTAATAAATAATGAAATTTTTATAAGTAAATTCTTATCTTTGCATGTTAACAACTTATGATATTTGCTTAAAACAGATGGACAATTAAATTCTGGTAGGTATTTGCTTCTTAAATTTGCATATGCATCACAGACAAGTACAAAATGTAATTCATCTTCAAAATTATAGCGGTTACACATTTTACATATTTTGCTTAACCCACTGTCATCTTGACATCTTACGTTACATAGGAGAGGCAATTGTTGAATACGTAACAAGCATAAATAACGGCGATATTCCTTTAGATGTACATTAGAAATATAGTATTCAACATCCAGTAATGACTTTAATGATTTGTAATAAGATAAATGTGCTGATTCATTTATTTTGCTAAACATATTTTGCTTTGCAGAATCTACAAGTCTTTGTTTAAACATAAATACAAAATCATTTACACTACCAACTTCTTGGCTTACCCACACAAAACCAAATCCATACGTGTTTAACAATATTCTTATATAAGATGCCCAAGTAATTCTGCTACAATCACCAAGCTTTTTCAAAAGAATATAAGATTGCTTGGGGTACCTATCGATAGCCATACATAATAGTTTACACCAGTACCGGATACATTTAATACATTTAATACAATATCTACCGCATTCTGCTAATACTGCGTTACTGGACACATGCTTACCTACACCTAGTACAAATTTACAAAAATTAGAGTGGAATTTGTTAATAGCTTTGAGTGTTACATTCAACATCGGCACTGCAGCTAGGCAGAACACAGGCGTAGACACGAATGGAACCAGTATTCCCAGATTCGTATGGAAAGCAACCAATTCAGTAACATTGAGGGACATTGTATCTTCATCCTTAAGCAACATACATATGGACTTATTACTTCAAGACCAGGTTGACAACATCGACTTTATTGTCAATGATATTTCACAAACAATACAAGATGCTGCTGTAGTATGTGGTATGGTGAGCAGACCATATCAGGAACGAGAGAATAACGCATGGTACGACAGCGGGTGTAAAAACCTCAAGGACAAGAAATTCGGTTTATTGAACAAATTCAGAACTACTGGTGATAAACAAATATTGACTGAATACATTAAACTCAGGAATAGTTACAGAGGTTTGTGTAGAAATAAGAAACAACAATACCAAGATCGACAGATAAATGAATTGACTGATGTGAATATCAATAACTGAGCGTTTTGGCAAAAAATAAAGAAATTGTCAAGTAACAGAAAGGTAACGACATCTATATGCCAGGACGAGTGGACAGAATATTTCAAAGAAGTTCTGAATGTAACAGGCAACTCGGTCGATCAACTCCATCTCGACAAAGCAGAGGAAATTCTACGTGATCACTGCAGTCTGTCATGTGATGTATGTCAGGATGATGACATTATGTACCTGCTCAATAGGGATATATCCGTAAAGGAGGTCAAGGCAGCTATTAGGAACTTAAAAGACGGCAAAGCAGCAGGTCCAGATGGTATAAAGACAGAGATGGTGAAATGTTGTGATGACTTACTCGCTCCATATCTAACTACCATCTTCAACGAGATATTAGTCACCGGAAATTATCCGATTGAGTGGGCCAAGGGTATAATCGTACCTCTTCACAAGAAAGGTGACGTCAACGATGTCAATAACTATAGAGGCATATCCCTCATGGATGTTTTTGGGAGAATATTTTGCTCAATTCTAAATGAACGTTTACAATCGTTTGCAGATGTTTATGATAAAATCCCCGAGGCCCAAGCAGGATTCAGGAAGAACTACAGTACAACTGACAATATATTCACTCTTCAAAGTTTGATTCAGAAATATCTCTCAAAACGAGGCGGTCGCTTTTATTGCATATTTGTGGACTTTAGAAAGGCCTTCGATTCAATTAATAGACAGCTTCTTTGGTACACACTAATCAGAAACGATATCCACGGCAGAATATCAAATGTGCTAAGGAATATGTACTCTAAAATACAGTCAGCCGTGAGAACAGGCACCAACTCAATCTCCGACTATTTTCAATGTTTGAGCGGTGTGCGACCGGGGTGCGCTCTCAGCCCTTTCCTTTTTACAATATTCATTTCAGAATTTCAAGTCATGTTGGAAAATGCCAATCTTAGAGGAATATTCGTCGACCCTGATTTTATGGAGCTGGTCCTGTTACTTTTTGCTGATGACCTATGTATATTCGACGATTCTGTAATTGGACTTCAAAGAAAAATTGATATTCTACACATCTACTGTCTGACATGGGGAATGGAAGTCAACATGAACAAAACGGAAATCCTTGTCTTTCGGAACGGAGGCTTCTTACGAAATTATGAAAAATGGTATCTACACGGATCACAGATAAAATGCTCAACATATTATAACTATCTCGGAATAATGTTCTCCACTCGACTGTCATGGACTAAATGTACTGAGACACTTAGTACTAAAGCCACTAAAGCCCTATTTGCTATCCGACTTTGTTTGAAATGAAATTGTGTACATTTACTTAGGAGATAAGGATCATGTGTTGGCCAATTTCCGGGTGCTATTGAGTATTTGAAGCACGGGAAGGTTTCAAATGAAATATTCTCGCGTTTCAAAAGTAAAACCAGCACAAAAGTAAACCAAAAGGTCCACACTACTGTCTGCACTCGTTAACAACGTGTACGGGTACATCAGTGAAGTCTCATCATCCGCTCGTTTCGGCGGGTTCCCATGGTAGCATCTGGAACTGCTCATTTGCGACGTCATTCCTACTTTACGCCACAATATTATTTGAATGACAATTGGCAATTTCCGGGAATCGAATAGCATTCGATCATATTTTTCAACCAATCAGATTACTTAACACAGTGACGTTTGGTTTACAATGTAGGATTGAGTTAAACTATTGTTAAACAATAGTTAAACTCTAGTTAAATATATACACATTTATATAAAGTTTTCTTTTCTTTTCAAGTTTCGTTTAACATATTGTATACTTTCTTTTTAGCACTAGTTTTGTATGTAATATGACTTATGTTTCAAGGTATGAGAAAACATGCGTTAGTGTATATAATTTGTATATATATATGGACACATATAATCAAGATAAAAGGCTTTAGCTGGAATTATGTTGACCAGTAAGTTGTACGTTTAGCTTCAAGCATTGAGTGAGGTCATATTTTTATCAACTGAATGCATTTGTAATGCTTCGGACTTGTAGGCATACTTCCTCCTTTAGACTGTTGGTTCATGTATTCATCAATGTCAGTTCTGCGCAGCTACAACATTCAAAATGTGTCAAGAAACGTTATGCTTCTCAGTACTTTAAGTAGGAGAGGAACCTCATGGTACTATAGCGTAGGAGATACCATACGAAACCTATTTCCATCACTAGATCCCAGAACGACGCGTCCTTCGATAGCGGCAATGTGTCCGTTGACATAGGTCTGATGTGCCACCAATAAACTGCACGTTGCCCTCCACAAGGAAAGACTGTTGTGCCTTTCTATCTAGGTATTGTTGAGATTTCCTTTCAACCGCCTTTTCGTTTATGTTACTGATCTTCAATGACTTGGATCATGTTCCTGGTAACCGTTTGTTCGGTTCCAGATGTACGTCAATAAACACAGTTCCTGGACACTAAACACGGTACGTGTTGACAAACCTAGACGAAGGTGTGTGATGATAGTCAAGGTTGTGATTAACTGCCTTGTCTAAGCACGTTTTCTTTAAATATTAATAACTAAACAAGTCCCAGGTGCAAACACGATTTGTGGACAGTATGATTAATGCAAGCTAACTGTTGGGCATATTTATCCTCTTCAGTGACACTTCACACTAGCTGCCATGCATTGTGAATTAGTATATGGTGATGAAAAACACATTTTATCTGAAATTGTGAAACTGATATTTCAATCAGACGCTTCGGCTGGAACTATCTTGATTATGAGTCGTAGGAATATACATACTACACAGCTTGTGTCCCTGTACTTGTTGGCACCGCTGATACTATTAGGGTGAACTTGCCACGAATGAGAATGTCAACATTCTAAGCTCCGTTAAGGTTCCCCTGGAACTTCAGTCAGCTACATGAAGGGCATGGCTGTAAGGTATTGTGATTTACAGTGCGATCTGACTCAAAGCGGCTCACGCCGGACCGACAATTATATTTCGTCAGTCTCAAACATTTTAAACTTTGATGAAGCATTCAAAATAGAACACCCAGGGCGACAAACTCCAGTTGGGTGTAGTATTACGCGTCTTCTCCGCAAAATTCGCATGTCAACACAGCGTCTTCATCAAAGTTACAACAGTATAGCGTCTTCTCCATCGCTGTCAACACGGCCATCAAGTTACAGCAGTATAGCGTCTTCTCCGTCGCTGTCAACACGGCCATCAAATTACAACAGTATAGCGTCTTCTCCATCGCTGTCAACACGGCCATCAAGTTACAGCAGTATAGCGTCTTCTCCGTCGCTGTCAACACGGCCATCAAGTTACAGCAGTATAGCGTCTTCTCCGTCGCTGTCAACACGGCCATCAAGTTACAGCAGTATAGCGTCTTCTCCGTCGCTGTCAACACGGCCATCAAAGTTACAGCAGTATAGCGTCTTCTCCATCGCTGTCAACACGGCCATCAAGTTACAGCAGTATAGCGTCTTCTCTGTCGCTGTCAACACGGCCATCAAGTTACAGCAGTATAGCGTCTTCTCCGTCGCTGTCAACATGGCCATCAAGTTACAGCAGTATAGCGTCTTCTCCATCGCTGTCAACACGGCCATCAAGTTACAGCAGTATAGCGTCTTCTCCATCGCTGTCAACACGGCCATCAAGTTACAGCAGTATAGCGTCTTCTCCGTCGCTGTCAACACGGCCATCAAGTTACAGCAGTATAGCGTCTTCTCCATCGCTGTCAACACGGCCATCAAGTTACAGCAGTATAGCGTCTTCTCCATCGCTGTCAACATGGCCATCAAGTTACAGCAGTATAGCGTCTTCTCCATCGCTGTCAACACGCCATCAAGTTACAGCAGTATAGCGTCTTCTCCATCGCTGTCAACACGGCCATCAAGTTACAGCAGTATAGCGTCTTCTCCGTGGCTGTCAACACGGCCATCAAATTACAGCAGTATAGCGTCTTCTCCGTCGCTGTCAACACGGCCATCAAGTTACAGCAGTATAGCGTCTTCTCCATCGCTGTCAACACGCCATCAAGTTACAGCAGTATAGCGTCTTCTCCATCGCTGTCAACACGGCCATCAAATTACAGCAGTATAGCGTCTTCTCCATCGCTGTCAACACGGCCATCAAGTTACAGCAGTATAGCGTCTTCTCCGTCGCTGTCAACACGGCCATCAAATTATAGCAGTATAGCGTCTTCTCCGTCGCTGTCAACACGGCCATCAAATTATAGCAGTATAGCGTCTTCTCCGTCGCTGTCAACACGGCCATCAAGTTACAGCAGTATAGCGTCTTCTCCGTCGCTGTCAACACGGCCATCAAGTTACAGCAGTATAGCGTCTTCTCCATCGCTGTCAACACGGCCATCAAGTTACAGCAGTATAGCGTCTTCTCCATCGCTGTCAACACGGCCATCAAGTTACAGCAGTATAGCGTCTTCTCCGTCGCTGTCAACACGGCCATCAAGTTACAGCAGTATAGCGTCTTCTCCATCGCTGTCAACACGGCCATCAAGTTACAGCAGTATAGCGTCTTCTCCATCGCTGTCAACACGGCCATCAAGTTACAGCAGTATAGCGTCTTCTCCATCGCTGTCAACACGGCCATCAAGTTACAGCAGTATAGCGTCTTCTCCGTCGCTGTCAACACGGCCATCAAGTTACAGCAGTATAGCGTCTTCTCCATCGCTGTCAACACGGCCATCAAGTTACAGCAGTATAGCGTCTTCTCCATCGCTGTCAACACGGCCATCAAGTTACAGCAGTATAGCGTCTTCTCCGTCGCTGTCAACACGGCCATCAAGTTACAGCAGTATAGCGTCTTCTCCATCGCTGTCAACACGGCCATCAAGTTACAGCAGTATAGCGGGTCTTCTCCGTCGCTGTCAACACGGCCATCAAATTACAGCAGTATAGTGTCTTCTCCGTCGCTGTCAACACGGCCATCAAGTTACAGCAGTATAGCGTCTTCTCCATCGCTGTCAACACGGCCATCAAGTTACAGCAGTATAGCGTCTTCTCCATCGCTGTCAACACGGCCATCAAGTTACAGCAGTATAGCGTCTTCTCCATCGCTGTCAACACGGCCATCAAGTTACAGCAGTATAGCGTCTTCTCCGTCGCTGTCAACACGGCCATCAAATTACAGCAGTATAGCGTCTTCTCCATCGCTGTCAACACGGCCATCAAGTTACAGCAGTATAGCGTCTTCTCCGTCGCTGTCAACACGGCCATCAAGTTACAGCAGTATAGCGTCTTCTCCGTCGCTGTCAACATGGCCATCAAGTTACAGCAGTATAGCGTCTTCTCCATCGCTGTCAACACGGCCATCAAGTTACAGCAGTATAGCGTCTTCTCCATCGCTGTCAACACGGCCATCAAGTTACAGCAGTATAGCGTCTTCTCCATCGCTGTCAACACGGCCATCAAAGTTACAGCAGTATAGCGTCTTCTCCGTCGCTGTCAACACGGCCATCAAGTTACAGCAGTATGCGCGTCTTCTCCATCGCTTTCAACACGGCCATCAAATTATAGCAGTATAGCGTCTTCTCCATCGCTGTCAACACGGCCATCAAGTTACAGCAGTATAGCGTCTTCTCCGTCGCTGTCAACACGGCCATCAAGTTACAGCAGTATAGCGTCTTCTCCGTCGCTGTCAACATGGCCATCAAGTTACAGCAGTATAGCGTCTTCTCCGTCGCTGTCAACACGGCCATCAAGTTACAGCAGCAGTATAGCGTCTTCTCCATCGCTGTCAACACGGCCATCAAGTTACAGCAGTATAGCGTCTTCTCCATCGCTGTCAACACGGCCATCAAGTTACAGCAGTATAGCGGTGTCTTCTCCGTCGCTTTCAACACGGCCATCAAATTATAACAGTATAGCGTCTTCTCCATCGCTGTCAACACGGCCATCAAGTTACAGCAGTATAGCGTCTTCTCCGTCGCTGTCAACATGGCCATCAAGTTACAGCAGTATAGCGTCTTCTCCGTCGCTGTCAACACGGCCATCAAGTTACAGCAGTATAGCGTCTTCTCCATCGCTGTCAACACGGCCATCAAGTTACAGCAGTATAGCGTCTTCTCCATCGCTGTCAACACGGCCATCAAGTTACAGCAGTATAGCGTCTTCTCCGTCGCTGTCAACACGGCCATCAAGTTACAGCAGTATAGCGTCTTCTCCATCGCTGTCAACACGGCCATCAAGTTACAGCAGTATAGCGTCTTCTCCATCGCTGTCAACACGGCCATCAAGTTACAGCAGTATAGCGTCTTCTCCGTCGCTGTCAACACGGCCATCAAGTTACAGCAGTATAGCGTCTTCTCCATCGCTGTCAACACGGCCATCAAGTTACAGCAGTATAGCGTCTTCTCCGTCGCTGTCAACACGGCCATCAAATTATAGCAGTATAGCGTCTTCTCCGTCGCTGTCAACACGGCCATCAAGTTACAGCAGTATAGCGTCTTCTCCGTCGCTGTCAACACGGCCATCAAGTTACAGCAGTATAGCGTCTTCTCCATCGCTGTCAACACGGCCATCAAGTTACAGCAGTCATATAGCGTCTTCTCCGTCGCTGTCAACACGGCCATCAAGTTACAGCAGTATAGCGTCTTCTCCATCGCTGTCAACACGGCCATCAAGTTACAGCAGTATAGCGTCTTCTCCGTCGCTGTCAACACGGCCATCAAGTTTACAGCAGTATAGCGTCTTCTCCATCGCTGTCAACACGGCCATCAAGTTACAGCAGTATAGCGTCTTCTCCATCGCTGTCAACACGGCCATCAAGTTACAGCAGGTATAGCGTCTTCTCCATCGCTGTCAACACGGCCATCAAGTTACAGCAGTATAGCGTCTTCTCCATCGCTGTCAACACGGCCATCAAGTTACAGCAGTATAGCGTCTTCTCCATCGCTGTCAACACGGCCATCAAGTTACAGCAGTATAGCGTCTTCTCCGTCGCTGTCAACACGGCCATCAGTTTACAGCAGTATAGCGTCTTCTCCGTCGCTGTCAACACGGCCATCAAGTTACAGCAGTATAGCGTCTTCTCCGTCGCTGTCAACACGGCCATCAAGTTACAGCAGTATAGCGTCTTCTCCATCGCTGTCAACACGGCCATCAAGTTACAGCAGTATAGCGTCTTCTCCATCGCTGTCAACACGGCCATCAAGTTACAGCAGGTATAGCGTCTTCTCCGTCGCTGTCAACACGGCCATCAAGTTACAGCAGTATAGCGTCTTCTCCGTCGCTGTCAACACGGCCATCAAGTTACAGCAGTATAGCGTCTTCTCCGTCGCTGTCAACACGGCCATCAAGTTACAGCAGTATAGCGTCTTCTCCATGTCAACTGTCAACCGCGGCCATCAAGTTACAGCAGTATAGCATCTTCTCCATCGCTGTCAACACGCCCGTCAAGTTACAGCAGTATAGCATCTTCTCCATCGCTGTCAACACGGCCATCAAGTTACAGCAGTATAGCGTCTTCTCCGTGGCTGTCAACACGGCCATCAAATTATAGCAGTATAGCGTCTTCTCCGTCGCTGTCAACACGGCCATCAAATTATAGCAGTATAGCGTCTTCTCCGTCGCTGTCAACACGGCCATCAAGTTACAGCAGTATAGCGTCTTGTCCGTCACTGTCAACATGACCATCAAGTTACAACAGTATAGCGTCTTCTCCGTCGCTGTCAACACGGCAATCAAGTTACAGCAGTATAGCATCTTCTCCATCGCTGTCAACACGGCCATCAAGTTACAGCCGTATGGCATCTTCTCCGTCGCTGTCAACACGGCCATCAAGTTACAGCAGTATAGCATCTTCTTCGTCGCTGTCAACACGGCCATCAAGTTACAGCAGTATAGCGTCTTCTCCATCGCTGTCAACACGGATATCAATTTATAGCAGTATAGCATCTTCTTCATCGCTGTCAACACGTCCATCAAGTTACAGCAGTAAAGCATCTTCTCCATCGATGTCAACATGGCCATCAAGTTACAGCAGTATAGCGTCTTCTCCATCGCTGTCAACACGGCCATCAAGTTACAGCAGTATAGCGTCTTCTCCGTCGCTGTCAACACGGCCATCAGTTTACAGCAGTATAGCGTCTTCTCCATCGCTGTCAACACGGCCATCAAGTTACAGCAGTATAGCGTCTTCTCCGTCGCTGTCAACACGGCCATCAAGTTACAGCAGTATACCATCTTATCCATCGCTGTCAACACGCCCATCAAGTTACAGCAGTATAGCATCTTCTCCATCGCTGTCAACACGGCCATCAAGTTACAGCAGTATAGCGTCTTCTCCGTGGCTGTCAACACGGCCATCAAATTATAGCAGTATAGCGTCTTCTCCGCTGCTGTCAACACGGCCATCAAATTATAGCAGTATAGCGTCTTCTCCGTCGCTGTCAACACAGCCATCAAGTTACAGCAGTATAGCGTCTTGTCCGTCACTGTCAACATGACCATCAAGTTACAACAGTATAGCGTCTTCTCCGTCGCTGTCAACACGGCAATCAAGTTACAGCAGTATAGCATCTTCTCCATCGCTGTCAACACGGCCATCAAGTTACAGCAGTATGGCATCTTCTCCGTCGCTGTCAACACGGCCATCAGTTTACAGCAGTATAGCATCTTCTCCGTCGCTGTCAACACGGCCATCAAGTTACAGCAGTATAGCGTCTTCTCCATCGCTGTCAACACGGATATCAATTTATAGCAGTATAGCATCTTCTTCATCGCTGTCAACACGTCCATCAAGTTACAGCAGTAAAGCATCTTCTCCATCGATGTCAACATGGCCATCAAGTTACAGCAGTATATGCGTCTTCTCCATCGCTGTCAACACGGCCATCAAACTATAGCAGTATAGCGTCTTCTCCATCGCTGTCAACACGGCCATCAAGTTACAGCAGTATTGTGGCGTCTTCTCCGTTGCTGTCAACACGACCATCAAATTATAACAGTATAGCGTCTTCTCCATCGCTGTCAACACGGTCATCAAGTTACAGCAGTATAGCGTCTTCTCTGTCGCTGTCAACACGGCCATCAAGTTACAGCAGTATAGTGTCTTCTCCGTCGCTGTCAACATGGCCATCAAGTTACAGCAGTATAGCGTCTTCTCCATCGCTGTCAACACGGCCATCAAGTTACAGCAGTATAGCGTCTTCTCCATCGCTGTCAACACGGCCATCAAGTTACAGCAGTATAGCGTCTTCTCCATCGCTGTCAACACGGCCATCAAGTTACAGCAGTATGGCGGTGTCTTCTCCGTTGCTGTCAACACGGCCATCAAATTATAACAGTATAGCGTCTTCTCCATCGCTGTCAACACGGCCATCAAGTTACAGCAGTATAGCGTCTTCTCCGTCGCTGTCAACACGGCCATCAAGTTACAGCAGTATAGCGTCTTCTCCGTGGCTGTCAACACGGCCATCAAGTTACAGCAGTATAGCATCTTCTCCATCGCTGTCAACACGGCCATCAAGTTACAGCAGTATAGCATCTTCTCCGTCGCTGTCAACACGGCCATCAAGTTACAGCAGTATAGCGTCTTCTCCGTCGCTGTCAACACGGCCATCAAGTTACAGCAGTATACCATCCTATCCATCGCTGTCAACACGCCCGTCAAGTTATAGCAGTATAGCATCTTATCCATCGCTGTCAACACGGCCATCAAGTTACAGCTGTATAGCGTCTTCTCCGTGGCTGTCAACACGGCCATCAAATTACAGCAGTATAGCGTCTTCTCCGTCGCTGTCAACACGCCCGTCAAGTTACAGCAGTATAGCATCTTCTCCGTGGCTGTCAACACGGTCATCAAATTACAGCAGTATAGCGTCTTCTCCGTCGCTGTCAACACGGTCATCAAATTACAGCAGTATAGTGTCTTCTCCATCACTGTCAACCGGTATTCAAGTTACAGCAGTATAGCATCTTCTCCGTCGCTGTCAACACGGCCATCAAGTTACAGCAGTATAGCGTCTTCTCCGTCGCTGTCAACACGGCCATCAAGTTACAGCAGTATTTGGATTGTCAGTTAGAATATATCCGTCACTGTAGAAGAATTCTGTCATCAATTGTTGAATTGTGGAAATTGTCGTCTTTTTGTCAGCTTCGTAAGTGTTGAAACCTGAAAAACCACAGTCACTGAAGCACTTGACGATTGCCTCTTCTGTGGATCTTTCCATGCATGCCCAATTAAGTGAACCATATCTAACTTACTGATTCGCAATTCTCATGTCTACAAGCAATTTCCAATTCTGACAGATGCTCACAGCACATTGACACGGTGATCTCCTTGAAGTGGCAATCAGCTCGTCAGACAACAACGCCGGTAAGGATGACTGGGAAGATTGTCACGTCATTCATGGAGGTTACGGGACACCATTCTTCACGACTAAGTACTTCACCAATCCATGTTGGACATACGATACATATCTCTCAATGCACCTTGTTTGGAGTATGTTTGAAGTGATAATTTATTGCTGTATCAAATTGGTATGGGCAATTATGAGGAACTCGTAAACTCTACAGTTATCTGGCCGATCTTGGGTGATCTCCCTCAGTTGTTACAAACATTCGGCTCGTTCAATACCCTTCCTGTATAGACAGTTCCGGAACCAACGATCTCATTGGTTGGTAACAGTTTCTGCAAGTTAGATTAAATACGTGTACTAGAGTCACTGGAGTGCGATTCAAGGTCTTTCATGAACAGCTCTTTATATACTTGACCACAGCGGACGGGATATCTGAAAATACTTACTACTTGCCCGCTCTCGACACCATTCCGAATCCGAGAAAGGGATACTACTACACTCAAAGCGTTCGACAGTGACTTCTACATTGGCATTTGTAAATGCACTGATCTTTGTTATAGGGCCAGTTATTTATTGCTGTTGACACAGGTATAACCTATTGTTTTGGCCTCTTTTACATTGTAAACCTAATCCTGGGTGTTCCAGTCAAATTTGTTGAGCACTGAGTTTGTCTTGATATTTAATAATTTCCTCATTTACTTCTGTACGTACCCATTTCTGGTTAACCCGTAACAACACTCAAGGCAACATAAGTACCGCGGACGGGGCAAGATGGACCAGCCAAGTCATGGATTCCGAACACACGATCTATTTGGTGACCCTTGTAAGGACTGCCTATGTCGCAAATTGAATAATAAACAATAAGCAAAACATGAAGCAAAGTAACAACACATTTCATCCGTGTATGTGATCCTAGCTCAGTAGATATTCATATCCTTTAACACAATTATTGTGACATCTCTTTATCCTAACCGTATCATTTCTCACAAATATGCGCAACCGCCTATCAACTACTGTCATATCTCTAAGTGATCGTTAACAACGTGCATGAAGTTCTGTTGGCAGCTGGCGACATCGTGTAGATGAATACTTCTAAGCTAACTTACGTTCGGTACCCCTGAGTACGTTTTTAAAAGTGTAGAAAGACAGAGAATCTCTCAACGTCTCAGATTTACCGCAAAGAGTGACGGTATCATCATACGGCAACTGCTTTCTAACTGAGCACGTTTATGGTAGTATACATATCATGAGGACGTCGATTTGTAGTTACAATAGAGAATGATCCACTTACCAAACAAAATCAATAGGCTCTACATTGTCATGCCTTGCCTAGCAGCGTCGTCACAAGCGGCAATCCCTGTCATCAGCAGCTCATCTAGCCCTAGTATTACTCACAACGGATGCAGTTCATCAAAGGTTCACATTACTCAGTTTTCAGCATCATCCGGGTCCGAATATGTGAAGAAAATGACAATTCCGCAGAAGCTATTATACGTCGAATCTTTTGTAAGATAAAGGAAGTAACTCCCAATGACATTTTAGAGGACGGATGATGTCACCTTAAAAGCAACGCTTTAAATGATTATGGTTTGATGTTTAATGGGATAGATGTGTTACGATTTATGTAATTGATATAACTGAAGTGGTATGTTTGACGTTCATCGGGTGATGGAGGAAACGCCTCACCTGACCAAATGAAGCTCTGGTGAAATTAGCCCACGTGAGGCACTAAGTGTCTGAAATGAGCAGAAAGCAGGATACAAAGGCAGAACCATGATTTCCTCTCAATCAATACACATTTATTGTACATTTGTACTCACAGATTGACACATATAAATAGTTGAAGTACCCTGGTGAGTCAACAACGTTGATCACTGAATATTCACATTTAGAATACTCTGAAAAAAGTTGAACTCAATTATGAGTGCCTTTTATATAGTGCGCCATTAAGTTGTGTCTTTACTTAAGGATATTTAGGCGTTGATCAATATGATATAATTATTCCCTGACATACTTTAATGCTCTGTACATACGTTGTTGAGTGATACATTGCAGGAAGGTAAATATAGAGTACTTTGAACTGGTAACTCTGGACCAGGCGTGTAAGTGCTTCTGCGGGATACTGTATTTTCATTTCTTTGTAATTGTTGAGTATCTTAAATCTGTTCATGCCTGAAGATGTTTAATGATTCTTGGGTATGTCTGATGATGTGCGAGTACGTGTGATGATATCTGGGTGTGTCCGAGTGAGTGAGTTTAGTGTGATGATATCTGGGTATGTCTGGTGATATCTGGGTATGTCTGATGATGTGTGGGTATGTCTGATGACATCTGGGTATGTCTGGTGATATCTGGGTTTGCTGGTGATATCTGGGTATGTGTGATGATGTGTGGGTATGTCTGATGACATCTGGGTATGTCTGATAACATCTGGGTATGTCTGGTGGTATCTGGGTATGGCTGATGATGTGTGGGTATGTCTGATGACATCTGGGTATGTCTGGTGATATCTGGGTATGTCTGATGATGTGTGGGTATGTGTGATGATGTGTTGGTGTGGCTGATGATGTGTGGGTATGTGTGATGACATCTGAGTATGTCTGATGATGTGTGGGTATGTCTGATGACATCTGGGCATGTGTGATGACATCTGGGTATGTGTGATGATATTGGGGTATGGCTGATGACATCTGGGTATGGCTGATGATATCTTGGTATGGCTGATGATATCTGGGTATGTGTGATGATGTGTGGGTATGTGTGATGATGTGTTGGTATGTGTGATGGCTTGTGGGTATGTGTGATGATTTGTGGGTATGTGTGATGATGTGTGGGTATGTGTGATGATGTGTGGGTATGTGTGATGATGTGTGGGTATGTGTGATGATTTGTGGGTATGTCTGGTCATATCTGGGTATGTGTGATGATGTGTGAGTATGTCTGGTGATATCTGGGTATGTGTGATGATGTGTGGGTATGTCTGATGATGTGTTGGTGTGGTTGATGATGTGTGGGTATGTGTGATGATGTGTTGGTGTGGCTGATGATATCTGGGTATGTGTGATGATATCTGGGTATGTGTGATGATGTGTGGGTATGTGTGATGATGTGTGGGTATGTGTGATGATTTGTGGGTATGTGTCATGATGTGTTGGTGTGGTTGATGATATCTGGGTATGTCTGATGACTTGTGGGTATATCTGATGATGTGTTGGTATGTCTGGTGATATCTGGGTATGTGTGATGATGTGTGGGTATGTGTGATGATGTGTTGGTTTGGCTGATGATGTGTGGGTATGTGTGATGATGTGTTGGTGTGACTGATGATATCTGGGTATGTCTGATGACGTGTGGGTATATCTGGTGATCTGTTGATATCTGGGCTGATGATATCTGGGTATGTCTGGTGATATCTGGGTATGTCTGGTGATATATGGGTATGTGTGATGATGTGTGGGTATGTCTGATGACATCTGGGTATGTCTGGTGATATCTGGTATGTCTGATGATGTGTGGGTATGTCTGATGACATCTGGGTATGTCTGGTGACATCTGGGTATGTCTGATGATGTGTGGGTATGTCTGGTGATATCTGGGTTTTGCTGGTGATATCTGGGTATGTGTGATGATGTGTGGGTATGTCTGATGACATCTGGGTATGTCTGATGATATCTGGGTATGTCTGGTGGTATCTGGGTATGTGTGATGATGTGTGGGTATGTCTGATGACATCTGGGTATGTCTGGTGATATCTGGGTATGTCTGATCGTGTGTGGGTATGTGTGATGATGTGTGGGTATGTCTGATGACATCTGGGTATGTCTGGTGATATCTGGGTATGTCTGATGATGTGTGGGTATGTGTGATGATGTGTTGGTGTGGCTGATGATGTGTGGGTATGTGTGATGACATCTGAGTATGTCTGATGATGTGTGGGTATGTCTGATGACATCTGGGCATGTGTGATGACATCTGGGTATGTGTGATGATATTGGGGTATGGCTGATGACATCTGGGTATGGCTGATGATATCTTGGTATGGCTGATGATATCGGGGTATGTGTGATGATATGTGGGTATGTCTGATGATGTATGGGTATGTCTGATGATGTGTTGGTATGTCTGATGATATCGGGGTATGGCTGATATTAGACATGTGGGTATGTCTGCTGACGTTTGGATATGGCTGATGAAACCTGGTTATAGCTAAGTATGTGTGGATATGTACCTGGATATGTATGATGTCTAGATACGGACGCTGATGTCAGCGTATGTCTGATGATACCTGCGTATGTCTAATGATATTTGTCATTTTCTTGTGTGATCATGACATATGTTGTTGTTACTATGCTGTATTGTGGAATACATTCATACATTCATTCACTAACAAGTGTATATGTATATAAAAGAAATATGAGTCCATATATTTATTCTTGCCAAATCTCCTTTATATCTGCACAAGATCTTTCGCCGTTCAACTGTTCTTCAGGTGTACAATGAACGTTTAGTGCCGTGAAAGGCGACGCATAACGGTAATAGCTTTGTCGTCTTCATGCGTATGACGTTAAGCAGTTAGTGACAATAGCGGGAGAAGTAAAACGGAGTCATGGGTGACAGTATGATTACGTTTGTGACGTCATCATGTTTTGACGTCATAGTTAGAAACAATAGTGTTGGACGTGTATGCATTACGGTTTCAGTGCGCAAATGCATTGAGAAGGTTACAAAATTATACTTTTGAATTACATTTAGGTCTAAACAGCCTTATGAACATTTGTTCTTTTTCCATCCGTAATTGTTTATCATTGTTAATCAATTGATGAAACGGAAAGATAGTAAACTGGCCATTCCCGCATTCATCAATGTGTTTGCTTACATTTGTACATCGAACATTAGGATCTCTTTGTTGTCTGTGTTAAGTGACTCGGTCCTTTAGTTGCATTTCAGTTTCTCCAATATAATACTCGCCACATCTCGCACATGTTAAAACATATATAACATATTTGCTGCGGCGGTTCACGTTGGTTTTGATAGTAAATAGTTTGTCTTCACAAAATGTAACTTTGCAGTCTTCAGTTATGATTGAACAAGTTCCACATCGAGATGTGTGACATTTTGTTACACTGACAGCCTTTGTATCTTGTGAACATTTATCAGTAAAATTTCCAAGAGAGACAGTTATGAAAACAAAAAAAACAAATACAGAGGTGGACATTCTTCCATTTGTTTGTACCTACAATCCTAATAACTGTGCAAATCTTCCAATTTTGTATAAAAGTGAAATTATGAAAAAAGGTTTATCCAAGACTAAATTTACTAGGTAGCCTAAAAATCCAAAACAAATCCTTTGCCAATCTAAATATTCACGATAAATGTTCAAGATACAAACGCTGTCAGTGTAACAAAATGTCAGTGTAATATATAGAGGAGATTTGGCGAGAAGAAATATCTGGACTCATATTTTATATATTTATTGCTTATACACCTGCTCTTGTTTATATATATCAGATGTTTTCCCAATGTTCCTATATACAAAGTAGGTGACAACAAAACGATGTAACCATGCTGACCCACCTCGGAGTTGTACAGACTTATTGTTATCATCGATGTATTGACATGTTGAGAAACCTTTGGCTGGTACTTATACAATGTCCACCTGTGACAACTGGTTGTGAGAACTTCAACACAAAAGTCACTCATGCTTCATTTAGAACTATCGGGGGCGGTGGGGTAGCCTAATGGTTGAAGCGTTGGCTCGTTACGCCGAAGACCCGGGTTCGAATCCCCACATGGGTACAATGTGAGAAGCCCATTTCTGGTGTCCCCCCCGCCGTGATGTTGCTGGAATATTGCTAAAAGCGGCGTAAAACCAAACTCAGTCAGTCAGTCATTTAGAACTATCAAAACATATTTTCATCGAAACTTAATATCACAATGTCAAGGATTTAGAGGTCGCGGATTCGCTTCAGACCAAGAAAGATTGAAATTTTTTTCCCAAATCCGAAAAAGAAACTTAGCTGATGCATATCTTAGACATTTACCCATTAAATTAAGCCCAAGAGCTCGTGCAAGCTGCTGACAAAATTTGACAATAAACATAATTCATAATTCGTAATGCTTTTTGTACCCTACTGACTGTATAATGAAGATTGCAGTAGCGTGTAACTAATTTCCCTTGCGTCTTATGTGTGGCGTGAAAAATATGCACCCCAAAGTACGACAATTTACAGTTGTCTCTGAATGCACTGGAACGTTGACGTGGTTCAGTATAGGTCATCACTGCTCATTAATAGAGGAAAGATTAATTTTTCAGAAATGTCTGATTTGACAGATGTTTGAGGTGTATCTTGAAGACAAATCTAATATATTCATGTATGGGTAAATCGGTTCATTTGACAGATTAACTGTTTAGGTTTCAAAACGTCTAAAACATGCAACTGTTGCAAATGGTAAACGCTCCCTGACTGAAGCTGTCTGGAAACAAAACGCATAATCTTTCAAAACCTCTACATTCACCAGAAAGGGCAACATACTCACGGATTCATTTGGATAAGCTAACTCGATAACTGATTCAGAACCATCAAAATACTGATGTAACCCTACATGCTCACCTGTGTATGTTATGTATATGTATAAGGGAATACATGTATTCTAGTAACCCTACATGCTCACCTGTGTATGTTATATGTATAGGGGAATACATGTATTCTAGTAACCCTACATGCTCACCTGTGTATGTTATATGTATAGGGGAATACATGTATTCTAGTAACCCTACATGCTCACCTGTGTATGTTATATGTATAGGGGAATACATGTATTCTAGTAACCCTACATGCTCACCTGTGTATGTTATATGTATAGGGGAATACATGTATTCTAGTAACCCTACATGCTCACCTGTGTATGTTATATGTATAGGGGAATACATGTATTCTAGTAACCCTACATGCTCACCTGTGTATGTTATATGTATAGGGGAAGTATTCTAGTAACCCTACATGCTCACCTGTGTATGTTCTATGGTATATGTATAGGGGAATACATGTATTCTAGTAACCCTACATGCTCACCTGTGTATGTTATATGTATAGGGGAATACATGTATTCTAGTAACCCTACATGCTCACACTGTGTATGTTATATGTATAGGGGAATACATGTATTCTAGTAACCCTACATGCTCACCTGTGTATGGTATATGTATAGGGGAATACATGTATTCTAGTAACCCTACATGTAACCCTACATGCTCACATGCTGTGTATGTTATATGTATAGGGGAATACATGTATTCTAGTAACCCTACATGCTCACCTGTGTATGTTATATGTATAGGGGAATACATGTATTCTAGTAACCCTACATGCTCACCTGTGTATGTTATATGTTAAGGGAATACATGTATTCTAGTAACCCTACATGCTCACCTGTGTATGTTATATGTATATAGGGAATACATGTATTCTAGTAACCCTACATGCTCACCTGTGTATGGTATATGTATAGGGGAATACATGTATTCTAGTAACCCTAACCCTATGCTCACCTGTGTATGTTATATGTATAGGGGAATACATGTATTCTAGTAACCCTACATGCTCACCTGTGTATGTGTATATGTATAGGGAAATACATGTATTCTAGTAACCCTACATGCTCACCTGTGTATGTTATATGTATAGGGAATACATGTATTCTATGTAACCCTACATGCTCACATGTGTGTATGTTATATGTATAGGGGAATACATGTATTCTAGTAACCCTACATGCTCACCTGTGTATGTTATATGTATAGGGGAATACATGTATTCTAGTAACCCTACATGCATGTATTCACCCTGTGTATGTTATATGTATAGGGGAATACATGTATTCTAGTAACCCTACATGCTCACCTGTGTATGTTATATGTATAGGGGAATACATGTATTCTAGTAACCCTACATGCTCACCTGTGTATGTTATATGTATAGGGGAATACATGTATTCTAGTAACCCTACATGCTCACACGTGTATGTTATATGTATGTGAGGGTCTAATATGTAAATACATGTAGGTAAAGTTTGCTCTCACAGTACTCTGGCTTGACCCCAGTATTATCAGAAGGAGAACGTTGGCTGCTTCAGGGTATGCATGCTAGGTACAGTGGACAAGCCATAGTACCTTTCTGGTTTTGTTGAATGAATGGATCTGGTTGAGAGATGTAACGTCCGTGGAGAGTCTGCATGATGAGGACTCCTGTCTAGATTGAATCAATCGAATTAGTAATCAGTATCCCGTATCGCTGTCACCTCAACGAAAGGGGCTTTAAGGCAGTCTCAGAACTTAATACCATTGAAATTGCTTCTCTCAAAGTTGCAAGACGGATTCCTCTGATGAGCCTTTTAGCAGTCCCAGTATTTACCCAGGTATGAATACCACTCAGTGGGTAAAGCTGTTGGTGCTTGTGACATGACGTCGTCCACCAACAGTGCCAGCTAGCCACATTCTCCATCCTCTATTTTCCTGTTTATGGCAATGTGTACTCTTGGTTCAAAAGTCATTGTTTGGTGATTTAGTTAGCTTTTATACATCAGGTCCAAAGACTGGAACCTGTCCCATAAATCAAACGGGCGCTATTTAATTACGAATATTACTGTGTCTGTTAGATATACGATTGTATTAATTCAACTTCAAGTTTAAAATTATTATTGTTATTTATTTGGATATAACCTGATACCAAATTGAAGCGAGTGTTATATTCTTATTGCTATTCGGTTGTAATATTAAGAGGAATAAGCAAGATGAATATGATTTTGTGCCCACAAACGCACAACTGACAAATGGCAAATGACAAAGTTATTATTAAGTTCTGGAAACCTACAGCAAGAGTAAGTCATTGACGTCATCTGGAGAAGTAGTTTTTTTGTTTTATTCTTGTGTTTCTCGGCTTAAGGTACGCAATAAACTTACTTGTTGTTGAGGAACTAAAAGATGTTTGTAACAGAAACATTTGAAAACTACATGCGTCACACGTATGATGTCAACGTGTCGCCTGCTGAAGATGTCAGTATAGTTTAAGATGATTAAATAGTGTTTTAACACGGAACTCTCAGTGCTTCACGCAATTACACATTGCCAGATAATGTTTCGTCGGTGATTTTCTAATTGACGCTTAGTTCGATGTTTCGCTGGGAACCCAACAATGGCTGAAGTTCTCACCATCTTATCTTGTTCTGCCAGTTGAAAGCCAGCTATATCAACGAGAAGGCAAAGTACATGTAGTATACCCTGGAGTCAATTTGATCTCATACATGTAGTGATTGATATCTATTCAAACTGGTTTATGTATATGACGGTCATATTCTGAGATTGGCACGAGTGAGGACAGGATGGCCAGCCCCTATTTCACCCCAGACATGGATGTGGGATTGGATGAGGACCGTGCTACTAGTTCAGTATGCCCTTCTCAACGTATCACACATTTGTAATGCCTGTGGAGATGCCAGACTGTTGGCGTTACATTCACGTTATGCATCTCAAATCAGTTATGTAAGACGCAATTCTTTGAACATTTGCGATAATCTTTCCAAATGAAACAGGTCTATGGTCTATTTTCTTTCGTCTGCTACTTTCCCTATTCACCGAATTGGACCAAGGCATAATTTGGACATGCCCGCAATATAATTAGGTGTCCGGTAGGATAAATTCGATGTTCACCGTCCCTTGGATGACATTGGTCGAGGAGAAACTAAACAACGACAGAGGGTATATTAGCCCATGATACCCTTGAGATTGGAGAACAACTAATGATAGGCCCTGCCGTCAAATGCTCTCTACAACGCTTTTAGAAAACGTTTTCCGTTGTTAAAGTTAGGCAATATATCAGTTGATTAGACTTAGGTTTACTGCATACTCTCATTACACACGTATGGGTAATCTGCATGTCAGTCTTTCAATGAACGAAATAGATTATCAGATGTATACATATACGTGGTCAAAAACTGTAATGATATGTATGTATTCTTCATTTGATGATAATGAACTGAAACCAAACTGAAAAATACTTCAGTGAATCTATCCTCTGTGAAAGGTCAAGTTGAATTTCAAGGGTAACCACAATCATCGAAATATGAACGATTAATTGTAGCAAAAATGGTCCCGTGAATGTCAGGGTTCGCAGTCAATCAATGAAGTGGTCCGAATGACTGAAGTAAATGCACCAATATGCTCTACCCCTGGGAATACCAATCAATATTGCATACATAGATATGAATATGCACCGTTATGTCAAATCAGCCATGTGATTAGTGATGAAGATCTTTGATGCTCCATGCCTGAGTTCCTTAAATGAGAGAAATTGTCACAAACTTCGTCCGCCTGCCTTCAGAAGAAATTAAGAATAGTCACTTATTTCCCTCAACCTGCATCTCAGTGGATAATTATCACGTTACAGGGACATCTCGTCAAACCTCCAGCTTGTTAGAAACACGTGCGTAAAGAAAATACTGGCCTATTTTAGTTGCTGCTCTGCCAGTTTTTCCAATTTGTACTTTTCGATGTTTTAAGTTCCTCTTGTGAACCTTAAAAAATACCTTTGTGAAAACAAAGTCGATTGATAATTAGAACATTCGAATTCTCCAGCACAACCCCACACTTCTTAATGATTCGTCACAACATGCCGAGATGGTCTTTTACAAACGTTGTACACATCATTACTAAACTGCCGATCAAAAGCAAATAGTGTTTGATAGTGAATAGGATTGAATACTTATATAAAAATAAACTTAATTCAGTTTGAAAATGATTTGCCAAACACGTCCATCATCTGGCTGGTAGAAGTCCGTGCATCCTGGAGAAAATGTTATTTACAAAACACATGTTTTGATCATGGCACGAGATGAAAATGCATGGAATGATTATGCAGCGATCGGTTAGATCCAAAGCATCAGATATCATTGCACAACGCGACAAAGGCAAAACATATTTAGCAAAGGGATGTCAGCATTATGTTTTGTCTATTTAGAGTGAGAAACGAAACGGTTAAATTACCATATATTGTGATATTCCAAGGAAGGGTGTTCAATGCATGGTAAAGCACTGGCAAGTAATGCTATGTGGCCGTTGTCTGAATTTCATTTTGTAGTTCTGGAAGAATTTCTGTCAATGATGAACAATAACCATCTGAAATGCCCTGTTTCTGAACATATAACCCTCTGATTACCGACAGCACAACGGACACGACACTTGTTTTGAGAGAAACTGCCTACACGTTAATGCGACAGAAGTACAGATGGTGAGACTTTCACAAGCACGAGGTTTTAGTGAGACCACTTCACAAACGACTGTTTACGATAAGTTTCGTTTGAGACATTATATTCGGACAAGCATAAATAAACGTCAGGTGTATGTTGGAGACCTGCAACAAAGGGAAATAAAAGTCGCAAGCGTTTAATGCAGACTTAACTAGTACAGATATTCATCCTGTTGAGGTATGGTGAAAAGCTCAGTGTTCCAGCGCGGATTAAATACCAATTACTTCCGGCCCTCACATCCACATCCCAGATAGTCCTGCATAATGAGGACTGATATCCTGCTGTCACGCTCTACAGGGCAGGCGATATGATAGCTCGGTTAACCACACAAAACACTTTCACAATTCAATCAAAAGGCACCTCACCACATGACTACATAATGGAAAGAAATCGCCGTGAGGGGATGTTTTTCTCTTCCACATCATTTAAACCCAACTGGATGCGATTTGGAAAACAGTTATGTTGGCAGAAATTATGATATACCAGACACCTTCCGCTCTCTTGGTAGACATAGTCATAGTCAGATGAATAAGGTGGAAGAGATTCCAGGGCGTTTGATGGACTGACCCAATATTGCATTGAAGTTTCCATAAACCGATAACGGCCACGACCTCTGATGGACTACTGTTTTTGATCGGCCGATATTAGAATGTGTTGGGATTGTCTGAACGTTGTGAGTAAAGGGTGAAGTAAGCAGTAACTGAAGTAATTATTGTTGACATTTATTCATAGAAATTGACTTCAATATCATATTAGGTTTAAGTGTGTACACTTTGCGTTAGGTTACGTCTGTGTCTCAATAATTATTTGATAAATTCTCAATAAAAATCCTACAGAGCTATGTAAGTTTTATTATACATCAAGACATGCTATATTTACTGCCCAGGTCAACTTTTGGGGTCATAACCCGAAAGTGTTTTATAGCAGAATGCGAGAGGGACAAAGGCAGGCCAGCTGAACGTGGTACATGTCTCAAGCGTGTATAAATCGCCGAAATCGTAAAATGGTCATGAGTTAGTTAAGAAAATGTCAGGTATTTTAAGCCCATCAGTCTAACTGTTACATAATCTGAAAACAAAATATGCATGACAAGTGATGGTGACAGTGAGTAGCAAATGCCTTGAAGGTATCCGGGAAGATCCGGGTCTTCAGCAGCCCATGCTTGTCGTCAGAGGTGACTAACAGTATCGGGTGGTCAGACTCGTATCCCAATTGCGCAGGTCGATGCTCATGATGTTAATCACTGGAGTATTTACATACCGCAGCCATATAGCTTGAATATTGCTGAGTGCGACATTATTAAACAAGACAAAATCTAGGAAAGGGATATTTGATTTTTATGCATGGATGTCCTTTTAAAATTGTTCTTGAAATAATATACTAGTAGTTAAGGAAGTTTTTACGCTAGAGACATTTGATTTTCTGTTTTAAATTTGTCTTGCATTGGGCTTATGTTCTCACAAACTAGTTCTGTATGTGACAGCATTTGGGATCAAGGATGAAGAAATGGACCCCCGGATGGAACAACGCCTATGTGTTGGGGTCTAAAACCATCTCTCTTCAATATGTGCTAATGAGATGATGCCTCCATTTCAATATGATCAACAATTTGGAATATAATATAGAATTTAGGGTTCTGTAGACCATGATTTATTATTAGACATATATGTATTAACACTGAAAGGATACTGACACAGGAAGTACAGAGGAACATAAACTGGCGCCAAGAGTTACATGAACAACAAATATATAGAAATGGTGCATCATGTATCATGGAATTTTTCGAGATTCGTTTGACAAATTTGCGTGGGTAGAAGCTTGATTACACTGGTTGACATGGAGCTGCTGATGAAGGCGTTGAATGGTTTCTTTCATTCGCACAGTGTAGACATTTGTGTGATGGCAGAAACTGTGTATCAAACCGCACCCCAGAGAGCCTGGGTATTTGTTGATCGCGTCACAGTAATGTACAGGAGTGTAAAGGGTCCATTATGCCCTTGCGCCCTGTAGTTCCGTCTCATAGCAGCTTCTTAAGATTAGTATTCAGCTTCATAATATGATTTGTGTTTGTTTGTGAAATGAGCGAGATACGCATAAAACCTGCTTGTTTCTGCTTACCTACACTTTTATTTAGCGTCTGGTTTTCAAGTTACTTCTACTTCGACTTTACCCAAACACATTTTAAGCTCTAATGTTTAAAGAAGGGATTCAAGCAATTGTAAGATACTCGATGTGAATTAAGACGACAATGATCCATAGATTTTAGATTCTTCGTGTCTTCAGTCCCCCTCACAAAACCTCAGAGAATGGCTGCCTCCTACTGACACGAAATCGTCGACAGTTATTAAGCGATCGTCTATAATAACCTTCATAGCCATTGACGTACTGCCTGATAGGGTCATCACCTGGGTTCAAACCAGGAGGTAAATGATCAAGGACAGTGTAACATGCGGCATACAAATAAATTTCCTGATGAGAAAGTCAATAATTACGTCTTACGAACGCAAGCTAAAATTGTTTTAGCTCACTTATTCGATTTGTGAATGATAATTTAATATTTTAATGATGTTGCCATACTATGTTTGTCAACATGTCCCTCACAGATGTAGGGCAGTAAAACAGATTTGTCCGTTTGCAATTCTGTAAATGATCATATCTAAATCAAAAGACGTTTACATCTTCATGTATTTTGAGCCTGCAGGATGTAAAAGTATGCTTAGAAAACCCCGGCCAAAGGCGCATATTATATAAGGCTTGCGTGCATATTATCAGACAGTTCATGTCAATTTCGGGCCGAAAGGTAGCCTAGTGGTTAAAGCGTTCGCTTGTCGCGCCGAAGCCCCGGGTTCGATTCTCCACATGGGTTCAACAAAACGTCACACATTCGTATAAAGGAGGAGGGGATGGGCTGGTGTGTGAAGATCATCGAATGAAACTTAGAACCAGTTATACTAAATAATTAACGTATCATTGATATCTTTATCAAATTAATTGAAAACTTAGTCTAAAGGTACAGGTTCGACGCTTATCTCATAAATGTTCAGAGAGGCATATAGTAATCATAAGGCGGTACAGAACAGGTTCACTGCAGTAATTGCACATATCGGGCGTGGAAAGCCGACCGCGTCTGGAAGAAGTATTTTAAGAAGATTATAAATGGAATCGAAGTACCGTGTTCCAGAAGAAGTTTACAATAAGAAGCCCGACATACACCTCAAATTCCAGTAATTTGGCTTAAGTTAATGTGCGAGGCAAAAATGGTGAAGACAGAGAACGTCTGGGAAATATGGTTTCTGTGTGTTTTTTGCTGTGTCTGGCGTCACCATGTGGTGTTGGCGGAGACTGATTACGTCTTGTCGTGGACAACTCCTTTACATTTGTTCCCAAGTGATATTTGACGACCGGTCGCTCATGGAATTAACAATAGTGTTATGTGTCTTTGCACAGAAGTTGGCGACAACAGTTCTTTGTTTTACAGAATTATAATATATATTTTGATGTCTTTTACATTTGCCCAGTACCTGAGTTGCATATTTGGAAAACAGTTATTATCAATTATTGACTGTGCGGGTCAATCGTGTCGAATGGTGGATCATGAAATGCATACAAATTCTGTAATATTAACGCATAGTAAAAGGTCTTTTTGAGTGCATATTGCTGTCATGTTGTCTTTCAAGAGGCGACAACTAAGGTTATTTTATTAAATAACATGAAATAGCCATTGCTTTTGCACCTTCGCCATGCATTACCGTCCTGTTGACAATCTCAACTAGGAGCTGTGTAGTACAAGTACTTTACCTATACTCAGGTTATGTGTGTTGTTGCACGCAACAGTCTTAGCACGGCTGCTGGCGTGTGATCTAGGCTTGGCCAGCCATACCAGTTGTTCCCATATAACACTTGCAACGCTCATTGGACGGTTGAACAACCCGCAAAAGGTTTAATGGTGAAAGTTACAACGAATGGTAAGGTCTCTGTATCGATTATGTGTCAGTTACATCTTCATCCACATATAAGTCTTCCCACTTTAGTTCTCAGCCAATGCTAGTCCGACCTTTGATCGACACATCTCAAGGTTGCCTGAGGATCATGCTTTGATGGTATAAAATTATTATCCAACCAAAAATGACAGAGCCGCCACGCTGTTATAGGCACGCTTGAAAACCTGCGTTTGGATGTGTCTTTACAGAATCGTTGCAAGTTATTATTAGAGATCAAAACAACATTAATTTGCTGCAGAGGATTTAAGTAACTGAGTGTTTTATGCCCCCTAAACTTCAAAGATTTCGCTGAAGACCAATGAAGTAGACATATGCATAGGCATGGCTGAAACAGGATCAGTCAACTAAGGATCAGCAGGACATGGAACGTTCAAACAATATCAGGACGATAGGTTTCTTCTGACCGAATCAAGATGTCATCCTTCTTTGACTGCCACCATACTAAAAAATGGCCTAGAAATAGGACCTAAAGTTTTTACCGGTTAACTTATCGTCTCCTTAAGGTGGTCGACGGTGAAGAACAGATCTCCAGATTCTGCAGCGATGACATTCTGGATCATGACGTGAGACCATCTACATGCGCATTCGGACCTTAAGATAACGATCCTAGCATCAGTCTATCGTTATATTCGTGGATACTGAGAGCAGGAGATGTCCGCATTCAGTGGTTAGTGCGGTCACCGGATCTCAGCCATATAGAAGTAGCTGCAGAACGCCCTCGCACAACGTCGTGTCCTCGCGGCAACTCTACACGAATTCCGCAATGCTCTTACTGAAGGGTCTAACTGGGGGCATGAGGCAGCATTACATGGATCACATGTTCTTTATTTACAATGAATTTGTTTTCAGGATTGTTTTATGTTTCAGTTTTGGTCCTATATTCTCATTTTGCAGGGCTACCTGTCTGATTATTATCACATGTTCACTGTGGGCTTTGTATGGCAAATGGCGAGGGACTCATGTTAATTAATATGTCTTCACACAAATATGTCTTGGGCTATTTCAACCGATATACAAAATTTGACACATCACAACTTAAAGTACTGATCCTTAGCTAAGATCGAATATGTATCAAAATATGTCAGAATACATTACTGATGGTTCGAAGGTTCTGTCAGATGACTTGGTTCACTGATACACGAATTTCGGGATAATATATGGATCACTGGACATTCAGGGAATTCAATTTTTGGCTAATCAATTTGGCTGATTTGACCATTTTCGTTAACCAAAGCAAACAGGTGTCATATATGTGCTTGAGATGTTTTCTGAAGCTTTTCTCATGCAATTGTGTCTTTATGGCTATTAGACACGAAGTGTGACATAGAATGTATGAACGAACGAACGAACGAATAAATCAAAATGTAGTGATCAGTTTCGTCACTGAGAAACAATGTCTGCAATTCTCTTCAAGAATATCGACTTTTACATACGTAGCAACATCGATTTAGTCAATCAGTCATCAAAAGAATTTGCTTCAGACAGCTACGAAAGATTTACAATGACGAGACAGCCACAGCCACAGCAATGTTGATTGTTTTAACGGTGCCTGGGGAGGGTTTGTGACAATAAAGAAGTTTTTGATCTTCTGGAGAAGGTGAGGGTATATATTTAGTGCTACTTATAGCAATTACGGTAATTACGGCAATCGCGGTATCCTGTGGACATACAAGTCCTCCACGGATCTGTAAATGTGAGGTACTGTATGTTATGACCTGTAGACGCCCTGTAGACGTTTGGGTGCCCGGATCAGTGTTCAGCTGTCATGTGAGTGTTAGGGTGCCCGGATCCGTGTTCAGCTGTCACGTGAGTGAGTGTTAGGGTGCCCGGATCAGTGCTCTCCTGTGACATGAGTGTTAGGGTGCCCGGATCAGTGTTCAGCTGTTACGTGAGTGTTAGGGTGCCCGGATCAGTGTTCAGCTGTCACGTGAGTGAGTGTTAGGGTGCCCGGATCAGTGTTCAGCTGTCACGTGAGTGAGTGTTAGGGTGCCCGGATCAGTGTTCAGCTGTCACGTGAGTGTTAGGGTGCCCGGATCAGTGTTCAGCTGTTACGTGAGTGAGTGTCAGGGTGCCCGGATCAGTGTTCAGCTGTCACGTGAGTGAGTGTTAGGGTGCCCGGATCAGTGTTCAGCTGTCACGTGAGTGAGTGTTAGAGTGCCCGGATCAGTGTTCAGCTGTCACGTGAGTGAGTGTTAGAGTGCCCGGATCAGTGTTCAGCTGTCACGTGAGTGAGTGTTAGTGTGCCCGGATAAGTGTCTACAGTGTGATCGGCGTGCGGCAGACGTAGTTGTGCTATCCCCATTTTTTCACTCAATCAATTTAACTTCTATTGGAAATGAAAGTATCAATATCCTCAATGTGACACATTAATCATTTTTGTTTCTGCCGGTGATACTGCGTTATATCGAAGTGATGGACTTGCTGGGGGACTCCATTCACAGAACCCACCCACTCCTTCTGTTCTCAACTCTCAAGACAAAGCAAGGAACAGTCTACAGAGGAACACTAGCTGTGTGACTGATCATAGGCGACTAGACTCACCTGTCACATGACACTTTACTGCCATTGCTGCTTGGAACGATTCCTCAAATTAGACCTGATCAACGATAACTGTAGATTTGAATATCCCTATTTGATATCCCGCTGTATGTTTGATCTTCTGGAGAAGGTGAGGGTGTATATTTAGTGCTACTTATAGCAATTACGGTAATTACGGCAATCGCGGTATCCTGTGGACATACAAGTCCTCCACGGATCTGTAAATGTGAGGTACTGTGTGATATAACCTGTAGACGCATATTTGTTGTGTGGTGTTATGTATTGTTGCTATAGATACACAGATACACTGGTACACCTTCCTGTTAGAGAACATGCAGCAGCAACTCAATATTAGTGCAATGACATTCGTTTTAGGTCCTGTTTTTGCGACCCATTGTGTTAAGGCATTTATGATTGTCTGCCTAATTATGTATGTTTCAATACAATGTGTTATTGCTTTTGGTGTCCATTTACTGTTTTTACAAATATATTTCTGATTTAACCTCGTGTCAACTGGAGAACCACCTAACAGCACACTACATCCGTAATTGGTATTTGTTGGTCACTTGACCCATGTCGTTACGTGCCAATTCCCAAGTTAACCAGAGATCTGTCCGTATAAGACTTCGGCGGGAAACCAACACACCAAGAATATCAGTAGCTAGCAATCGTATTCTCACATTTACGTAGTTTACAAATCCATACAAATGACTGCAAGGGAATACAATGGTGGTACAAATAGAATGTCAGTACAAAATTGAATGGCACCTCAATTAATTACAATGGTAATATAATATCCTATAGTATTGAGGAAGTGAACATAGCAATAAAGACTTTGGTGATAACAGTCACCGAGCTGTAACAGTGGTCAAGCTTCCAAAATAGGGAATAGAAGTAAATTAAAACATTATTCTTTAAAATAACTCACCTGAAAATAAATATTTTTATCAAACCATACATGCACAGTTTTGTCTTCCATATTTGTCTTCCATATTTGAATGGCGGTGTGTCAACATTAGTTGTAAAAATACTATTGTGTTAGTACATTCATACTTAAGTATGATTATAAGGCTGCAATATTGCCGAGCCGTTCGCCGTCAATGTCACGTCAAGTCAATACGTTATACCTGCGAAACACATTTGAAGTGTTCTGTGTAGTGTTAGAGGTGGACCACAGAGCTGGATGAGAGCTTGCGTGGTATAACGAGCATGGCTTCAAGTGAACGCACCCCTGTGCGTCGGTCTATCCTGTGTCTGAAAAACAAAATCTGTGTTAATATTTGTTAATAAGAGACAGCACTACTACAGTTTTGACGTCAGTATTTGCTGTCCTGGCCAACACCAGGGCGTCCTGCAACCAATCACTGTCCCTCTGTACCTCTCACTTCATTATCACATATGGTCTCTGTTTCCATAAAGCAAGGACAATACAGGTTCAATCAACAGGTATGGGGTCAATCCTCTGGGAGTTGTCAGTGAGGGGCCAGGAACACGTGTATGGAATCTGCAATGAGATAAAGCAATATCCAATTTAACACACTGATGTTTGCGCAAAGCTGCATCAGTTGGTCTGGATGCCCGTTCTGGTCAGTATGTGTGTATTTGTGACTTGGACATCAGCTTAGTCGGGTGAGGTGGGACTGTTTCTTACACTGAGTATTTTACTGTCGGCTACAAGTAGACCCCGACGACAATCCATGCCAGAAGTCTCTCTTGAACAATTTGAAGTAGAACTTGACATTGTGTCAACTAATTCAAAGTAAGAAATGTTATGTCGAGAACTAAGAGGGGATGTTCGTGGAATTTCAAGATTACACTTGGCTCCAAGTCTAAAAATAGCTATATTCGGAGCACCGCCCTATAAATAGCATTGCTATATAACATGATAGTTAACTTTAGTGAAATATTTAGTTCCTTATTGAAAGTGAGTGAATTTGGAGAATAGACTTCTTGTAACAAATAAAAACTTTGACATGTGTTTAAATATTAATCAAATGACGAGAAGATATCATCAATACAACTTTACATTACAAAACGTAATGCAGGAAGTACACGGGAAGTGCTTCTGTATCCTAGGGAGGGTTTTCATCCTGCAAAGGGGTGTGTTATGGTGCTGATGGAGAGTGATCTGGACCTGGGGAGAGACCTGTCCCCCCTACGCCGGAATACGTTTACCGAGCTATTCAGGTGAAATACCCGACGTGTATTCATTTTATGAAAAGCTTTCACTTTGGAATGCATCATTTATAGATTTAAAACGTATGTTACATAGTTTGAAGTGACTGGTTCTGCGAATTGCAACACAAATACCCCTTTAGAGCGTTCAAACGCAGGTGTTTTAATCGGAGATCGTTTGTTACAGCGATTGTCCCAAATATGAAAAAATAGTAGAATATATCTCTCGCACATGTATCTCTGTTTTGTATGTGAAACATTTATATTTCTTTTTCAAATTCACGGCGATGTAAGGAGGTATGCGGTGTGTGTATGTGATGTACGGAGGTATGTGGTGTGTGTATACATGTCGCGTACGGAGGTATGTGCTGTGTATGTGATGTACGGAGGTATGTGGTGTGTGTATGTTATGTACGGAGGTATGTGATGTGTGTATCTGATGTACGGAGGTATGAGGTGTGTGTATGTGATGTACGGATGTATGAGGTGTGTGTGTGTGATGGACGGAGGTATATGGTGTGTGTGTGATGTACGGAGGTATATGGTGTGTGTATGTGATCTACGGAGGTATGAGGTTTGTGTGTGTGATATACGGAGGTATATGGTGTGTGTATGTGATGTACGGAGGTATGTGGTTTGTGTATGTGATGTACGGAGGTATGTGGTATGTGTATGTGATGTACAGAGGTATGTGGTGTGTGTATGTGATGTACGGAGGTATGTGGTGTGTGTGTGATGTACGGAGGTATATGGTGTGTTTGTGTGATGTACGGAGTTATGTGGTGTGTGTATCTGATGTAAGGAGGTACGAGGTGTGTGTGTGATGTACGGAGGTATGAGGTGTGTGTATGTGATGTAGGGAGGTATATGGTGTGTGTATGTGATGTACGGAGGTATGCGGTGTGTGTATGTGATGTACGGAGGTATGTGGTGTGTGTATACATGTCGGGTACGGAGGTATATGGTGTGTGTATGTGATGTACGGAGGTATATGGTGTGTGTATGTGATGTACGGAGGTATGAGGTGTGTGTATACATGTCGCGTACGGAGGTATATTGTAAGTGTATGTGATGTACGGAGGTATATGGTGTGTGTATGTGATGTACGGATGTATGAGGTGTGTGTGTGTGTGATGTACGGAGGTACGAGATGTGTGTGAGTGTGATGTACGGAGGTATATGGTGTGTATGTGATGTACGGAAGTATGTTGTGTGTGTATTTGATTTACGGAGGTATGAGGTGTGTGTATGTTATGTACGGAGGTATGTGGTGTGTGTATCTGATGTACGGAGGTATGTGATGTGTGTATACATGTCGCGTACGGAGGTATGTGGCGTGTGTATGTGATCTGTGGAGGTATGAAGTGTGTGTATCTGATGTACGGAGGTATGAGGTGTCTGTATGTGATGTACGGAGGTATGTGGTGTGTGTATGTGATGTACGGAGGTATGTGGTGTGTGTATGTGATGTACGGAGGTATGTGGTGTGTGTATGTGATGTACGGAGGTATATGGTGTGTGTATGTGATGTACGGAGGTATGTGGTTTGTGGATGTGATGTACGGAGGTATATGGTGTGTGCATGTGATGTACGGAGGTATGTGGTGTGTGTATGTGATGTACGGAGGTATGTGGTGTGTGTATGTGATGTACGGAGGTATGTGGTATGTGTATGTGATGTACGGAGGTATGTGTATGTGATGTACGGAGGTATGTGGCGTTTGCATGTGATGTACGGAGGTATGTGGTGTGTGTATGTGATGTACGGAGGTATGTGGTGTGTATGTGATGTACGGAGGTATGTGGTATGTGTTTATGATGTACGGAGGTATGTGGCGTTTGTATGTGATGTACGGAGGTATGTGGCGTTTGTATGTGATGTACGGAGGTATGCGGTATGTGTATGTGATGTACGGAGGTATGTGGCGTTTGTATCTGATGTACGGAGGTATGTGGCGTTTGTATCTGATGTACGGAGGTATGCGGTATGTGTATCTGATGTACGGAGGTATGAGGTGTGTGTATGTGATGTACGGAGGTATGCGGTTTGTGGATGTGATGTACGCAGGTATATGGTGTGTGTATGTGATCTACGGAGGTATGTGGCGTTTGTATGTGATGTACGGAGGTATGTGGTGTGTGTATACATGTCGGGTACGGAGGTATATGGTGTGTGTATGTGATGTACGGAGGTAAAGTATGACCAGAAAGTTTTGAGAATTTTAGGAATATGTTTAATTGGATTTCTAGTTTAAACAACCTTGACCAGCTATCAAGTGCTTGATTTCATTCAAGAGAGACAACTCCGCTAATCCTTTTTCATTAGTTTGTGAAGAGTTATCCCCTTTGTTTACTTGCTAGCAGACGACATTTTCAGTGATCCTCAGTATGGATGATTTAGAGAAGAGGAAGTTGATTTTAGAGTATTGTAACAAGGACATCAGATCAGCTAAAGTGATTTCAAGTAGAACAGGCATCCTTTTGTACACTGTTTATCGTGTTTTGAAAAATATTGCAAATGAATATGGCATTGAGCACCAGGGAGGCGCAGGTAGGCCCAGAAAAATTGACTGTCGGTGACAGGAGGCGGCTTGTTATTCTTGTTTCTAAAAAACAAACGAAGGAGTTTAGTTAAACTTTAGGCTGGATATGATTGATAGAGGAACTGTGGCTGTCTGTAAGGAGACAATTAGAACTGAGCTGCATGCAATGGGTTGGCAGAAAAGTCGAGGAATTCCATCACCGATCATAACATGAAGAAAAGGAGCGAAGGTTGAACTGGTGCTTACAGCATAGAAATTTTAACTGGGACAATGTGATTTTCTCAGATGAAAGTCCTGTGTGGCTGTTTCCTAATACACAGACAGTCTGGACCAAACAAACTGAAAAACCTTTGTATCAGCGCCAAAAGTACAGTCCGAAATTTAACGTGTGGGGTGGCATATCTGTGTTAAGGGCAACGCCAATCTGTGTATTTGAAGGGAATATGAACAGTGAGCGGTACACAGATATTCTCGAGGGACATTTACTTCCATCTGCTCACGTGTTCTATGGAAATGTTTGGATTTTCCAGCAGGACAACGACCCAAAACATCGTTCAAAGCATTCACAGGCCTGGTTTCGGACCCAAAATATGACATTATTGGATTGGCCAAGCTATAGCCCTGACCTAAATCCAATAGAAAATGTTTGGGGACTTAATAAGAAAAATCTGCCAAATATTGCTGAAATGGAAGAAGAGGTGGTCCGATATTGGGACAGCATGGACCACGACTTTCTAACTTCTTTGATCAGTAGTATGCCCCGCCGCATTGAAGCCTGCATTGCGCCCATGGTGACTTGACAAAATGCTAACTGTTCACCTGTTTTTGAATCTGGAGTTATGTTCTGCTAATATTCACATTTAATACGTGAGTAATGAGTGATTTTTTTTTAAACAATTACAATCTTAAATTCTCAATAATTTCTGGTTGTACTGTATATGGTGTGTGTATGTGATGTACGGAGGTATGTGGTGTGTGTATCTGATTTACGGAGGTATGAGGTGTGTGTATACATGTCGCGTACGGAGGTATGTGGTGTGTGTATACATGTCGCGTACTGGGGTATATGGTGTGTGTATGTGATGTACGGAGGTATGTGGTGTGTGTATGTGATGTACGGAGGTATGTGGTGTGTGTATACATGTCGCGTACGGAGGTATATGGTGTGTGTATGTGATGTACGGAGGTATATGGTGTGTGTATTTGATGTACGGAGGTATGTGGTGTGTGTATACATGTCGCGTACGGAGGTATATGGTGTGTGTATGTGATGTACGGAGGTATGTGATGCGTGTATCTGATGTACGGAGGTATGAGGTGTGTGTATTTGATGTACGGAGGTATGCGGTGTGTGTATGTGATGTACGGAGGTATGTGATGTGTGTATGTAGTGTGTGCAAGTTTTTCATATGTACACAGGCAGTGTAGGTGGTGTACGCAGATATGTGGTCTTTTGATTAGATGTACGCAGGAATGTTGTGTGTGCCTGTAGGTATGTGGTTTTGAAATGCAAAACTTGTAATAAAGATAGTGTCACACGGGGACGAGTGTATTATTTTCTTCATTACTCACTCAAATTCGCACATTCTCTCAATTCAAAGTTGCTATATAGCGTAGACAGCAAAAACTGGCATATATACTATTAAACAAAGCAACGTATAACCTTGAAATCAGTATCGAAGAATGTTGTATTTTCAAACATGTATAACTCGTCCACAAATAGACTTTAATACATGAATTTTATAGAAGAAGGAAATGTCTATGCAACCAAGTGGATAATTTTAGACAACGGACACGTTGAGCGCGATGGTGACGACGTAGCACGGTCCCGACGTCGGGGCTCCTGGCTCTCAGCCCAATCTTTCTCAACCTGTTCCGTACAGTTTTACCGGATATCCTCCGAAGCCCAGGCACTCTGGCTGCTGTTCTCTCACTCGTGCCAGTACGATCACGCAAATGTAGTGCCCGGATGTACCGATCTTGGGCTGCAGTGGTGACTCTAGGTCTGCCTGTACAGGGACGGTCATTTGTTATACCTGTTTGGTAGTAAGGAGTGCAAATCGTTACATCGTGCTCAGACTAACATTCAGACGCCTGGCAACATTCGATTTTTAATCTCCAGCGTGGATTCTTTCAATGGCGATGTTCAGTGTCGCAGCGTCAAGACGTAGCGTAGTCATTTAACCTTGAAACTCCTTCAAAACAAATGCCGATTTCCGAAAGTAATCTGGTTTTAAAGCCAGACAGTGCATGCTCTTTGCTACACAATTTCATCTGGAAGGTGATTGCTGTTGCATTGTGGTGATGCCTTTTTAATCCTAGTAAGATATCTCATCAAAATCAACATTTTCAGGTAAAGTCGTTTTTTACTTGTGCAATTGTGTAAAATCATGTTATCAACACTTTTGTTACATATTGTAACGATTGTCTGAACACAATAGGTAATTAATAGATTTTTTAAAAACACAAAACGCCTATGCGTTTCTTTTTTGGGGATAGTATACATGCAACATTGACAGCTGATGTTTCAACCATAGACTCTTCTCTCGATGACGAGTTGTCTGTGTGATTTCGTAGAAGTCAGCAGATGGTTTGTCTGCTATGAAACTGATTACAATTAACGTGGTGCTAGCCATTTGTTCAGTTTCGGAGCAGGAAGGATTCACGACACAAGATTGCATCTGTTGACATTTCTCACGACCATCACCTATGTTCCATGTGGCACTACTCACATTTCGCAATCTCGTATTTGTTCCCGAGACCTGCCACAGGCTGCTGCAATATGCTGGCGTTTTCAAGTTTTGAAATGCATGCGGAGCGTATCTCGGTATCTTCTGTTTTGTGAAAAGCGTCGTGTCTACCGGGAGTAGATTATATGTCAAAGAATAGAATAAAAATGGTACTGTACAAATGTAAAGTTGCAAACTTTAACCCAACGCTCCATTCGGCCAGGTGATCAAAAAACTATTGCCTAAGTGATGATTTGTAAATACTCTTCTGTGTAAATAATTAGGTTTTACCTACCTGTAATTCATAAGACAAATCCGGTAACTACCAAAATGTTTCGAAGTGATTCTTTTCGAAATTTCTGAGAAAACAATTATCTTGGATAAAATAAAATAAAATTGTATTATATGTTATGTTTATGAATAAATCAGCTGTCAAATTGAGTACAAAACTCTGTATGATATATGGAAACAATATTTGAATGTATGGAAAATTATTTCAAAGCAAATGATTTTAAAACACAAGTATCCCAAACACTGCAAATAAGCATGGTGAAAATCTTCAATTAAAACATGGCTACCAATCTTCTAGGTCAATGTTAAAGTGAGTGATTGAGTTTAGTTTTACGCCGCACTCAGCAATAATCCAGTAAATGGCGGCGGTCTGCAAATAATCGAGGCTGGACCAGATAATCCAGTGATCAACAGCATGATCATCGATCTGCGCAATTAGGAACCGATGACATGTGTCAACCAACTCAATGTAAAATATAGATGGCCATCTGGTGCGGGTGGCACAAGATCTCACAGAAGAACACTGTCAGTAATTATGGATATAATCCTTAACAGTTTGAGTAGGTGTACCAATTGTAACTGAAAGTTTTGGTGGAAGCTAATTCAGGTCGAAGGTGCTATGATTGTTTTAACGTACGTTTGTGTTATTCAGCTGTAGCTCGGCCAGGTTTTACTCATATTTGTCAGATATAACGAACGTGCTATTAGATTATTGTATTTAGAGATTAACGTTTCTGTTGTGAGCGTGTTAACACAGCCGCACACATACAAAAATGATCTATTCCGCTCAGCATTGTCTATAATCCTTGAACCTGCATTGTTGTGGCTGCAGAGGATCTCTTGTACATGTGAAGGACTCGTTGTACTAAGTATATATAGACGTAGATCTAGCGTTTGTTGACATATGGGCAAAGCTCACATGAATCGTCGCCAGATATGCGATGAAAATTCTGGGCTCAATCCTCTAGCTCTTAGCTCACCTTAGCAACAAACAAGGATCTTACCAGTTTGACTCATCAATACCACATTTCCAATTTTGTTCTCTTCGGGCTCAGGGAACATAAACAAACATAGAGGATACATCAACCCATGACCCCTTCGTTACCAGTGAACAACTCATATTGTAGTGTTAACAGTAGCCCTTCGTGCTTTGTCCTGCCGAAGGCCTTCTCGTTGTGAGGAAAGGCAACATGGGCACTTGAGTGCCTACATTGATAATGGGAAATAACTTCCTTCAATACATATATGCAGCAGGCAACACTGGCTCAACGCTCCTCCCTGAAGTCATAGGTGAGATGAGGAGGGTAATCAGGGTGCATAACTTTGATGGAGGATTATATAGACTGTCAAGCAACAGTCTCATAAATACATTTCCAATCACGGATGTGAGAGTGATACCGCGATAATTATCTATGTTACATTTGTCTTGCTATTTCCTTTGTAGTTTGGGAAAATAGCCTCTCATAATAACAGGAACTGATGATCTCATGATAGATGCTTTAACATAAGGATGGCATAATGGAAGTGGCCTACAGCATTACAGTCAGGCCTGGAAGACTTATTCTCTTCAGCGTCTTGATTACTTTCACTTCATTAGATGCATCTGTACTCCAGGATTGGATCGTTCTGTTATGTTTGCTATATTACACTCACTTTCAGTTTTGTTTCTTCGCAAACGTCCGAGTCAGACCCGGGCCTCAGGACTCGGGGGGAGACAGCAATGTATCAATGGTAATTGCTCTCTGCTTACCCAACACTTCCTTCCAAATAACGTCTTGGACACAGACATTATTACGTGACCATACACGCGGTAAATATATTCAGCTACTTCTCAATAACGCTTTTCTGTGAATGCTCTCTCTGTACTCTTTAAATCATCGTTTTAGCAACGTCAGAGAGGCTATGCAGCTTTCCACTCAGTTTGTCTTCGTCTCCAAGCCGCTGACGTAGTAACCAAGTTACGTGTTCATTGTGTCTCTTCATATTTTGACCATAGCTCACAAATAATTAACATCAGAACAAAAAACGGCATTTATGGTAAGACATCTTCAAACAACGATCTCAGTAGCAGCAGAGGCACGCACGCACACACACACCTACCGCTGCTAATCATGTACAGGTCATGTCCGTGTTGCCACTGCCTCCAGAATACGGTGTAGTGACGCTGCGAACTCAAAAGAACCACTCATCTGATGTCCTCATGTCCTGACTGTACAAACACGAATATGTACATACACCCGAAACACCAGTATCATGTGTCACACTTGCAAGTACGAGAGTTGTAAATGTCTGTGTTCGTCTGTGAATGGACACCCGAAACAACTGTTTACCCAGTGTATGTAAATGGTGGGGGCATGCAAGTAACGTATGTGGTGCGCGATGTGTGTCTGCATGTGTGTGGTGTTTGTCTACATGCATGTGCAGTGTCTCTGCATGTAAGTGGTGTGTCTGTAAGTAGGTAGTGTGTCTACATGTAAGTGGTGTGTCTGCATGTAGGAGGTGTGTCTGCATGTAGATGGAGTGTCTACATGTAGGTGGTGTGTCTGCATGTAGGTGGTGTGTCTGCATGTAGGAGGTGTGTCTGCATGTAGGCGGAGTGTCTGCAAGTAGGTGGGGTGTCTGCATGTAGGTGGGGTGTCTGCAAGTAGGTGGGGTGTCTGCATGTAGGTGGTGTGTCTACATGTAGGTGGTGTGTCTGCATGTAGGTGGTGTGTCTGCATGTAGGAGGTGTGTCTGCATGTAGGCGGAGTGTCTGCAAGTAGGTGGGGTGTCTGCATGTAGGCGGAGTGTCTGCAAGTAGGTGGGGTGTCTGCATGTAGGTGGTGTGTCTTCATGTAGGTAGTGTGACTGCATGTAGGTGGTGTGTCTGCATGTAGGTATTGTGTCTGCATGTAGGTAGTGTGTCTGCATGTAGATGGAGTGTCTACATGTAGGTGGTGTGTCAGCATGTAGGTGGTGTGTCAGCAGGTAGGTAGTGTGTCTACATGTAGGTTGTGTGTCTGCATGTAGGTAGTGTGTCTGCATGTAGGCGGTGTGTCTGTATGTAGATGGAGTGTCTGCAAATAGGTAGTGTGACTGCATGTAGGTGTGTCTGCATGTAGGTAGTGTGTCTGCATGTAGGTGGTGTGTCTACATGTAGGTGGTGTGTCTGCATGTAGGAGGTGTGTCTGCATGTAGGAGGTGTGTCTGCAGGTAGGTAATGTGTCTGCATGTAGGTGGTGTGTCTACATGTAGGAGGTGTGTCTGCATGTAGGAAGTGTGTCTGCATGTAGGTAGTGTGTCTGCATGTAGGTTGTGTGTCTACATGTAGGTGGTGTGTCTGCATGTAGGTGGTGTGTCTGCATGTAGGTGGTGTGTCTGCATGTAGATGGAGTGTCTGCATGTAGGTAGTGTGTCTGCATGTAGGTGGTGTGTCTACATGTAGGTGGTGTGTCTGCATGTAGGTGGTGTGTCTGCATGTAGGCGGTGTGTCTGCATGTAGATGGAGTGTTGAGCTGCAAGTAGGTGGTGTGTCTGCATGTAGGTGGTGTGTCTGCATGTAGGTAGTATGACTGCATGTAGGTGGTGTGTCTGCATGTAGGAATTGTGTCTGCATGTAGGTAGTGTGTCTGCATGTAGATGGAGTGTCTACATGTAGGTGGTGTGTCTGCATGTAGGAGGTGTGTCTGCATGTAGGTGGTGTGTCTGCATGTAGGTGATGTGTCTGCATGTAGGCGGTGTGTCTGCATGTAGGCGGTGTGTCTGTATGTAGGTGGTGTGTCTACATGTAGGTATTGTGTCTGCATGTAGGTGGTGTAGGTATTGTGTCTTTATGTAGGTTTAAGAAATGGCCTAAAGCGTGTGGATGGAATACTTCCGGCAGCAGAAGCATGTAAGGAGCCTGTGATATAATCACAATAGTATTCGATGTAGTCTACATTGTTATCAAAGTGAGCATTGTTAATTTCAGTTCTACGAAAGTAGTTTTCTGTTTCATATCGATATAACATTAGGTCAGTTCCACTTGCTTTTGTCCAGTTTAAGTTCTCTCCATGATAGTACCCAACATGTACAGGAAGAAGTATACAGACAAGTATTGGTTGGTGATCTGAGATGTTATATGGGATGCCAGTGTCAATGACATATCCAGTTACACTGCTTAGTGAATCAATGTCTACAAAGACATAGTCAATTAATGATTTTACTTTGTTACATTTACTATGGAAAGTGTACCTTGACTCGTCAAGTGGAACCACATAATAACGGTGACGTTCGCTAAGCAGTCGTAAGAGGCACCTAGCCCTGGGTTTCATATTAATACCATGACTGATATCAGTATTAAAGTCTCCTAGGAGGTATGTTGGGTATTCTTGAGAGAGAATATCATAAAGTTCCATAACATAGTACAGTTCTTCATAGTACACACTGTCAAGGACATTTGTCGATGGCAGTATATACACATGGCTGGTACAGATGTGCAGTTTGATACACAGTACGTGGCGGCTGTGGTGGGTGTCAATAAGAGTAGCTTTACGCCAGTCACCTTTCCGTACAAACATGGCTACACCTCCATAACCTCGTTGGTGCTGGTTAGAGTCACAACTGGATTTAGAATACACATTAAATTTGTCGTGTAGTGTCTCCAGAGACTGTGAATTTTCCATGTCTAGCAAGTGCTCTGTAACAAGCACGACGTCACATATGTCGAGTTAATTGCACAGCTCAGACGTACCATGTTTGATACCACGAATGTTCCATGTCGTTAGGTTAACGAGGGTCATCAGTGTACATCCATAGATGGTCAGACTTGCAAGATAAGGCATCATGGTTAATACTCACTCTCGCCTTGTTTATCATTAGAGTACCATGTATTCCGGGGAACCCATTCTCTGCAGTTCACGTTCTCTGGCCAGAATGGGTTGTCGTCCAATATTTTCTTGGCACACTGTACAGGGACTGCAATACGGATGGCATAGGTCGGGTTAGAGCCTTCCCAATGCCGCAGGAGAATTATATTCGTAATGGTCACACCCCGTTCTTTGGCGTAGTCAACGATAGCATCTTTCACTATGTCAAAAGATTCGTCTGCTCTCACATATGACACGACGAGTCTCCTGTTTTTGTATTTAGCCACACCTGTGAAGGATCGTCTCCACTGATTGTTAAACCTCACAGACCTTGATTGCTGATGTTCCTTAGATTGATTAGATGTATTGTCTTGGGTTAAGGTTGGCTTGTATCTCGTGCTGGAAGAGTCTTCCGTGTCTGGCACGTGCTCGTGGGGTGGACTATCATCAAGAAGAAGTAAATGAATTTATTTTGGGTTAAACACGGTAGAGCTTGCCTACTGCAGTGAGCGTGTTTTGCACGTGCGAGTTGTGAAGAAGCTACGTGACGAAGGTGACGTGGTGAGATTGAATATGAGTTTAGCCATTCGAGGTCTTCGCACTACACAGCGAGCAGCTTTTTTCAGTCTACATTCTACTATGAGTCGCCATTCGGTTTCCCCTTCACACCATTCGGAGGATTCTCGTACACCTAACAAGAATAAGCAGCAGGAACCCATTGAAGGTTATGAAACATTTCAATTATTTAAAGATTATATGGATTGCAAACTAAAGACATTTAAACGTGACATTATTGAAAAGAGAGTGAAGAAAGGTCATTCTCAGCATTCAAAAGGGCTCATAAAGATTCAAAGATTCCTAATTTTAGGTTTAAAGGCAACCAACTTCAGTATAAATTTAATGCTGGTTGTTTGGATAAGATTGACACTGCTTTCAGATATATTAAGAGCAGCAAGTATTCTGATTGTGTGGGGATTCTCCAAGATCTCTCTTCAGAAATCTCGAGGAGGAACAAGTATATCCGCTTAGCGGATCGTTCACCATCTGGCTGGGCCTTCGTAGCTGAACTAGAGGGAGACGATATTGCCTCTGGGTCCGAGGAAGAACGTAGATTCGAGAAAGCTGAGAATAAAGCCCTCCGTAAACGACGTGTGTCCTCGTTCCGGTCCAGAGAAAAACTAGCTATGTTTCACCAGGCGCTACTGTGTCTTCTGCTGGCATGATTGATACTTCTAGGGACTCTACAGCCGGTCAGAACCAGCCTTTTCGTCCAATGGTCAAACGAGGTCCATCTCCCAACCAGCAGTGCTACTTCTGTGGAGGTTTCGGCCACTGGAGGATCTCCTGTCCTGCAACAGCTTCACTACGTGCAGCCCAGTCAGCCAGCTCCGATTCAATACAGTCCAACCAAGTTGTCAAGAAGTAGAGAATTCACTTCAGGTAATTGTGTTTCTGTAATATCTGAAATTGTTCCTTTTAGTCAATTGAACAGTGTGTATCTTTCCTGAGAGTATTCTTTAAAATTGTGGGAAGTTGCAGTTCCGATGTTCAGGTGCCAGCAGTCGATAAAACCAAGATACGATAGAGGGATGCTACCTGTGCTTCAGATTTTGACATTGATAATTCTGCAGGTTTATGAGGTACTGACTTAGATTCTGAATTCATTCAACTAAGGTCTTACGAGTTTGAATCCAACACTTCGTGCATCGTGAAAGGCAGTTTAAAGAAGCATGTTTCCTTTTGGGTTAATATTGGAGCCCCTCAGTTTGTAATCGATACTATTACTCATGGTTATGTCATTCCATTCGTTGATAGTCCTCCTCCATCTTTTTCTAAAAATAACCAATCAGCATTGAGGAACGATACTTTCGTTGTACAGGCTATTGCAAAATCTTAAAAAACTCTTGTATCGTCGAGCTTGATAATCCCCCTTTAGTTGTTAATCCTCTTTCGGTAGCTACACAGCGTTCGGACAAAAAGAGGCTTATCCTTGATCTTAGGTATGTCAATCAGTTTGTTTACAAAAGAAAGATTGTTTTTGAGGGCTATAAAACAGCGTTGGATTTTGTGCAAGATACAGGTTTTATGTTTAAATTTGATTTAAAATCCGGTTATCATCACATTGATATACATCCTAGTCAACAACAGTAGTTGGGTTTTGCTTGGAATGCTAACGGCGTTATTAGGTACTACTGTTTCACAGTTTCGCCGTTTGGGTTAACATCTGCACCTTACATTTTCACTAAGTGCATTCGTCCTCTAGTTACTTATTGGCGAAGGCAATCTGTTTATATTGTAGTGTACCTTGATGATGGCTTTGGCTATGCTAAATCGAAGGACTTGTGTTCTCTTCATTCAGACGTTGTTAGAGATACTCTAGAACAATCAGGTTTTGTCGTTAATGTTGATAAGTCAGTATGGCACCCTGTTGCAGAGTTAGAGTGGCTTGGATTCACATGGAATTTAGATTCTAGTGTTCTTTCCATTCCTGTCAAGAACATAGAAGATATAGTGTCTAACTTTTCAGCATTCACATCTGATTTGCCAAGGTTCACAGCAAGGAGTTTATCTGCTTTAGCAGGGAAGGTTATAACTCTTACTCCAGTTTTTAACGATGTTTGTAGACTTTTCACAAGGCATATGTATTCGGAGGTCCATAAGGCTTCTTCCTGGGATAGATTTCTTAGGTTAGAAAATTGTCATTGTGTGTATGAATTGCTGTTTTGGAGAGACAACCTGCATAGTCTAAAACCAAGAGTGTTGTCTACTGTTATTCAACCTTTGCTGTCTGTGTTCACAGATGCAAGTGACATAGGTTGTGGAGGTTATGTTGCAGATTCTGATCATGTGTTTCAACATGTGTGGGACTCTCAAGAGAAACGTGGTAGTTCGACGTGGAGAGAAATGAAGGCCATAGAATTAGTTCTCATTGCGTTTACCAGGGTTCTAAGTGGCAAAACTGTAAAGTGGTTTACAGATAGTAAGCCATGTTATCGTGTAGCTTCATGTGGTAGTTCTAAACAGCATCTACAACAAGTTGCCACCTCCATCTTTGTGATAGCCAATCAGTACAACATAAGGTTAAGTTAAGCTGGATTCCCAGATCAGAAAATGAAAAAGCTGATGCCCTGAGTAGATTTGAAGATTCAGATGATTGGGGAGTTACAGATAATGTTTTCAAACTCTTGGATGGAAGATGGGGGCCACATTCTGTAGATCGTTTTGCTAACCATTTTAATACCAAGTTAGAAAGGTTTAATTCCAGATCGTGGGTACCGGATACGGAGGCAGTTGATGCATTTACTCAGCGGTGGCATGGGGAGAACAACTGGGCAGTGACTCCTGTACATTTGGTGTGTAAAACTGTACATTTTATCTTAGCGTGCAATGCTCCTACTACTTTAGTGGTGCCTATGTGGCCATCCGCTCCATATTGGCACTTGTTGTTCCTGGAAGGTCAACCCAGGAATTTCATTGCAGATATGATTCAGTTGAGTGGCAGCAGCGCTGTCTCAGGTGGGAGCAAGCAGTCTATATTCAATAATTTCAAGGGGTTCGTGTTAGCTCTCAGATTTAACAATTGATTATGTATCTTTTCAGGTATGTTTTCCGTTGGTATATGGAGAGAGAAAGATGCCCTAGTACCAAGATTTAGTTGACTTATCTACGAAAATGCCTGATATAGTTTTAAAATCTAAAGCAGATACTACAGTTATAAAATATAGAAGAGCTTTTACGTGCTGGAAAAAGTGGGCCTCACGGTTTAAAGAAATAAGTGTTTTGCCTGCAAATTCTTTTCTTGTAGGCTTATACTTACGTCATTGATTCAGTCGGGTAAAAGGTCTCCTGTTATTATGGAAGCTGTGTACGGTATAAGATGGGCGCACAGAGTGGCGGGTCTACCAGATCCATGTCAACATGACCTAATTAAGAACATTAAAGAGGCAGCTAGGAGATGTCACAGTGACCCTGTCAAGAAGAAAGACCCTATAGATGTTGGTATTTTGGAACGGTTAGTTGATAGATTTGGCAAAAAGGGTTCTTCTCTTGTAGATTTAAGATTTCTGACAATGTCCATTCTTTCATATGCTGGCTTTTTCAGATTTTCTGAAGTTTCCGTAATTAGGCGCTTTGACATTTCTTTTCATGAAGGATATGTTCGTATTTTCATAGAAAAGAGTAAGACAGACGTGTATAGAGACGATAGATTTGTTGTGATTGCAGCGTCTGATTCCCAACTCTGCCCAGTGAATATGCTTTGCCGTTACATGTTATTAGCAAATATCAAAGAAGACTCCAATGAATTCTTGTTCAGACAAGTGAATTATTGTAAAAAACAAACGAAGTATGTTCTCAGAGGCAATAAGCCAATCTCTTACACGAGAACAAGAGAAATTTTCAGGGAAAAATGTAATGAAATAGGAATAGATGTGAACAGTTTTGGTTTGCATAGTTTTCGTTCTGGGTGAGCATCAGCCGCTGCGAGTGCAGGTGTACCTGATCGGTTGTTTAAGAGACATGGCCGCTGGGTTTCCGACACGGCAAAAGACGGATATGTTAAAGATGACATAAAAGAGTTGTTGAGTGTCACTTGTATATTAGGCTTGTAACTTTCCTGGGCTGTAATAAATGATTCTCGTTTCTTTGCCCTGTCTTATAATTTCGAGCTGCGGTAGGCATTACCCATGTGAAGTGTTTTGTTGTACATCAATAAATAATTTATGTTTGTTTGATAGAAGAGAATTAGAACATAAATGAATTTATTTTGGGTTAAACACGGTAGAGCTTGCCTACTGCACTGAGCGTGTTTTGCACGTGCGAGTTGTGCAGAAGCCACGTGACGAAGGTGACGTGGTGAGATTGAATATGAGTTTAGCCATTCGAGGTCTTCACACTACACAGCGAGCAGCTTTTTTCAGTCAAGTGTATTGGAAGTTATGTAGGAAAGTTTCAGTATTGAATCTTTAATCCGTATGGAAGATTACAAGCCGAATGGTTAATGTGTGCAGTATTGCGTTCTGTATCAGCAGTGAGGTACTAAGCTTCTGATGTAAGGTGAGGAGTGGTCCTACCTGGTGTGTTCTGAGATGACATGCAGCGACCTGGAGATGCGACCTGGAGATGTGACCTGGCCTGAAGCGGGGAATTATGTCGGGATGCAAGGAATTGGAGATGAGTATTTTAGGTTTTCTCATATTAACATAATTACATGTATAATTTACGTGTATAAATATTTAGAAATTAAACAAATAAATATTTATAATATTGCGTAAACATTTGTAGTATACTTCATGCATGTGTAAGTAGTCTTTTCTGCTGCTGAACTTGTTTTGCAGGGATGGCTGGAGGAGCAGACTTCATGAGATGGATACGTACTATAATAATCTGTCGGTTCTATGAATACTCTTTCTGCGCAATAAACCCGCTCGCCTGTGACCTGCGGTAGGCATTACCAATGCGAAGTGTTTTGTTGTACATAAATAAATAATTTATGTTCGTTTGATCGAAGAGAATTAGAACATAAGCTGTCTTCTGAGCTTGGTGGTGGAAGGATATCGTCGCAGATAGGTAGGTAGTGTGTCTGCATGTAGGTGGTGTGTCTGCATGTAGGTGGCGTGTCTGCATGTAGGTAGTGTGTCTGCGTGTAGGTAGTGTGTCTGCATATAGATGGAGTGTCTACGTGTAGGTGGTGTGTCTGCATGTAGGTGGTGTGCCTGCATGTAGGTGGTGTGCCTGCATGTAGGTGGTGTGTCTGCGTGTAGGAGGTGTGTCTGCATGTAGGTGGTGTGTCTGCATGTAGGTGGTGTGTCTGCATGTAGGTGGTCTGTCTGTGTCTACATGTAGGAGGTGTGTCTGCATGTAGGTGGTGTGTCTGCATGTAGGTGGTGTGTCTGCATGTAGGTGGTGTGTCTGCGCATGTAGGTGGTCTGTCTGTGTCTACATGTAGGTGGTGTGTCTGCATGTAGGTGGTGTGTCAGCATGTAGGTGGTGTGTCTACATGTAGGTGGTGTGTCAGCATGTAGGTGGTGTGTCAGCATGTAGGTGGTGTGTCTACATGTAGGAGGTGTCTGCGTGTAGGAGGTATGTCTGCATATAGGTATTGTGTCTGCGTGTAGGTGGAGTGTCTGCAACATGTAGGTGGTATGTCTGCATGTAAGTGGTGTGTCTACATGTAGGTGGTATGTCTGCATGTAGGTGGTGTGTCTACATGTAGCTAGTGTGTCTACATGTAGGTGGTGTGTCTGCAGGTAGGTGGTGTGTCTGCATGTAGGTAGTGTGTCTGCATGTAGGTGGTGTGTCTACATGTAAGTGGAGTCTCTGCATATGTTTGGTGTTTGTCTGCATGTTTTGGTGTGTGTCTGCGTGTATTTAGTTTGTGTTTAGCTTGGTTCGATAGGTGTACTCTTGCCCAATGGTTTTGCAATCAGTATTTATGAACAATTCCTTTTCCATTGTAACACAGGATCTTGTAATATAATGATAATTGACAAAAGGATGATTTCGACATAATCTGTGTCGAACCGTATTTTGTTTAAAACTTTTGGAACGCTCTGAAAGCACATAAGTCTCTCTCATAAATGTGTGTTTCTTGATATCCCTTGTCAACGTTTCTGTGTCTATGTATATAAGTCGAAAGTTCTTTCTTTTATTTATTATTTCAAGATCTGATCATTTTCGAGCGCAAGGTCTTTTTTGAGCTCGTTAATAAGATTTTGTTATCCTCTACATAAAAACCATTTTTCAATATGAAACACAATTCCGGAAACGAAGGCACGAGTGTGAACATTTACAAACAATGTCTTCAAATGTGCTTTGTCAAGATAGATAACAGAAACCTTCGTAACAGATGTACATATTTAATCTGAAGCATTCCATGAGAGATACTTTCCAGATAGGTAACAGGATTGACAGTTTGATATTTACCTTGCCTGCCACTAAATATCTCATGTAGATCCGTTTCATCAAACGTTTCACACCCATTCGTAAAGCATTTCCATTCACAGGCTACCTGTCAACAAGCCCTAACTGAAGTTTGTTAACCAGTTGAGAGTATTTTGCCCATGCCATGAATTAAGGTGGAAACTCTGGTTGCTTCAACATGTCATGCTAACGAGAGACAGACAATGATTAGACGCGCGCAAGAACAAAATGCAAAACTATAATTGGTCATCGAATGTCTCTGCAATGCCTTTGCTACATTATACAATGTGCAGAAATCTCATTTTATTTCATGTCGTATTTGGTTGTTCTGTAATTGACGTATGTATGAAGATAGTTTCCTATATTGACGCTATATACATTTATCATGATTTTGATCCGGGAAAGGCTGCCACTGACGGTTTGTTTCCATTACCTGCAACATATCTAACAAGGAACATTTGTCAGAAAATACACATACAGAGTAACATGTGTTACAGGTAGATTCTGACAGAAATATATCTGTTATTCAGGATATATTTTGCAACTGTAGGAGAGGTAAAATCTTGGAAAATGTTCCTGAAATAAGATAGATCATGTCCAAATCATCACGACACCTCTTGTTATTCTGATTTGATGACAAACTGTGCAGTGTTTATATTTATGTATTTCAAATCGATTAGGAGAGATGAATGTAAAATTATACCAAAACAAAACATAATTATGTTCGTAACTAAACAAGTGCCTTTCAGACACTCCATTTATCACAGCACATGCAATTCAAAATGCGTCTAATGCACGAAAGAATGTTGGACAATAAAGGGGTTGAGCGTATATTATTCACTCAAATTTCTCTAAACTTCTCTAAATTCATCGTTGAAAAATAACGTAGGTAGAAAAAGACTGGCATATGAATGCAACATTTACAGTTGATATTTCGGCTATAGGTGCAGCCTTGCACAAAGATGCGCAGTTTTGTAGATCGATTTTAGGAAACGGTAATTTGTCGATTCTAACATCATGTTCATCATAAGATTTATATACACGTAACTCATACAGTTATAAATATTTGCATCCAACAGAAATTAAGCATGAAACCCGCCTCAGTGTAGGCGAGCCGTGGGGGATCCGTCGAAACGATCGACTCATCGGATTATTGATGACGCGTTGTCTGTGTGATTTCGTAGAAGTCAGCAGATGGTTTGTCTGCTATGAAATTGATTACAATTAACGTGATACTAGCCATTTGTTCAGTTTCTGAGCAGGAAAGATTCACGACACAAGATTGCATCTGTTGATATGAAGATGACATTTCGCCATGGTCCCAGGTGGCGCCAGTCTCATTTGGCCATGGTCGCTTATAGACGTGGCGATGAATGTTGAGACGATCTTTCGGTTTGTTTATTATTCACACTCAGGCCAAAGTCAACTGCAATAACAACATGTAACAACCTTATCGCTAGTATTTTGTGGACAAAGTCGGGAGCAGAATACATGTCAAGGAGTAGAGGTTGTAGTGTACAATTGTACTACCAAACTTGAATGACCCGCTGATGCAAAAACTATCTGCACGTGATACTATACAACACTTTTAACACTATACTGCTATTAAAGCTGTGATCTGTTCTAGGTTGAGCATGACCAGGTGATGATTTGTAAATAATTTTCTATGTAATTATTTAGGTTATATCGTCCTTTATCATCCGACAAATGATAATTAACTGATAGTAACTGGCACAAAAGTTTCAGATTCGTCGCGAATGACCTTTGATAAGCCAGGATTTGCTCACATCAGTAAGATAGAACGGGCGTGCTATAAGGTTATTGTATATCGAGACATCATGCTAACATTTCCGTTGTGAGCCGCACACATACGCACTTAGCCGAGCCATGCGCTTGTAAGCAGAGTAATCTAAGAACACCTTAGGTGTGAGGCAATGACGCAGTCTAGAACGTTAATGTGCTGAGCTGATGGTTAATTTCCAAGGGTTGTCTGCCTCCCTACAACTCACCGCGTTCACTCACTCACTCTTATTCACGTCCTACCTCTGCCTTCATTACCTTGAGGATTACATTCAGGATTACAGGATCAACGCCGGAGATAGATACACCGGCGAGGCGGCAAGACACGGAACACCGCTGGATTCTGATCTGTCGATAGACTCTGAACAAGCTGAAGAGATTAGTATGGTTGTCAATATATGTTTTTAAGTATTGCGGGAAATCGTTTAACCAAGAATTATCATCAAAATCCAAAGCTTAAAGGTGTACACCAATTCTAAGATATACTGAGTTATCTTAAGAAAACTCAACTTAGGATAAAAGCCAATTAAGTGTCAATTTGATATCAATGAAAGGTACCTAAAATATTCTGAAAGGCTACAACGTGGACATACCAGATTAAGCATCGTCGGTTTGGTGTGATTTAGCTATCTGCACAGCACTTACTCCTTGCTCCAAGGCTGTACTGAATGCTAAGAACATGGATGTAAAGTAAATCTGTCCCTTAAAGAGGCAAGTCTAGATAAGGACGCCAGTCTCTTATTTATATTTTTTTGGAAATCATCATTTAAACTATTGATTATTACCTCTAAGACTTGTGCAAGTCCACACGTACCCCAATTACGTCGCAAATGTAAAGAACCTGCTTGGGCGGCGGTAAACTATTTGTTTATAGGAATATATCATTGAGAAACACATAGTACTTGTATCATGGTGCCGTACGTTACACAGTTAATTACAGATATCATCATTGTCTACTTCTACGACCGTGACATGTCCACATTTAGGTCAATCTAATCCTCTGTCACTTTGATTTAAACATTAAAATTGGAAAGTTGATAGTCTCATACCTTTGCTTGTCATGCCGGAGACCGGGTTCTGTTCCCTTTGTTGACACATTGTGTGAATCCTATGTCATCCGTTTACTTATATCTCAACATGCAATAAAGGGAAAACACAACTACAATTTATAATTCAACATTCTTATGCTTCTTTGAAACTGAAACGGAACAGTAAACAAGGTAGTCGCTCTATGTTAAAATGTGTGTGCAATAAACAAACCGTTTGCTTGAGTTATTGGCCCATATTAACCAATATTATGTGGCTAGTTTCCGGGAAATTTAAAGAAGATACCCTGGACCCCAAATCTCTGTTCACAAAGTGTTTTATATAATAGACTAACGAACATGCACACCACAGTCAGGCGGTATCATCTTTGTGGTGGAAATCGGACAGATATCAAATATACAGTCAAAGATAAAACTTTGTATGTTGTTCTGTGAATCGCTGATTCGAGAAATGTGTCATCTTTACATATCCAGGTGCTGTACTCACCTTAGCAGGTCCACCCTACTACATATTGACTTGTTAGATATCGAAGTCTTCGAGCAGCAACTACTCACTGACAACGTTTTAACGATTGGCGGGTTTCAAGCCAGGATACCCACTGCCTCTGATCACTAAAACATCACCTGAATAACAACATGTCAATAGTGATAGAACACACCGGGCAATATGTGTTCATGTTATTAGCATACCCCACCAAAGATTTCCTTGTAATTTTCTTACCGATATGAACTATGTGACTTTTGTAAATCAACAAATATGTGTATTGTATATTGTAGGTGATAGGTTTGTTGGAAATGTTACTTGCAAAAACTTATTTTGTACAGTGTATTGCAAGTCTTTGCATTTTTTCACATATGCGTAGTTGTCTATTTATATGCACTGTGATGTATCCACATGACTGACTCTTTGTGAACATAAAACGAACGCTACTTTGTGGGATAAGAACACTGCAGCTTATGTATCCAGAAATAGAACCAGGCGTAAGAGGTTCTTAGATGGCATTACCAATGACGACCTCGAGGTCGAAGTAAAGAAGTGGGTTAAATGAACTACTCAGAATCAGTACAGGCAATGGCTCAATAATGAAGAAAATGAATATTTTAAGCTTTTCATGAAGACAACTGACAACTTTCTGTGTTAATATTAACAAAACGACTAAAACCATCGCCATCACCTTTTTAATTTTTTTGTGAATGATTTCGGATAATACCGTAAACGTCATAATTAAAATAGTACTTCAATGCGCACGCAAAATGTGTGTTTTTTTACAATGTTTTTATGTAACTAAAGCATCACATGTAACGGAAATCACATATATATATAAACAAAGTCGTTTTCTCAGTAATAATAATTTCAATCTCAAAATAGATCATTTCATTGTATGGTAGAAAAATATATTTCTTTGCTGCTTGAAAGTATGCAGTACTGGCATCGGTGGAATACTCAGTAACCTGTAATTTCGCTTTCAGATAATGTTGCTAACAGTCAACAAAATATATACCGCCACTAGAACCTGTTTACATCAGATTAGATTATCTTTCTTAATTGTTCAAAATTGATATACTAAAATTTTGCCACAATAATACTACCACAATTTGCCACAATAATACTAACAACCCTTTGCAGATACCGTAGTGATAAACATTAAGCTGCTACCACACATTACGTTATACCAAACCGCGTGCTTATGTACTGACAGAACTTGTTTCGCTAAGAGTATTGAAAACGTAGTGGTAACAAATAACCAATTTTCTCCAAGAGATAATACATGTTAGTTTTCTTTGAGTCCTCAATATGTATAATTATTTCCAGTTCGTCTAAGATGCCAACTTTATGATTAATTGGCCTACATCTTTATACGTGGCTAGGTTAGCCATGTGCTCTCAACTAGCGCACTAAGTTCCTAGTGTATAATATGGTCTAAAACAATGGCAAGAAAGTTTTACAAATTAACACCAAGCCTAAAGGAATTACTGTAAATACAATATTGCTTTGCTTATATTCATTATGCTAAACTAATTTAGAGTAATTCTCTGGTATAACGATTGTTTCCCCAAGTGTCCGTTGGTTCACCTGTTTGCTGATCTAACCATATTTACCCAGCAACGTTTAAAAGTCACAGAGTTCTCATTATCTGTATAAGTTGATCATCATTAGCTACAGTAGACATTTCATTGTTTGCTGTGTTAAATACTGTGACAGCTGATGATTTGTTCCAGTCATTTTGAAAAAGAGCAAAATAAACTAGATAAGTAAGACATTCAATGAAGATACAAGAAGAAACAATTGTGGTCAGACATTGATTATTACAGCATTGACTTCGTTAGACATTAAAAGGGATACTGTTTAACGTGTTTAACGTGTTCAAAGCATACAAGTGAAAGAGCACACAGTATTTAAAAGCAGCTTTGGAGATATTATAAGATATTATGAGATTATGAGGGATTGTGATCAGATTAAACCTGACATGACAGCTGACACTGTGACGAAGGTCAGGGTTGAACAGATACGCGTTAAGTATGCAAGATGGTTTATATTGTATGGTGGTGTGTTTAAAACTCACAGTGAGTACACCAAATTGATAGGTGAAGCTGTATGTCCTGACTTTGATGATATCTGTGTTACATACATCTTGAACAATTGTTAATGATGTATTGTTCGGTACAATGGGGGTATATAGTGCTATCATTAAGATATTTAGATATGTTGGCTGGCACACAGGTATACATGCCACAGTTAACGCACTCAGAGAAAAGCAGAACAAAACTTGAAATAGCCAAACTCTGAGCAAAGATGAAAAAAGAGAACTTAAACTTAAGACCAAAATGGAAATATCCGAGGCCAAGTGTTGTGCATTTTATCTAGTTTGAGTTTCCATAGACAGTGGGACACAATAATCACAATAGTTCGCGACACTAACCTACCTCACACTTCGACAGAAAAGGACAGCAGAAGAGTCAAAGGATGGTGAGCAACAGAGTGACAAGCTGCAAACCCTTCAAAAGCCAACAAGCAGCTTTATTGATGGTCAAGCTGTTGTCAGCTTCGCTGATACAGGTCTGATATATTCTGTGGTAATTAGTTACACCTCCGCCTAATATTCCAACGTTCGGTGGGTATCCACCTGAGAACCAAGGTCTAAAGAGGCAATTCCAAATAAACTTGTTGACAACCGTGACAACCCAGTTGATTAGAAGATGAGTAACCGGGAACAGTTTACCACCGAGGAAGCTCTGAATCGTGAAACGGGATACCTCTGATTGGGCCTAGCATTAGGGCGGCCTTCCGACAAATCTTGATGCATATGCCGTCCATGTGCGAGATTCACGAAGATTTGTTGACTTTCAGGTCCTTGTCGATTTTGTAAAGTGTGAGGTCAAAAGAGCTACGGACACAATGTATTGGCATTGTAATGAAATCGTCGGTCCATTCTTCATGTTGATTGGAACACAGATGTGAAGACTATCAGTGCTTGAGCTGAACTTACCAATATGCCAGGTTCCCTGTAAAGGCCGGTAACTGAAAGTGCACTTGCTATCATACCTGTTAGGCTGTAGAAAGTCAACATTAGATTGTTGGACCCGCGGAGCACCTGTGTTTCTGCTAAGAATATCCAGTGATCAGATGTAGTGGGAAGAAGATGGCACTCCCCACTGACACAATGGGACAGCAGCATGCGTAGGTAGTTAAAGCAGTAAAAGGTCTCCAAGTATACGATCTTGAGTTGAGGAATGGCATATCCTCACCAACAGTATACTCCACTGAACATATACCGGTATCCAACCACACATCGCAGGGTTTAATCAATGACATAGCGTGTACAGATGATTATGATTTTCATATACTCCTACACTGTGAACAAACTTCACACTGAGAGAAACGATTTTTGTGTGTTTATGATTGACAATCTTGATGTGGAGACCTATGTTGCCTTTGAATCACAGGATGAACTCGACATGCTCTCTTTTCTATTTGGAGGTGAAACTGTTTTTAATGATACTGTTGATCAAGGGACATGGGAAACAATCATTTTACGATTTTCTTTATACATTTACCGAATAAGACGACATCTCCTACAATGTTACACTGATTGATCTCTGCAGATTTATAATGATACATGTCCACTGTTTCTTGTATAAATTAATTGTATACACTTATACATGTATGTTCTTATGTAAATTGTAGCTTTAGGTATTCATCTTGATTAATATAATTGTATATACATCTATATCAATTTTGTAACTTTGCCTGTTTGTTGTATCTACATGTATATAATATGTTTGATCTTCGGATGATCGTCTGGAGGAAATAAAGACTCTCTCTCTCTCTCTCTCTCTCTCTCTCTCTCTCTCTCTCTCTCTCTCTCTCTCTCTCTCTCTCTCTCTCTCTCTCTCTCTCTCTCTCTCTCTCTCTCTCTCTCTCTCTCTCTCTCTCTCTCTCTCTCTCTCTCTCTCTCTCTCTCTCTCTCTACCGGTATCCAACCACACATCGCAGGGTTTAATCAATGACATAGCGTGTACAGATGATAGACGTGAGATTATGCACACTCGATGACCGCACAGTCACGCTGCTAGGTTGACCTCAAACGCTATTGTTTAGCCAGTGTATCTTGCAACAAATTATGTCTTTGGGTTTTGGGTTTTTAAACTTTCGATTGTGAGATACAACTATTCAGTCGTTTAAGAAAACTGGTATTACAATGAGCTTCATCTTCTGCGTTCACTAAATCATGTTAAGTCTGCCATCTGTAAACATAACTGGGTTGCTCATGTAAAATTGCACCTCAGATTCTCAAATCATCGGATCCCAGTAAGCAGGTAGAAGAAAAGAGCCAGTGCCTGAAAGAAGTTGTCTGTTCTTTAATGAAGGGGACATCGAAGAAGAATTCCACACGAATTTGGCTTTTTCTGTAAGCAATGCGTTACATATGATACTTCATTAACCGTCCAAATGTCCAAATTTCCGTTCTATCTTTTGGTAGGCAAACTAGTTAGAACCTTTAAATATCTTACCAACTTTTGCAAAAATATGAAAGCCAGTTTAAGTTTAATTAAATTCGAATTTACTCCCTCTGCCATCTTATATATCTATATTGTAGACTTGTGTGTTGTACCTTCGTAAGCCGTGGCCAACGGCCAGAGTATTAATCAAGTTGTGTTCTGTTGGACGTGATAGGTATATATGTAGGGCATTAAGAGAGTGGATGGCATCGTGGCGTGTATGTAGAAAAGATTTACACACATGTCAATGTAATTAAAGCCAATCCATTGACAAAGAAGCAGATGCCGTTAGATATGACGTTGTTTGACGTGCATAGTAGAAGTTTAATTACAGAGTAAATGTATTTGAGGATCAGTAAGCTTTTAAATATGACATGTTTATACAGGCTGAGACTTAAGCTCCCCTAAAGCGATATTTAAACTGTGGAAATCCAAAAGTAAACACAGGGCGGTGGTTATCAGTATGTTCAATATTATTATCGAAATCAGTCCAATTTCTATTTTGCTTCATGTCATGCGAATGCATTAAATCCGCTTTGATAATAAGATAAGTGTTGAATATCGACAGCTGATCGTGCTTAATCGTTTCGCAAGAGCCTGCACACGTACACGCCACAAGTTCGGGACTATATAAATCATCTTTCATGATAACGCTGTAATAGTTCGTGTATTAGTCTGTGCTCGCCTACACACGTGAGGCCCTGTCGCTCAGGACAGACAACATGATTGCATAACTTCTTCTTGAGGAAATCCTATCAATGTTGCCTTATCATTGCGTATGAGCGCTCTAACACAGTCTGAAGATATTCCCATTAACTTCAGATAAACACGATTCGGTCCTCCTACACTGACGCGACATGTAGTGTTGAGAGATGCTTAAAGAAGCACAGATTTAAGGAGTTGGTGACATCATTCCTGCTGCAGATACGTTCCTGTTTCCGCCCGTGCAGGAATTGTTATACGCATATAGTTTACAGTTGGCGTTGCCAGAAACTACGCCGCAAAATCAGATCTAATCATATAAGCAATAATTGGACTACCTTGACTTACCTTGATTTCCACTTCCAAGTGCTAGTACAGGTATACTGTAACATAATTCCTTCATAATATGACTTCATTCACGCCTGTTCAGCAGCAAGTCTGTTCACATGGCCAGTAGGTGATGTCAAAAGGAATCATATCGTCGCATCTCCCAACAAAAGAAGAATCACAGGATAAATACGGGATTAATACAATGTGGGTATGATATAGGAATTAATGCTAATTGTGGCAATGAACACGCCCACCTACACACGCCCACCTAATGGCGTGTGGACAATTCAGAAGGGCTTCTACCTGATGTCACTGTGGACAGATGGCATGTCATTCACGTCAATTCAAAGATCGCCATCCTTCTGCAATGTTTTCTGAACAGAAGTGAAAGAAGACATTTTGATTTTGACTTGATTCACGAAGAGATGAAATCTGCCTGGTCTCCCTTCTAATACTATGAGCCCTGGAGTATGTAACATAGCTTCTTTGTTCCGCGTGACTATGTATATAGTGTGTTACTCATTGTTTTGATGTCACAGTATTTTCCCCCAGGCAGCCAGCAGGGATGCGATATCTTATAGACGTCCATCAGACACTTGGCGATATGTGATGCATAAATATGATACAAACACCAGTACACACCCACTAGACAGCGCCATAAACTGATATGAATATGGAAAATGAGTGCAACAAAATACCCAATCTTGACGACCCTTAGAAACAAATTCCGTTTGATGCAAAGGCGTACACTCCTATGAGACACATTGTGATGAGTCACACACACACACACACACACACACACACACACACACACACACACACACACACACACACACACTATCTTCTTTCTCTCTTCCTCCCTTTACTAATGAAAGTGTAATCCCAAATATAACATGTTACATTTCATCACTTTCTAAAATGGCATTGTGTATTTCATAACATAATTTATTATTTTTTTAAATCTGTTCTTATACATTCTGCCAGTCGAAGACGATTCAGTATCTGAATGCCAGTTCTGTATGTAAATACCAATATTATAGGACTATTCATTACATTATGCTTATACGATTTTCACTAAACTGATTTACTGTTATACGTCCCGTTTTAGCCAAACTATCAAACGGAATACAAAAGAACTTTTCCGTCCAGTCTTAGCATGAAACATATATACGGGAGCATATTTCTAAACACGGAGCTATGTTCTGTTCTTAGGAACGTTAGTTGAATATTTGTTATTAAAGTTCTAACTGACTGGAGATCGATAAATTGTACTACCTGGCTTTGGATAAAGTATAATTCATTGCTTTGAGACTTTTCTGATATAATGCTTTTCTAGAGGACATTTCGTACTATGATACAGAGGTGTTAGTAAACTTCCATAACTTCAATATTCACTGAATGCTTAAGCTGTCTAAATCGCTAGCTCAATGTGAGAGGGTAAGAGGAGAAAGGTCAGAAAAGTATGAAATAGAAGGGAACACATTTGCAAAATGCAATAGCATAATCAACAAGAGAAACTCCTTTATTATTTACTTGTCCTATACCTTTGTCAAAACCAACACTCGTTATAACTGTATACTATATTGATTTTTACAAATGTCGTGTAACTTATTGCCATGATTATTTGCACGACCTTTACCAGAAAACGATCTTGTGGCAGGAAGATTCAGGCTAACCAAGTCTTGGAGTATCTGGTCACAACTGGTGCGGTCCTCTGGCAGGTCCACATCATTGTCAAGATCCCCCAAGGAGACATAACCAGGACTGGTTCTAGCGAGAGCATTATATAGTCACCCAGTAACATCAAGTCATCTTCAAATTTCATATTAACAATGTCATTTTCTAGATCAGCAAAACAATCATTTCGAGAGGAGGGAGCTCCTTCACGGGAAATGTATGACACACTAATCATTAATTCTTTCTGGCACTCTTAACGTCCAGACGCACAAAGTATTCATTACTACTTTGTTTATTAGTCTGTGTATGATATGTACCTTGACTGCCACTAGAATGTCACCTGAGCCACTCGGACCCTGTCTTGGTCTGGGGAAGTTATAAACCTTATAGCCTACAATGTTGATACTGTCAGGTTCGTCAGGTTCGGCTCAACAAAACCAACAATATCACACTCGTCAATCAAGTAAGTGAAGTCTGGGGTTAGTAGCATAGTATATAAACCACACAAGTTAATGAACACTTAACGCATCTTTCCTGATTTGTGAGATCACTAGAATGTGTAAAATGCTCTGTGTGTAAATTTTCATGGCTGTTTACTGCATTCTCGTGACGATCTTGGGTGTGAAGATGACCTCGACGACTGTCCTCAGATACAGATCGACCAATATCCTCAATGTCATCCGCGAATTCGCTACATTATATTGTTAATAAGCAGTTTATCCCTTACCAGCTTAACATTATCATCTCTGTTCACTTTGCCTGTCTAAAGAGAGGGATCAGTTTCTTTCTTCTGTCATTCATTGCACGTGGGAGCTCTTCGGGTGATTGGGTGCTGCTCTTCTAAGACGCTCAGGTTATTTGGAGTGAGAAAAGCGAGCTATAATGGGGACCCAAGACGATGGACTCTTTCTTTTGTGTTCTATTTTATGTTCATCCGTAATGAAAGTATATAACTTTTCTTTTGCATTTTGTTTATGCATGTATCAACCCCACTGAATATCAGTTACTTCCGCATTTCTCTCAACTCCTGGTTTCTCTCTCTCTGTCTGTCTCTCTGTCTGTCTCTCTCTCTCTCTCTCTCTGTCTCTCTGTCTCTCTCTCTCTCTCTCTCTCTCTCTCTCTCTCTCTCTCTCTCTCTCTCTCTCTTAAATGAAATTAAGCAGCACTAGTCGGTGAGAGAAGCTGCTTCGTGACTTCAGTCGGCAGCTCGACTCCTGAGAGTTTCTATATGGCTTCGGCCATGTCCACACTGAAGCCTATGTAGTGTGGGGTCTCTTCAAGGAAACTGACCTTGAGCGAAATGTGCCCAGCAGTGATTGCTATGTCCTTTTTCACACATGTATTGACGTTTGTCAACTGATACCATGCTCGATCACACACACATATCATTCTCTGTGTTAAACATATTGCAAAAGTTACATTTTAACCATTGTTTCTAGTGGCTTACGCGTTACGCAGTTACGAAGTTATCGCAATTTGCATTCCACATCCCCTGTTAATTCCTGTTTCTTGTGACCCTCGGATTCAGTTATTCTGTTTCGTTTGTGAACACATAACGCAAAATAGATTGGATGGTGTAACTATGTGACGTATTGGGGCAGTTGGTTTGGGTGAAACGGTACACAAGGGTACAGGTTGATGTATCGTCTGTTCCAATACAGTTTCCTATGCATTATTGTGGCAACAGAAACGTGAACTAGTCAAGATCGAAAGTTCCTCTGGAAATGGGTGAAGGACCATGGTGGAAATATGAGGATTCCAAGGCCAAATGAACTTGTGTGGATAACCTATTTGAACGGAAATTTACTTGTCATAAATATGAGAAGTGTTCATTAGAACAGAATGCCGTCTTCACATTGCGGCTTGGTCAGCGAAAGTTCCGTTTCAATTACAATTGCACGGAGAAAAAGAGGAAAATTTAACTGAAACCTTGAACCCCCTATCTGATCAGTTAAGAAGGGTTAAGAACTATGTGAACTGAGAATGGCTGTTAGACATAATGAGCCGGATAATGTTGGCGAAGCTTTGAGGTTTGCAGGTGAATGAGACCGTACAGAACAAACTGATCAAACAGAGAATGGTAGGGAGGGTTGAAGCGGTTGTGACACATTTCCTGCATATCACTGCATTATGACCACTCAGTGAAACCAACTGCTATCTAGGTTTCGAGCCCATCGCAAAATATTCCAGTTCAAATAAACAGCTTATGTAAAGTCCAGTTATTTTGCAAATGTTGTATACACATTTATAACCACTTATAGTCCTTATAGTCCTTCAACAACTCCTTCCCACCACTTGTTTAGTTTCTTGCACTGTCCTCGCCCAGGCAGTCTTACCTAGGCATGGTGTTAAATAGCCACACCATACCCCCTCCTTGTAAAAGATCACCATGTGCCCGCTGGTGGTAGGTGTCTTCTGTATTTGAGAAGCTACTTTAATGTTCTGTCATATCCCCTTAAACTCTGCTTCTACCTCTGTCCTTATCTTTTCTGACGTTATCTGTGTATGTGAAGGTGCAAATCAATCAGTCAAAATCAACCAGCAAATCGTATAGCCTGGATTCTACTCCTCCTTGGATTCTGAAAGTTTGCTTGAAATCTCGTTTGCTTGAAAACTTGAAAGTTTGCTTGAAATCTAATTGTTGAACAATTAGTCCCAACTTTACCTCCAAGCAAGCCATCACACCTCTACTACTAAATAAGGCATCATAAGGCACACGTATGGTCACGAACTGTATATGCTCTGGACACTCCTGTGTCCAACTTTGTGTCCGCAGAACTGGAAACGTTTATTGCAGTGAAACTCAATCAATCAGCATACAAACCAAGAGACAGTACTGAAACTGCAGTGTTCAAAGTACGCAACGATTTCAAAGGGGGGCAAGTGTTCTCCCTGCAATGCTTAACATTTCAGCAGCATTTGTTCAACGGACCATAACATAATCACCTGCTTAAAACACTTTCTGGGAATCAAGGACACATCATGATCATGGTTCAGATCCTACTTATCATGGAAGGGTCATGCATTTTCAGGTAGATGCTAAAAAAGTCTTTGTCTTGCATTCCTAATTTGTGGAGTGCCACATTGATTTAAGACCGATTTTGTTGGGTATGCTGATGATGTAAAGGAATGTTTTCATAGTTGTGGTTCTCGAGGTTCAAGATTTGTCACTGGAGGTTGGTAATTCTACGCTTTAACCTTCCTCTTTGTGAGGATCATGTCATCAGAGGAACAGGGTCTCGCAGTCGCCAGATCAGCTTCTGTTGAGCTTAGAAACATTTAAAAAGACAACTCAATGCACTGAAGCTCCACAGCCATGTTCTGTGAAGGATAGGCTAATGTAACACCTTATTACATGATCTACCTGCCATTATCCATTTGCAGTGTGTGCAGGACACTGCAGTCCGTATTATTACAAACACGAAATCCACACAGAACATCACATCCATACGACAGAGTCTTTTTCACTGGTTGCCAGATAAAGTTCAAGCACATTTGTATCCATTTGATTATTTGGATATGCGGTATCTTCAAACTCTACATCAATTCACACGTCGCAATCCACGCCCTGTCGATCAAATATATATACCAGACACTAAAATACAATTTAGCCTCGTTTCATCAGACCTGCCTCTAAAACCTCCGTTCCTCTGAAGGCGTTATGGCCTTTTCACAGCGCAGCTGCGCAACTTGGAAGGTTGGAAGTCATGTGCTATATAAGGAGTTCCGGGATGATGACAAGATCGCAAGATTCAGTTAAAAAAAAAGCCAAGCCCACTAAAAGAATCGGATTGAAATAGTCCTCCACCAATAGTCACCATCTGAAAGTTGAGTTGAATCCATTGAAAGTTGTGCTGACCAGCAATTCATTAAAGACTTGAGTAAAACTAATTATCGCTCAAGGAGGTGACTTAAAGCTTTTCTGTAATCTAGTCGACGCATCGCGAGATTTAGGCGGTAACTGTTTGTCTCAAGGATCATTATTTGTACCATCAATTGTTCCTTGCAACTGCAACAATCCTTTTCTGCTCCATGTAAAAAATGGGAGGAATAATATGATGACGCAATATCTGTATAACACCCTGTTAATATTTTGTACCGTGATTCAGACATGCAATAGTGGCGGTGGGGTAGCCTAATGGTTAAGGCGTTGGCTCGTCACGCCGAAGACCCGGATTCGAATCCCCACATGGGTACAATGTGTGAAACCCATTTCTGGTGTCCCCCGCCGTGATGTTGCTGGAATATTGCTAAAAGCGGCGTAAAACCAAACTCAGTCAGTCAGACATGCAATAGTTTTAATTTCAGATCAGTCAAATTACTTTCCCTTTAGACAGTTTTCGACGTTTGAACAACCGAGTCGGAACATCCCCCACAGGCACGAGAGAAATGAAACAGGGACGTAATGGTGTCTGGGCAAGGGAACAGTTTCCAATACTGGTTTTGAATTCCATCAGCGCCGCCATGGATTTGAAAGTTTTTCAGGCAACCACCTTTAATGACACACACCGATGGCGACCTTACTTCTTCGTGTACGTTATTAGTGCAGTTCTCTAACCATGTTTTATCAAGCATGCAGTTGCCGGGTAAAGACACAACCGTTTTCAAAAACTTTATCTGTATTCCATTCTGTCCAAATCTTTAACATTGCCTTCAAAGAATCATGAATATGATTTTTGTCATCTGTGGTCTTGTATTTTGTTTATTATTACGTCCAATTTGATTTTTGACGTCTAGTCATTGATTTCATTGAGGAAAGCAAATTTGTATCTGGGATACATCTTTTTTGGTTTGAGTCAGATTTGTTCCGAACAGATCTTTTGATGACTTCGTGTATCACCATTTTGTGGTTCTTTGTCTTCAGAAACGGTATGGTGTTCGAGCAGCAGCGTACACGCCAAACTTAAAGAACCACTAAACTTTGTTTTTTGTTACTCTTTTAACTATTACATATGAAAGATTTGTGGTTAGTCTTATGCGGAACACCAAATTTATTCTTTAAAAACTTGTGGTTAATTAATACCGAGCGATTAAAAGTGGCCAAAAAGTCGCCTGCTTCCCTCTCGCCCGCCAACGAAACCACAGACAGGTTACGTAACTCTGTCGCCAGAGCACTGCAGTGACGTCATATGAGGAACGATTTTCAGTTAGTTGTATAGAAAGTGTGTAGCACGCTCATCATTTTGATGATTTCTCGACATGAACGACGACATGCCGAATCGTTGCTTTGTCGTCAATTGCTCCTAGGGGTCGGGTGATGGTGTCACCATGCACAGATTTCCACAGGACCCCGCAGTTCGTGCTAAATGGGTTATGTTCGTGAGTGCGAAGCGAGCGTTGTGGAAGCCTGAAACGATATCTTACTTGTGTTCAGATCGCTTCACGGAAGTTAAAGAATCAAAACTACTTACTAGTTATAGTAAAATATGTATATGATTGATGACCATAAAGATTTTCCATAACACAACTTGTAACATAACGATTTCTTCCTCGGAAGTGAGGTTGTGGTCGAAGTAACAATAATATTGTAAGTAGTATTATATTGACACCCACCTCGCTGCCAGGAGAGAAATTGTTATGTTATACGCTATGTCATGCAAAATCCTATTGGCCATCAATAAAATACATATTTTACTACCAGTAGAAAGTAGTTTTGATTTTGTAACTTTGTGAAAACAAACCTAAATAGCATTTATCCTCAGACTGGCGGATGTTCCCGACAGGGCGCCGCCATTTTTGAAAATCGTAAAGTCTGTTAGAATTAATGAGATTATAGTTTGTTTTCATCAAGTTAGAAATCAAAACTACTTTCTACTCGTAGTTAAATATGTATTGGAATCATAACCAAAAGGATTTTGCATGACACAACTTATAACATAACGATTTCTTCCATGGAAGCGAGGTGGGGGTCGAAGTCACAATACTGCGCGATAAATTTCTTGCTACATTCACATGGTTAATGTCCACTCACCAGTATGTAGATACTAGTCAATGTGCGTCTTTATATTTGGTCTTATAATCCTAATTAGTTTATTATCATACATGTATGCATTTTGAAACTAAATAAAAAGCTGACGATCTGCTGATACTTATAGTGAATTTATAACAGAACTGTAATATCTAGACATTTTATAGTTTGCCAATGTGAATCATAATTCGCACACACACCCTAGTGTATGTCGTCTGTCTCATTACACTTCACGGCGAAAACAATGATTCTGTTGAATGCTACGACAAATGAATAAAAAACAAAATGCAAATATTAAAATTAAAACAGATTAAAGTTATAGGAACAATATCAGGCCATTACCTTGTTTGAGGAATGTATCCATCAATATCCACAAAACTGTTCCAAATGATGTGTCTTTTAACAGTTTAATATACGAAAAAGTGATAAATCTTTTCAGGTATTGGTGTATAGTCTCATTGGTCACCCAAGATAGCACACCTGGCAACTAATTGCATAATGTCCGCCTTTCATTAAAAACAGTAATTTAGTTAGCCAATAATGGGCAATCAATCAATGTATTGCCGGTTAATCCTTTGAAAGAAGGACATTGTTTTTACGCAGACACCGACACGGCAGAGTGTATTCAGTATAGATTAGTAAATCTACATACATAAACACTACCTTTTGACAATTCCGCTGTGTAAGATAAAAGTAATTAATCAATCAGCGTGTTATCGGTTAATCCTTTGATCGATGTTTATAATGTTGAAGATTTACTCCAGACACAAGAAATGCCAAATGGGAACCTTTGTCGGGTAATCTAAGTGTGTTACTACTAATCCTGTTATAAATGCATTAACTGACCATCAAGTGAATGATGACAAATAACATGTGTAGGTTTATACCACCTAACACGGGTTACAACAAGGGAGTATTAATTGCTGTATTGCATGTGAAAACTTATGGGCCGACACTGTTTTGAGAATACAAACAGATTTTTACATGACATGATTAAATATCGAGGTAAAAAAACACAGAAATGGGATCAATTTGGATCAGTCATTATACAAATAGAGCCTAACGACACCAATCAATTGTGACAGAAGCGTCTATGAAAACAAGTTGTAACTCGGAAACTAGGCAAAGCAGGAGACAAAATTAAATGCCAGTAGATTGTGAGAACATATAGCTTTCATTTTCCACAACAATTGTCACGATTTCAGGTTTATACAAGCCTGTAAACACGATAATTTACCCCCTAAAATGTAGATGAATTCTGCATCGGCCCTCAAAGCTATTCCTCATATGACGTCACAGAGTCGCGCCGCTCTGATTGGTTGAAATTTCGTTCGCGGGTGAGAATTGTGCACTGTTGTCAAAAAGGTCGATTTAAGTCAATTAAAGGTCGAAATGAGTAGTTTTAATGACGGGGTTTCATTTATAACGATGCCAGTTAGTGATTTATGTATTTTTACCCCCTAGGGTTTATGTGACCTTTAATGCCGTGAAAAGAACAGGCACGTGATTCTGTGGTTCATGAAATACATCAAATTAAATGACATATTGGTTTATGAAATAACATGAAGAAAATGTACAACGATCACTGACAGAAGAGGTGGTCGGAATCGGAAGAAAACTACAAATCTCTGTGACCAGATTAAGCAACTTTGGGTACAGGGAGAAGATGGATGGTGACTTCAGTCGGCAGCTCGACTCCAGAAAGCCTCTACGTCATTGGTCGTGGCCGCGCTGAAGCCCGTGTTTCACGACCGATGTCTTCTCACACAAGTAACTCAGTTCGATATATGCCTCTGTTGGCCCGGCAGTGAATGAGTGTCCAGTAGGATCGTAATGTGTCTACGAACTTTTAGCGCGAGACAGGCAACTTGGGTTGCATACTCTCAAGGGAGCTGAGAATGACAAGTGCGTGGATATTGATCCAGTGGTAATAGTGTACCACTTTACGTATGCTCTAGGGTGTGGATCTGGCGCATTATGTTACCCGACATTGTTATTACTAAACTCTTTATATGACAACAATGCCTCACACAGATATCAGAATCTCTGACACGCCTACATATCACTGTCACACCCACAGTCCAAGCTCTGTCTGACACCAAAGTAAAATCCCTGTCTGAGCTCTCCGTCACACGAATGTCACACAGATATCATTCCGCCTCAGAAATGTCATTCTGTGTGACACCAATGTAACACTATTACACCAACATATTTATGTTACACCAGCATCACTCTTTGTTGTACACTGTCGCACCAATATAGCACTCCCTGTCACACCAATATCGCACTCCCTGTCACACCAATATCGCACTCCCTGCCACACCAATCGCGCACTCGTCACGCCAATATCGCACTCGCTGTCACGCCAATATCGCACTCCCTGTCACACCAATATCGCACTCGCTGTCACGCCAGTATCGCACTCGCTGTCACGCTAATATCGCACTCGCTGTTCACCAATATCGCGCTCGCTATCAGGCCAGTGTCGCACTCACCGTCACACCAATATCGCGCTCGCCTTCACGTCAATATCGCACTCGCCTCCACACCAATATCGCACTCGCCTTCACGTCAATATCGCGCTCGCCTCCACATCAATATTGCACTCGCCTTCACATCAATATCGCGCTCGCCTTCACACCAATATCGCACTCGCCTTCACACTAATATTGCACTCGCCTTCACACCCATATCGCACTCGCCTTTACTCCAATATTGCACTCGCCTTCACGTCAATATCGCACTCGCCTTCACATCAATATCGCACTCGCCTCCACACCAATATCGCGCTCGCCTTCACACCAATATCGCGCTCGCCTTCACATCAATATCGCACTCGCCTTTACATCAATATTGTACTCGCCTTCACATCAATATCGCACTCGCCTTCACACCAATATCGCACTCGCCTTCACACCAATATCGCACTCGCCTTCACATCAATATCGCGCTCGCCTTCACGTCAATATCGCACTCGCCTCCACACCAATATCGCACTCGCCTTCACACCAGCATTGCACTCGCCTTCACACCAATATCGCATTCGCCTTCACACCAATATCGCACTCGCCTTCGCATCAATATCGCGCTCGCCTTCACACCAATATTGCACTCGCCTTCACATCAATATCGCATTCGCCTTCACACCAATATCGCACTCGCCTTCACATCAATATCGCGCTCGCCTTCACACCAATATTGCACTCGCCTTCACATCAGGTACCTCACATCAATATCGCACTCGCCTTCACATCAATATCGCGCTCGCTTTCACACCAATATCGCGCTCGCTTTCCGCAATGTCGCGCTCGCCTTCACACCAATATCGCGCTCGCCTTCACACCAATATCGCACTCGCCTTCACGTCAATATCGCACTCGCCTTCACATCAATATCGCGCTCGCCTTCACACCAATGTCGCACTCGCCTTCACGTCAATATCGCACTCGCCTTCACATCAAAATCACACTCGCCTTTACTCCAATATTGCACTCGCCTCCACGTCAATATCGCTCTCGCCTTCACATCAATATCACGCTCGCTTTCCCACCAATGTCGCGCTCGCCTTCACACCAATATCGCACTCGCCTTCACACCAATATCGCACTCGCCTTCACGTCAATATTGCACTCGCCTTCCCATCAATATCGCGCTCGCCTTCACACCAATGTCGCACTTGCCTTCACACCAATATCGCGCTCGCCTTCACACCAATATCGCACTCGCCTTCACGTCAATATCGCACTCGCCTTCACATCAATATCGCGCTCGCCTTCACACCAATGTCGCACTCGCCTTCACGTCAATATCGCACTCGCCTTCACATCAATATCACACTCGCCTTTACTCCAATATTGCACTCGCCTCCACGTCAATATCGCTCTCGCCTTCACATCAATATCACGCTCGCTTTCCAACCAATGTCGCGCTCGCCTTCACACCAATATCGCACTCGCCTTCACACCAATATCGCACTCGCCTTCACGTCAATATTGCACTCGCCTTCCCATCAATATCGCGCTCGCCTTCACACCAATGTCGCACTTGCCTTCACGTCAATATCGCACTCGCCTTCACATCAATATCACACTCGCCTTTACTCCAATATTGCACTCGCCTTCACGTAAATATCGCACTCGCCTTCACATCAATATCACGCTCGCCTTCACACCAATGTCGCACTCGCCTTCACATCAATATCGCGCACGCCTTCACACCAATGTCGCGCTCGCCTTCACGTCAATATCGCACTCGCCTTCACATCAATATCACACTCGCCTTTACTCCAATATTGCACTCGCCTTCACGTCAATATCGCACTCGCCTTCACATCAATATCGCACTCGCCTTCACATCAATAACGCACTCTAGTCAGGCCAGTATCGCACTCTCTGTCACAGCAATAGCAACACATATCGCACTTGACTGCTGGCAACACTCACTTCCAGTCATAGAATCAAGTGTGGCTTGCGTCATCCGATCCAAGGATCTTTACAATCCCCGCTTCATGTTACCATCAGCCATTTGAGAGTGTCAATATCGGGTTTATTTCGAAGAACATTACCAGCACAATTACTTGCATTATGGGTTCCACCTGATCCGTCATCCCTACGCAGCTTATTCACTAGCACTTATAGTTAGATATCCCATTAATGAGTAATAACGTAATATTCTCTTTATTGTGCCATACCTTGATGCATTAATTAAATTAAATACATTAACATGAATAGACTGATTTTCTTAAAGTATGACAACCGTATATAACCTGAACACCAACGAGAAAGTGGTTGTAACTGGTGGCCTCCCGCTTCTGGGTCTGTCTCTAGTTGTGCCAGTATTCTGGAATCGCTGACGCAGCCTTAGAATGGTGAGGCGATGACACCCGAGTGCAGCAGCCACTTCCCGATCAGTCGACCCAGTCTGCAGCATTCCAATGGCCCTCTCCCGCTCTTCTGCTGTTAATCTCGGCATTTTAGTTAATGTATGGTGTGAAATGATACATCTAGGGGCCTTATATACCCGTTTCCAACAGTTTTCACGTGCATTTCATGCAAGGTGAAGTTACAATGGGTACGTTTTGGCGTTATGCTTCCTTATACAAGGACAGAAATAGGCAAAATTTTACAGTATCTAAGGGAAAAATTAGTCTTTTCTCGTTTGACGACTCTTCCTAAAACAGTCGAAAGTCATGATGATCCAAAAATTTAACCTCAAGTGGTTGTAATGTGTTTTAAAGAGACAAAAAATCCAATTTCAGCATTGGGTCCCTTTTTACGGTAAACAACCATTCTTTCATATCCAAAACCCAACTTTATCACTCTTTGTGAATGTGCATGCATTATCATCATAAACAATATCATTTGGACCCATTTTTAACTGTTTTTTTTACACTTTTGATTTGAATTTTTACATGATTGAAAATAGGACAATGGACCCCACCTAAACAAACATGTCGATATCCTAATTATCAATGACTTCCTCAGTCTGATGTTTTGACTCAATAGAGTTACATGATTGGTTGTTAAAACATACCAAACCAAAGTCTTCTATCCATATAACATTTTAGGATATTCTAATGTTCAGAGGTGTAACGTTTCTTTTGGCGTTCAGTTTTTATTTGAAGATTCCGTCGGTCCTAAATAGTTCACAAACGAACGTAACCTCCGCATGGCACTTTTAATTCTATCAAACTAATATCACATGTGGGTCTTATGTAAACATTATGTCAATATTCCATTGTTCGAAAATACACCAATGCTAAACTACCTACAGCGGTAGTAACATTACTGTTACCTGGTCCGGGGACGGTTTACTCTGCTGCTCCATTCCGTAGCACGACTGGGCCCAAATGACTTCAGTGGTGAGAAGTTTTTATCGTGGTTTCATGTCAAATGTGAAATTCAAATCACGTTGACGCGTAAAGTCTCTAAAGGTTGAACAAATAGTTGTTTGATTACTGGATTTAATACACTGAGACTATTAGCTTGCTGACTGGGACGTCCAAATTGCCAGCTCCTTATTCATATTGATTTGATCACCATCTACGAATATGTCCGTCTTTATGGCCTGTATTACGGGCAGCACTCAAACCAATATTTGCAAGGAAAAAACTGTCGATAATTAATCTTCCAACCATTCCCAAAAATAATAAAACTCCATATGATATGATTAATATATGGGCTGTAAACACTTTCTATCACCGACCACTGCTTGAAAAGGGATATTAGTACTACTTTTTTGTCCTTCGGGGAAATATTCACCACTAATAACTTCTTATTGTCCAATATCAAACTCTAGGCTTTTAAGCCAATTTGTTGATCAAGTAATGTGACAATTTTCCGAACTCAATCTGAAGATATTTGTAACATTACTTTACGACATGAATTTATCGAATGCAATCAGAACTCTCTGTGCGCTGTGCCGGCCGGAATTCAGCATTCCCATCGCACGTTCAGAGGCTGAAATCAGTCTATTGGATAGGCATTAACATCGTGACTCGCTACTGTACAGTACTCCAACACGGAGGAAGAACCCACCGCCGTGAGCGCGTGTAGACCCAGAGCGGGAGGAGGCAGGCGTGATACCGGTTGCATACCACTCTCACACAGCACTGGGCGGCAGCTGATTCGTGGTTGGGATAATTGGAAAAAAATCAATAAAGAGGAGCTTTTAAAACCAGATGCTCGAACTTCCACTCGACTGACTAACTCTGGCAACGGGGGCATCATGAACGGGAATGTGACAGTCACGAGTCTCACCCTCCTCATGGGGACAGAAGTGCCAACTAAGGACAGTTATACCATCTTGGGGGGAAATGTATCGGACAACGATACACGCCCATCTCCTGTCCCCAGTAGTCCTGAGTATCTCCTGGCTTGGGTGACTGTGGCTAATGTGCTGGTTTTCATTACGGGTGTGTTCGGGAATACTCTGGTTATCATCGTCGTGTCCAGGGTGCGAGAGATGAAGACAGCCACCAACTTCTGTCTTATGAACCTCAGTATTGCAGACCTGCTAGTTCTGTTGATCTGCCAACCTGCCGCATTGCTGGAGTTTTTCTGCTATGAGAAGTGGATGCTGGGTGACTTCATGTGTAAGTAAAACCTGGGTTAAAGTGGTTCATGTCATTAACACAAGCGGGACAAGCATAAGTATTTAAACTTATGATGTCCAATAAAAAATGAAAAGCCTGTTATATTTGGTTTTGATAAATATATACTCATCAGCAAAAGTAAGTGACGACGACGAACCTTAAAAACAAAGCTTAAAGCTATTAACAGCATAACGAAGATGGACTTGAGTTTAATTTAATTTAAGAAAACGTGATTGTTTTATACTTTTGATGACTTTGATGTTGTTTTAAATGGATGGACACCATATCTGTGTTTTGTTCGTGCAAAGCGATACAGTTAAGGCTTCTGTTGGCATCAGTTTGATAACCGCCCCTGTAACTGTATGAATAGTTCCAATTTCAAAAGATAACTTAACATATGAAAACGTAATCACGAAGTTGTGCCATGCTCAATGTGTCGCTATACACTGAAAAGCATACGTTTCACTTTATGCAACAGGCAGATAGTTACATATTATCTCCTCAATTCATCAGTTCCCCAAAAGGTTACGCATCATGTACTCAGATTAAAGCCAAATAAGGCACTTCATTTAAGTTGTGGCAAACTTTAAAACAATCTAACATGCAGGATTGGTATCGAAATCTAGTTATCTACTTTGCAAAACTATTGTGCATTGTAATAAGTCAAAAGCGTAATTCACATGGGTACAATGTGTAAAGCCCATTTCTGGTGTCCCCCGCCGTGATATTGCTGTAATATTGCTAAAAGTGGCGTAAAACAATACTCACTCACTCACTCACTCACTCAAAAGCGTTAACATACAGTTTTTTTATAGGCTGTGGTCAGGAAACGTGTTACAAGGTGTAAGGGAACCTAGGGACAATGTAACAGGTGGTGTTTGTGTGGACACTCTCATATCATACGATGTATATCATGTTTGTTCCACATTTTAATGAAACGCTTGTTTATAGATACCTCACGATAAAGTTCCGACCCAATCATGAATGCGGCGTAATATTCATTTCAAATATGTGAAAACAAAATATTGCTTGCAATTAATTCGGCAAACAACAATTGTATATATTCAAAATACCCGGAGCAGTACACCATACATACAACTGAAACGAAGAGGCCCATACACCAAGCGCGCTATTTTCAAACTATGAAAATTGAACTTTCAAATTAACCCTGTCTGGCATCAATTCTTGCGTTCTTGTGTAAATTGTATTTCAAACCAAGTTATACTGGTCTGGTCGTCTTACTCTTAATATGTGCAGTATAATTTTGAGGATGAGTTGGATTAGAATAATTAAGAAAAATGACACTGTCATAGTCATGTAAGCTAAGCAATGTCTGGCTAAAGTTTATTTTTCGGTTTGAATATTTGATCTCATGTAAAGGTTTGTGCACAAGTAACTTACAACACCTCTCCCATGCAGTAAATGTTACCTTGTTTATTTTGTATCCATTGCCTGATTGAAATGAAAGTGAAGGAATACAGAAACTTATGTACATTGCCTTAATCGAACCTGTTCGTGTATATATGCAACCTGTACGAGTATGTACAATCCAAAACAAAATGTTCCTTCATTTACATCACAGTTATCAGTCACAATTAGCAAATATGAGGGCATCAGTTCGTTTCTAACTTATTTAAACTGACTTGCAATGGAAAATGGTATATGCCTCATTGGCATTTTGTATCTTCGCTTACACCTTTTCTGAGGTCATCAGTTTTAAGTCAATTCAACCCCGTCTTTTTCTTTATGTATTATGTTAATGTTTCAGAAACAATATGAGAAATATAATAGAACTGCAAAATTGTATGGTAAGCATGACTCGCACTGTTCAGTTACGCTTCTTAATGCATTATGGCAGCCCTTTTTGCACAATATTGACAATGAATGAAATAAGTCATCAACTTCATTTGCTAAAGCCTTCTATTAATGTGTTTGATTCATTTCTTTACAATGTATATTCGTACATGTACTTCTAATGGAGAGACTTCTGTCATATCACGTAAAAAGTTGGTCGGGAATATGGTAGACAGTTTGTCAAAGCTCGTCATACGTCCCCATAACTATATTCCTATCAAACGTCTTGTAGTTGAGAATATGCTTTGATAAACTCGGATGAAAGGCATTAGCTATTTACGACAGAGACAAGCAGGAGATGTAAAGTCGCTGAATATAGCAACTTGTATGCTGGATTACCCATTCAGCCTGCACTTTAACCCGACATATTATCTTGGTAATGAGTTCGGATAATTATCAAACGAATGTACCTGCAAAACCATTAAGCTTGAAATATAATACATGATGTATAACAATGGTGTCTTAAGTGAACGTCAATCACACTATGCATTGTGGTCATTAGCGACATAATCGTCAGCAACTCCAGACCAGGAAAACGTTATTCTAACAATTCGTTTTGTAAAAACACCACACATTCCCTTGGATTCCCTCCCACATTTGCGAGTTGGGGTAAAATGTTGTCTTATACGTTCATTTGAGTAGAAGTTAGATGTATTTGAGCCTCTGAAGCTAATTAAAATTGCGCGATGACTTTGGTCATTTAATATATTAATGAATTTCATATTCATATATATATTGACTGAGCTGTAGCATGAACACGTATTCTCAAAACCACTGTGTCACAAGCATCAGAACCACAGCCATGCATGATGATTACCAGGTAAAGGTGACAGCAACATCGGAAAAGTATACAAAAGTATAACATCTGTCGAAATGGCGACAGAACACTTCAATTTAGCAAGGACAACTACTCACGGCGGTCCACCGCCGTTTCCGCTGTTGTTACCGCTAAAGTGGATCCATAGAAAGTAGTCTTATTACCAAGTTCATTCGCTTAATTCACCCCTCACTTAGTCAATACCCCGCACAGTACTGGTGTACAAATGAGCAATTACTGGAAACCTACCATGCTATGTCGGAAAGCCGTGTAATGCTTATTGAGTGAATGGTATAGTTAAGTGCGGCCCGTGATTGACGGGGTCCAACACACTCTCCACACACTGAACATGAAAGCAATGCCTGTTTGCTTGATAGCAATATTTACAAATCTCCAAACAAAAATGACTCCCAGCATCAACGTGTGATAGGAACTTCTGAAGCAGTAGTTTCACCGCCCTCGCTTCCATGTTACTTAAATGCCGAAAAGATATTGCTTTCATGGCGCAAGTGTTCCTGCGCCAAACGATATCAGTCTGTTTTGCTAGTTACAGAAAGGATGTATTGTGTAGTTGTAAATGCTTGGCCATGTTTTATACTATTTGCGAATTTGGACCGTTCAGATATACTTCGTCGGCTTACGCAGTATGTATTTGACAGAACTCACCATGATACGCTCTGTGTTGACAACCGAAAACGTAAAATTCAGTGGTAACTGTCATTGACTGTAGGCTAGCAATGTAATTCACTAGGATCCTATTTACCGCTGATTCAATGGTAACGGACAATTTCTTCCTATACACTGTGGCAATTGCAATACCTTCCAACACACTGTGGCAATGACAATCCCTTCCCATACACTGTGGCAATACTAATCCTTTTACACACACTGTGGCAATAACAATCCCTTCCCATACACTGTGGCAATACTAATCCTTTTACACACACTGTGGCAATAACAATCCCTCCCAACACACGGTGGCAATTCCAATCCCTTCCAGCACACTGTGGCAATAACAATCCCTTCCCATACACTGTGGCAATACTAATCCTTTTACACACACTGTGGCAATAACAATCCCTCCCAACACACGGTGGCAATTCCAATCCCTTCCAGCACACTGTGGCAATAACAATCCCTTCCCATACACTGTGGCAATACCAATCCTTTTACACACACTGTGGCAATAACAATCCCTTCAAACACAGGGTGGCAATTGCAATCCCTTCCAGCACACTGTGGCAATAACAATTCCTTCCCATACACTGTGGCAATACCAATCCTTTTACACACACTGTGGCAATAACAATCCCTTCCCATACACTGTGGCAATCCTTCCAGCACACTGTGGCAATAATTCCCATACACAGAATCACGCCATTCCCACACTGTGGCAATTCCCATACACAGATCAGCCATTCCCACGCTTTGCCAAATCAAGATAGTGTTTCAGCTGTGTTCATCCTCTGACAAGCATGGTTTTCATTATTTCCTTATGTGTTTGCACTACAGAGTTGGGTGTTTTGGTATGTTTCAGGAAGCCCGGTGTTTCTTGTATTATTTCCTTATGTGTTTGCACTACAGAGTTGGGTGTTTTGGTATGTTTCAGGAAGCCCGGTGTTTCTTGTATTATTTCCTTATATGTGTTTGCACTACACATATATACAGAGTTGGGTGTTTTTGGTGTGTTTCAGGAAGCCCGGTGTTTCTTGTATTATTTCCTTATGTGTTTGCACTACAGAGTTGGGTGTTTTGGTGTGTTTCAGGAAGCCCGGTGTTTCTTGTATTATTTCCTTATGTGTTTGCACTACACATATACAGAGTTGGGTGTTTTGGTGTGTTTCAGGAAGCCCGGTGTATCTTGTATTATTTCCTTATGTGTTTGCACTACAGAGTTGGGTGTTTTGGTATGTTTCAGGAAGCCCGGTGTTTCTTGTATTATTTCCTTATGTGTTTGCACTACACATATACAGAGTTGGGTGTTTTGGTGTGTTTCAGGAAGCCCGGTGTTTCTTGTATTATTTCCTTATGTGTTTGCACTACAGAGTTGGGTGTTTTGGTGTGTTTCAGGGAGCCCGGTGTTTCTTGTATTATTTCCTTATGTGTTTGCACTACACATATACAGAGTTGGGTGTTTTGGTGTGTTTCAGGAAGCCCAGTGTATCTTGTATTATTTCCTTATGTGTTTGCACTACATTTATACATGAGTTTGGTGTTTTTTGGTGTGTTTCAGGAAGCCCGGTGTTTCTTGTATTATTTCCTTATGTGTTTGCACTACACATATACAGAGTTGGGTGTTTTGGTGTGTTTCAGGAAGCCCGGTGTTTCTTGTATTATTTCCTTATGTGTTTGCACTGCACTACAGAGTTGGGTGTTTTGCACTACAGAGTTAGTGTGTTTTGGTGTGTTTCAGGAAGCACAGTGCTTCTTGTTTTGTATTATTTCAGGAAGCTTATGTGTTTGCACTACAGAGTTGGGTGTTTTGGTGTGTTTCAGGAAGCCCGGTGTTTCTTGTATTATTTCCTTATGTGTTTGCACTACAGAGTTGGGTGTTTTGGTGTGTTTCAGGAAGCCCGGTGTTTCTTGTATTATTTCCTTATGTGTTTGCACTACACATATACAGAGTTGGGTGTTTTGGTGTGTTTCAGGAAGCCCGGTGTTTCTTGTATTATTTCCTTATGTGTTTGCACTACAGAGTTATGTTTTGGTGTGTTTCAGGAAGCCCAGTGTTTCTTGTATTATTTCCTTATGTGTTTGCACACACATATACAGAGTTAGGTGTTTGGTGTGTGTTTCAGGAAGCCCGGTGTTTGCTTGTATTAGAGTTTTATGTGTTTGCACTACAGAGTTGGGTGTTTTGGTGTGTTTCAGGAAGCCCGGTGTTTCTTGTATTATTTCCTTATGTGTTTGCACTACACATATACAGAGTTAGGATTTTGGTGTGTTTCAGGAAGCCCGGTGTTTCTTGTATTATTTCCTTCCACGTAGGTACATGTGTCCTCACCACTTGTACTTTGACCTGTGTGTTCAGTAATGGTTGTTGAGTTGGACGGTGCAGTCATACGGGTATCTGCTTTACTCTCCGGCGATACGACGGAGGCGTATGTGGGTTTTGCTTATCTGTAATAACGTACCTATTTTACCTGTCATTGTGTCTATTTTTCTGACTTTTAACTTCTGCTTAGCAGGAGATAGTTCGCCTGTCCATTTGTTTGTTGTCCTGTTTTAGTGGCTTAATTTCAGCTGCTAGCCTCTGTTCAGTGTTAAGGATATTTGTAGTTTTCCATTCAGAGTTGTGTTTTTTCGTTCTGCGTTTGAAGTAGCTTACATTTAAGGGATTCTATTTCTCTATTTTTGAGTTTTTTAAACTGTGTCCATCCTCTCCATCACAGCCTGCATCTTCTCATTCAGTAGTTGTTTAATCTCTATGATGGATGTAACTATATTTGCCATGTCATAGTCACTTCTAATCTCTGTCACCATGCTGGCATCCAGGGTACTGTTCATGTCAGGGCTATCGGCTTCACTTTGTGTACATCTCTTGCTCAGAACATCGTTGCATAGCGTTGTTTCCGACATATCGCCCATAACACAGTGGTATTGTGTGTAAATGTCACTGGCGTATTTCTGAGATAGAGATCTTACACTTTGTGAACGATTTACTCTTTTAGTCAAACATCTTCCTTCTGGGAATTTTCCACACGTATTTTTTACATAGTCGTACATACCACAACGGACATAGTTTAGGTCACATTCTTTGTTATAATAAGGCGTTTAAAGTTAATTTTGTCAAAATCTCCAAACTTCTGATGAATATTTTCAAACAGCTCTCTTTCCTCTTGAGTGACCTCTTGTGTTGTGTAGACAAGGCTATTGTCCGAGTCAATTTCATGCTGATTCATTGTGTTAGTGTTTTGTGTTGTATTGTTCTCCAGTCACCGGCCCGGCTTGGGGGTGAGTTCAGTCTACACATGTATGCAATGTCTCCAAACAGATCATAGGGTTTTGTGCACGGTATTGTAGATGTACACCGTAATTATCGTACAGTATTTGTGAGGATAAACTATGTAAAGCTTACGTGTTTTTCTGCTTTGTGAACATGACTGTCTCACTTTCACAAATATATACGTGTGATAGCAACGATCAGCGAACATATGGTATGATAGTAACGATCACCAAGCATATATACGTGTGATAGCAACGATCAGCGAACATGTGGTATGACAGTAACGATAACCAAGCATATATACGTGTGATAGCAACGATCAGCGAACATATGGTATGACAGTAACGATCACCAAGCATATATACGTGTGATAGCAACGATCAGCGAACATATGGTATGACAGTAACGATCACCAAGCATATATACGTGTGATAGCAACGATCAGCGAATATATGGCATGACAGTAACGATAACCAAGCATATATACGTGTGATAGCAACGATCAGCGAACATATGGTATCACAGTAAGATGCCAGTTTAGTCTCGATGCGCCTTGTCCAAAGAAAGGTTTCTGAGATCACGAAACGATGCATTGCATATACGTGTTGTCTATCTCGACGCCTCGACAGCACCAGAACACGTTTTTGTGTACGTGCAGTTGACGTAGCCATGCAGTACAAATCAGGCCAATTTATCTATTCTTATCATTACATCCGTTACAGTGTTTTCATAAGAGCCTCCCTCTGATTTGGCATAACCATGAAACGTAAACATAGGTCCGAAGGCATGTCGGTTTATAGGAATACAGCTGCCATCTTCTTCGGTGTTTGGGCGATAGATAGTTTTTAACTTTGCTTTCGTTTATTACATCCAGTCATCTCACCCGACACAGTTCTGTAGGTAGTCTGTCTCACAGTCCCTGAACCATATTATTGTCTCTACAGCCTAGCCCTCCCTGCAATGCTAAAGTCCTAAATGAAGAAAGATTTCCCCGGGTTCTGAATCTCTGGTCTCCCTGGGGCTTCTTTTCAATTTAAATGGGTTCATTTGTTACAATAAAAATTATATATATTCAGAGACTAAGCGTTAGTCTATTCTGTGGGGTACGTATGTGTATAGTCTGTCGTACAGACCCTGAAGCAAATATATCCAAGAAAGCCCACGCAAGTCTAGATATTGTGGCAAGTCTAGATTTCCTCAGCTTCAGGGTCTGTACCAATCTGCTGAATTCACAAGCCAGAATATGGCTTGTAATTATCAGTTGATCTCTAGCTGTCACTAGTGCTTAATATTAACTCTTGGGGAGCCTCCCCAACCACTCCCCAAGACCCCACACTGAGCCAAGACCTCCTGCTTCTGCCCTGTCTTCTCACTCCAGACAAACAACGTGTGTGATTATACTAGAGACCTGATGACTTATAAACTCTGAGTATTTTCTTTAACTGTTTCATTTTACACTGGCGAGGAGAGGGGATCATTTCGAAAAGGTTTCATTATATATATATATATATATTACTTCAGTAAAATATGTTCATTTCAGAGACTAGTTGTTAGTCTAGTATGTGCACGATGTAAGGCATTTTCAACCGCAGCTAAGAATGTGGAAATGGTCAAAAGAACTTCACGCCAGGTGGTCATGTTTCTCTACAAAACCAGGATTTGTAACGCAGGTGTAAAACTGTAATGTTTCAGTGAATTCTTTGGCAGAGACGTACTTTCCAAATGAAGAAAAGAAACAATTACTCCTGCTCTGAGGGAGGGAGTATTTAGCAGTGACCGTACACAGCGTGTATTCACTGCTTACTCCTAAGGAAAACACGCAACTTACGTATTTGCTGACGAGCATACTGACTGTTGATACCTACTGATTGTATATGGCATATCACGCCTTCATTAGCGAGGGTAATCAAGCGCTTCTGGGATGTTTTGGCTGGGTTATTGACTAGTCTCAAGGAAAACCTCCTGATAAAGGCCTGAGAAACTAATCTGGCATACGAGAAGGTGAGTGAGTTGTGTTTAACGTTGTTTAAGCACAACATATCCGTTGATGGTGGAAGGCCCGAAGTTTTCGCCTTGTAGCACTTGGGTCAAACCGTCGAACACAGGCATGGTGCCGGCAAACATAGAAAGATATTCCGGGCGAATCGGGATTTGAAACCACAATCACATATTTGTAGAAGTGACTAAATATGATAAATCATGAAGAATCCAGGGTTGCGAATGACCTGAAAATAAAACTCTGTATAGGTTGTTTTGAAGCAGGAGTTGTTTTTACGAATATGTCCTTATCGTCTAGCTCCATCCACCGACAGCGTAAAAAGTGGCCCATTTCAATGGCGGGAGCAAAGGTGGAGAAAACATGATAATTGAAGCCCATCTGTTAGTGACCAAGTTGCTCGCTATCATCGAGTGTATATGTGGCTAGGGCGGGGGTAGGGATGGTTGGCGGTGGCTAGGGCGGGGGAGGGAGGGATGGATGCAGCACGCATATGCCGATAAGGGTTAGGACATAAACATGTTAACATAGCCATCCTGTCTCTAAACGCTGACGGGCGTCCTAATGTTTGATGATGTTTCACTTGTTGAATTACTTGATATTGGACTATGTGACAAAAGAACTTGTGTTTAATGTACAAATGTCTTGCAGTTTGTATGTTCTGCCACTAGACAGATAACCCCTGCTGTGGTTTAGACCATAAAATCATCACAACGTTATTTATAGAATGCTTCTGTGTTGAAATTAGCAAGAACGGCTTTAAGGGTCATTTGGGGGTCTTTTTGGCACGTTTACAACGTAACGTAATATTATTTTTGTAAAACTCACACGTGTTGCACACTATCATCAAACAATAAGATCCAGAGGAAAACACACATGAAACTCTCACTCGTTCATCATCACCAGGCGAGTACACACATAAAACTCTCACTGGTACATCATCAACATGCGAGTACAAACATAAAGCTCTCACTTGTACATCCCCATCAGGCGAGTACACACATAAAACTCTCACTCATACTTCATCACCAGGCGAGTACACACATTAAACTCTCACTCGTACATCATCACCAGGCGAGTACACACATTAAACTCTTACTGGTACATCATCAACATGCGAGTACAAACATAAAGCTCTCACTTGTACATCCCCATCAGGCGAGTACACACATAAAACTCTCACTCGAACAACATCACCACCAGGCGAGTACACACATTTTTAACTCTCATCCATACTTCATTACCAGGCGAGTACACACATGAAACTCTCACCCATACTTCATCACCAGGAGAGTACACACTTTACACTTGCACCCAAACTTCATCACCAGGCGAGTACACACATAAAACTCTCACTTGTACATCCCCATCAGGCGAGTACACACTTAAACTCTCATTCGTACATCATCAACAGGCGAGTACACACATAAAACTCTCATCCATACTTCATTACCAGGCGAGTACACACATGAAATTCTCACCTTTACAACATCACCACCATGAGAGTACACACATAAAACTCTCACTGGTACATCACCACCAGGCGAGTACACACATAAAACTCTAACTCGTTCATCATCACCAGGCGAGAACACACATTGAACGCTTACTCGTACATCCCCACTATGCGAGTACACACATGAAACTCTCACTGGTACATCATCACCATGCGAGTACACACATGAATCTTTCACTCGTACATCACCACCAGGCGAGTACACACATGAAACGCTCACTCGTACATCATCACCATGCGAGTACACACATAAACTCTCACTCGTACATCATCACCAGGCGAGTACACACATAAAACTCTCACTCGTACATCATCACCAGGCGAGAACACACATTCAACTCTTACTCGTACATCCCCATCAGGCGAGTACACACATGAAACTCTCACTGGTACATCATCACCAGGCGAGTACACACATTAAACTCTCACTGGTACATCATCTGGCGAGTACACACATTAAACTCTCACTCGTACATCATCACCAGGCGAGTACACACAATTAACTCTCACTGGTACATCATCACCATGCGAGAACAAACATGGAACTCTCACTGGTACATCATCACCATGCGAGTACACACATGAATCTCTCACTCGTACATCATCACCAGGCGAGTAGTCACATAAACTCTCACTCGTACATCCCCATCAGGCGAGTACACACATGAAACTCTCACTCGTACATCTTCACCAGGCGAGTACCCACATTAAACTCTTACTCGTACATCCCCATCAGGCGAGTACACACATGAAACTCTCACTCGTACATCATCACCAGGCGAGTACACACATTAAACTCTCACTCGTACATCATCACCAGGCAAGAACACACATTAAACTCTTACTCGTACATCCCCACCAGGCGAGTACACACATGAAACTCTCACTCGTACATCATCACCAGGCGAGTACACACAATTAACTCTCACTGGTACATCATCACTAGCGAGTACACACATGAATCTCTCACTCGTACATCATCACCATGCGAGTACACACATAAACTCTCACTCGTACATCCCCATCAGGCGAGTACACACATGGAACTCTCACTCATACTTCATCGCCAGGCGAGTACACACATAAAACTCTCACTCGTACATCATCACCAGGAGTGTACACACATTACACTTGCACCCAAACGTCATCACCAGGCGAGTACACACATAAAACTCTCACTTGTACATCCCGATCAGCCGAGTACACACATGAAACTCTCACCTTTACAACATCACCACCAGGCGTGTACACACATAAAACTCTCACTGGTACATCACCACCAGGCGAGTACACACATTTAACTCTCATCCATACTTCATTACCAGGCAAGTACACACATGAAACACTCACTCGTACATCATCACCATGAGAGTACACACATGAAACTCTCACTCGTACTTCATCACCAGGCGAGTACACACATCACACTTGCACCCAAACTTCATCACCAGGCGAGTACACACATAAAACTCTCCTTTGTACATCCCCATCAGGCGAGTACACACATAAACTCTCACTCGTACATCATCACCAGACGAGTACACACATAAAACTCTCACTCGAACAACATCACCACCAGGCGAGTACACACATTTAACTCTCATCCATACTTCATTACCAGGCGAGTACACACATGAAATTCTCACCCATACTTCATCACCAGGAGAGTACACACATTACACTTGCACCCAAACTTCATCACCAGGCGAGTAGACACATAAAACTCTCACTTGTACATCCCCATCAGGCGAGTACACACATAAACTCTCACTCGTACATCATCAATAGGCGAGTACACACATAAAACTCTCACTCGAACAACATCACCACTAGGCGAGTACACACATTTAACTCTCATCCATACTTCATTACCAGGCGAGTACACACATGAAACTCTCACCTTTACAACATCACCACCAGGCGAGTACACACATAAAACTCTCACTGGTACATCACCACCAGGCGAGTACACACATAAAACTCTCACTCATACTTAATCAACCAGGCGAGTACACACATGACGTCACTCGTACATCATCACCATGCGAGTACACACATAAACTCTCACTCGTACATCACCACCATGCGAGTACACACATAAAACTCTCACCCATACTTCATCACCATGCGAGTACACACATTAAACTCTCACCAATACTTCATCACCAGGCGAGTACACATATGCAAGTCTCACTCGTACATCATCACCAGGCGAGTACACACATGGCAATCTCACCCATATACCATCGCCAGGCGAGTACACACGATCTCCTTTCACATATATAATGAGAGACAAAATTGATTGTGAACAGAATATTTTCATTGGTAATGTTGTGAATGACATTTCGGATGTAATCAGAGAAATGGTGTTCTAAAATGGCCGAAGAAACGAATCCAAGCAGTTTTTAAAACCGCACCAAATTTGTAAGAAGCATGACGTATTCGAATAAAATGGCCAGTTATGTTCATTTTGAAACGCCATGCACCCAGACGCTTATCATTTCCACTCGATGCATTTAATAAGTGCATTAGTGAGAAAAAAACACCTCTATTCATCGTTCTGGAACAATCTTGACGTGTCAAACCTCAGGAAAAAGACAAAAAGGTATGTTTCTGTCTGGTACCTCACGTGACATCGATTCGACGTCCCTAAACGTACCATTTGGCAGTTATGGCGACGGTTTCAGCAAAACCAAAATGTTATATAGGCAGTCCCAATAGGGCCCGTAAATAGGTCACGGCACTTCACGAGACCTTAGTACTTCCGGTGACAAACAACGTACACTTGGTCCGGTCTAGTAAAGTCATACTTGGCGGTCGCGCAATTTGGAACCACAACTGGCTCTTGTCACCGGAAATCTGGTACCGGAAGTAAGCTAGGCACCGTCTCGCATATCGCAAGGTGGCGCCGGGAACTGACTCTTACAGTCCATAAAGAGCCCCCCACCCCCCAACCCCCCCTTACAGCCTGTACCATACTTGGCACCAGGGACATATCTGCGAGAACAGTACGACGACGTCTACGCGTCTACGGCATCCATACAAGACGACACTAATTGATGGGGACGGGGGACACGTGAGTGGAGGAGAGCTGTCTTCACCGAGTCATGCGTCAGCTGCAACAAAGACGCCAATAATTGTGATTGAATTGAACACGAATGCAGGGAGGTACCGAGACGGCTTAAACGTTTTCGCTAAAAAACAGCCCTGGTGTGACGTTTCAACATGCTAACAACAGACCACACGTTGCTTGAGTTGTACAGCAGTATCTTAATCAGTGCAGTGTTAATCTGTTACCCTGGCCCGCGACGTACAGGACGCGGGATCTCCTGATTTGTCACCATTCAACACGTCCGGGAAGAATATAGCGAAGTTTAAGACGCCATCTGAATCCCCCAACAACGCTACAGGAACTCGCCCGAATCCGTCCCAGGATATGGAATGATCTTCCCGAGGACTTTCATCGACGTTTAGTGGTCTCAATGCACAAGGTGGACACACTCGCTACTGACCGTGTCAACTTGCTTGTCAACCGACCTTTTTGTGGCTCATTTGCAAATGCTAGTTGCGCTGTCCTTATAGACTGTTGATCGTTACCCAACATTGAAACATTTGTATTTCCATGTAATAATATATCATTTTCCGGTATTTAAAGTTTAACACTGATTCTGTTTGTTGTTTGCGTGCCACAATAACGTTTGCCTTTGAGCATACGTCATACTAAAAAAACAGTCCAAACACAGTTCTGTGGGGTACTTATACGAGGGCGATCAAAAAGTATGTAGAGTCACCAAGAAAACTATACAAATGCAGTTATTTTTATGTTTTATTTTTCTACATATTATCTGTCAAGCTCAAGCAATTTGGTTTTTCTATGTTCCAGTCTCACGATCCCCATTTTGTTTGACCTTTTATTTTGGTACCCTCAAAAAACGCAAAATCTACAATGAATGCATCATAAACGTCAGGAAACAAAATAGGCAAGAAATATTTTGTGTGTTTGAGATTGATAGAAGTCCCCTAGAATCACACTTAGATATTAAAGTTCATAAAAAAGCAATTTGAAATTACAATCGCTTGTTAAAGTGACTCCCCCCTTCATGTTCACTGACAGAGCTTGTTTTGGAGACACTACCCATCCCCTTTCAAATGACGTAATCATAAGGTCATAAATTATTCTAATGTTTTCACTTATTCATACATGATGCCAAGGGTTCAAACTAAACACTGAATGGTCACACAAGTGTCAGCTCACAATATATTGTAAACAGCTTTGAATATCTGGACACAATGTTTTAGGAAGATTGAAATGGGGGTGTCCTTAAAAATACAGCCATCGACTAAATGTAAATGAAGCAATCCAAATCTTTGACAGTTGATTATGACGGGAAGTCATCCAATACTATACAGAATAAATTTCACATGATATACTCTGAGGGCATATCATTATCCAAGAGGTACCAAATGACAGTTCGTTTTTCATTTTCTGCAGTTTTATTAGAAATATTATACCCCAATGTGTTGTGAAGACTAATATCTCGTTAACCACATTACCCACATATGTGAAATTTTGGATATGACTTTGCTAAAGATTCCTTCAAAATAAAATGGAAGCTTTTCAAACATTGGACATCGAGAATACAGTTAGTCTACGTACTTTTTGACCGACCCACGTAGGTCGCAGTAAGGCATTTTCAACCGCCATATGCATAGGCTGTGGAAACGGTCAAAAGAACTACAAACGAGAGCGCCAAGCTTCTCAGCAAAAACAGGATATGTAATGCAATTGTCAAACTGTGATGTTTTACGTAAATTCTTTGGCAGAGATCTACTTCCCAAATGAAAAACAGAAACAAATATAGCTGCGAGCAGCGATGTAGGGCTCCTTGGCTTTACTTCTTTGGAGCCTTTTGCATCTCTCACATATCTCATGAATGTAGTAATGGTATTAGTTAATATGAATCATATCACTGCTAGTCGAATGCTCTTCGACTGGAAGTACTGGGAGGTCATTAAGTTTCGATAAACTCATCAAAAAACCTATTTTCGTACTTTAAATAATATCACTTAGGTATCATGAATATCAAAACAGAAGAACCCTTTGTTCAAACGATCAAAGAAACAGAAAATTTTGTGGCCTCAACTAAATACTTTGAAAGGTTCACTGTGACTGACATTATGTGAATCTAAATGTACGTCACATGTAGCTGACAAGTCGTGATTCACATTTAACAGCCAGTAAACACAACTCATGTGTCATTTTACCGAGAGAATGATATTTTCATGCTCTTTATTATGGTGCATTGCTACTGATAGAGGTACCTGGCGAGTTTAGTGCGGATTTTTTCTGCACTGTTGGTAGACACCATTTCCATCTAAATATCAACAGCAACCAAAAAGACATGTCGACACGAAGCACGTATTTCTGTAGCGTTTATCAATATCCATAAAGCTGTTCCTCTCACGCTGACACAAGTGAACATGTGGTTTTACAGCAACTAAGGTACTCCAGTTGGGGTATTCTCGGGACGTGGACACCCTAAGTCGTGTAAAAACAAAGTCTAGAAAAATGTGTCCACTTTGGGTTACTAAGCTAATTAACGCCAGACAATAGACAGAGTTTGTGATTGCAAGACTTCAGGCAATACTAGACTGCGTAATTATAAGGAAACGAAACAAGGGTTTATTTACAGTTTTAATAAAATTATAATACACTGTGTCGGCAATGACGCTAATGTTCCCACGGTTATTAAACATCGACAAATCTCAGTTTCATTTGCATCAGCGGGGTGGTTGTGTGAGCATGTCGTTACCTGTAGATACAATTGATTTACAACACTTGATGCCACGAACACCAGTCATTTCTTCTTCTCTTCAGGATTGTGTATGTGTGTCAATTCACGCAGAAATATCTTCCGCCTCGAAATGTCAGAAGTAATTTGTAATCTAACTGTAGCAACAATTTCCTGACAGTGATTATTACTCACCTACCGTGTACACTTATCTGAGTGAACACATTTTATGAAATCAGTCAACACTCCAAGCGATTTCTGAGTGAACTCACTCACCTATCATAGTCACATGCTAACCACGCTTACCAGAGTGAACTACCAGAGTGAACAGACTCACGAAACCTTCACAATTCCGGTAACAGTTACGATTTTAACACTTCCCGACCAGTTAATCCCTTACTTAAAAACAGACCACATCAAAGGAAAACCGTCTGTCCACGTTCTGAGAAGACAGACAAATATTTTACTTAAGTCTCACCTCATGTAAAAGTACAGATATATACAGACATATACATAAAATGAGCCACAATTAAGGGGTTATGAGAGACTATTACATAGAAGTGGCATATATGATAAAAGGTACACTAAGGATTTAGCCACATAAGATAAGTTTTCTTCTTTGAAGAATATAAACGCAGGTTTTGGCTGTAAAATAAACATGTTCTTTAAATAGTAAAATCATTTCTTCATTATAACATAAATTTAGGAAGTTGGGATAGCTGAACCACATATGGCCATATAAACTTTCACGTAGATCATCGTACAGCGGACATGCCAACAGTACATGACGTTCGACTTAAATCTTATCACTACATTGAAAACACACTCTTTCATTTACATGCATATTTGAATATCAGCCTGTTTCCAACTTTAGAGGTGCAGAACCGGATCTAAACTTGGAAAGGGCAGATCGATAGAAGCGCGGCATTTGCACATTTACATAGCTTTCGCAACCATACACACTTCTCTCGTCTCCCATATCTGCACGTGAACCACGCTTTGCAGTGGTAGTCTCTTTATAGGACATATCATAAGGGGGAAATTAAGCCGACAAACAGTCGCCAAGGTATCCCATGCACATGTTGATATGTAGATATAGATGTAGATGTTATGACTGCATACTTACCTATTACTTTTCAAGTGCTATCCATGCTGACACGGTGAATAAACGTGCACAACTTGTCTGCGTTTGTGTGGAATCGATTGCAAACAGCGCGGTTGAAGGAGCGGCTATAATCGTCCTCGCGCTTTTCTTCAGACTGTCGCATGTTTTGCACGGGTAATGTGCCGTGTGTCGTATGTGTGAGAAACTCTTTGAAACATTTGGCAATGTATCTCTGGGCCGTCGGTGATGTAAAGTGATGCCATATAGCTTGAATATTGCTGACTGCGACGTAAAACTAAACTCAATCAGTCAGTCACACTCACGCTCACGCAAGTGAACTTGAGATTACACAGCAGTTAAGGTACTCCAGTAGTTTTTATCAGTATCCATTACACTGTTACACTCGGGCTGTTGCAACTGAATTTGTGAATCGAGAGCAGGTATATATACTGGAAATACACGTAACACCGCGATACAGGTCACCTATGAAGTTTTAAAATCCATGCAAACAGCACCGAATTGTTAGCAGAAGCGTATTACTCTTCGGGCATTGCAAAACTGGAGCCGATTTTACTAGCGCTTACTTCAGCTAGACCAGAGTTACCCCCCTTAGACCACAGCTAGAACTTTTACCCTGACCCGGAACGCTTAATCACTGACAATCTTTAAAAGCTGCCCCTTACAAAAGATTGAATTACAATGAAGGAATAGCACCTCTACTGCAGTCTATTTTAATTTTGTGTAGCGCTAGCTCTCGTCATTGTCAATTGAAATTGACATCGTCTCCCATATCTGCACGTGGACCACGCTTTGCAGTGGTAGTCTCTTTATAGGAGATATCGTCCTTGCGCCTTCCTTCAGACTGTCGCATGTTTTGCACGGGTAATTTGCCGTGCCGTAAATGTCGATGAAACTTATGACACATTCGGCAATGTATCCCTGGGCCGTCGGTGATATAAAGAAGTCCCTATTTCATTAAATCTGTCCAAACTTACGGTTTTTGAATGTAAGTATTATCTATGATGACTGGTACGTTGTTGGAAGTCTGTTTGCGTCATATTTAGCGTGTTCAGCCTGGAGTTGTGGGTGAGTTTGTTTGGTACTCTTTTTCTTTCATTTGGGGCTCGTCTCAAATAGTTTTTTTTTCTTTTGGCTCCCATACGTTGTATTCACACGGATAATGTTGAACGCCTTAGCGCTTGCAGTGACTTTTGACATTGGACCAAGAACAGAAAATGTTTAACAACCAAAGGCCACTTCAGAACAAGCGTTTAAACTGTTGTATGTGCTAAGTTTAGTTTGGCACAACATGGCAAAGAAGCCCGTGAAAGTTTTTGAAGACAACTTTTGCCCAAAAGTAGCGTCCAATATGGCGGCCATCATATAAACATAGGCACATTTGGGCGATGCTACTGTGTAGGAACATGCATAGACACAAAGTATGCAACGTTTGAAAGCCGTAGCTCTTGTAGTTTCAGTGCAGCACATTTTGGGAGGAAAGTAGTCAGCATTTTGCTTAAAAACATCAACAAAACTTCAATCCAACATAGCGTCCAAACGGTGCATTTTAGCGACTTGAGCCGTCCAGGCGAAATTGTAGGCATTTTGATTGCGCATCTGCTCCAGAACTTTGGCAAACATTGGAGCATTTGTTTTGGAGATATTTGTATTTGCATTTGAAATTTTTGAATTAATTTTGAATTATCTGCCCTTTGCTATTGGGCCTACAGCCTAGGGGTTTTAAAGTGCGATATGTACCCCTCGGTGGGCATCTGGGTGAATTTTTTCAAGGCATTCTGTCCAGCGGTGCTCTCTGTAGGTCTGGTACAAAATACGGCGGAAAAATAAATAATAATAATAAAAACATTAACGATTACAATAGGTCTCCTGCCTAAAGGCAAAGGAGCCCTAATTACTCCTGCTCTGAGGGAGGGGAGGTTTAGGAGTGACCGTACACAGCGTGCATTCACTGCTTACTCGAGAGGAAGATATGCGAAATTTAAGTAGTTGAGTGCTGATGAACATACTGTCTGTATGTCAGACATCAGGCGATTACTCACTTGCACCTGTTAAAGTTCCATTATAGATGTATAGATCATTTATACATAATATTATATACACCAGGTGAGTTCACACACGTGTCTGTGACCCATACTTGAAATTCCAGGTGAATACACACATACACCTATCATTTTTCTATATACACCAGGTGAGTACACACTCGTGTCTCTGAAATTCCAAGTGAATACACACATACACCTCCATGTAATCATGAACGAGGCGAGACCACGCAAGTTCTGATCCTACAGTACTCAGATCACTGAAGATATTTATGTCTCTCGTGATTACAAAGGACTAGCTGACTATTTCATCTCCTCTACTGTTAGTGCTATATAGCTATATGTTCTTTGTTTGAACCTTTACCGGAAGGATTGGTAGTTAGGTGTTAATGCCTGGATACACGATTAATTTGTTCTACAGACATGCAATGATCGTAATACTCTTCGGACATTTTACCTGCTCTTTCATATGCCGAGTACGCTTTCAAGCAAAGAGGAACTGAAAAGATGATTAGACTTTTTCAACGTGGAATTATGTTTCTCATTATCACAGAAGGGGTCTTCGGACTATATGTCAGACCACATTTCGAATAGAATGTTTTTGATCATCAGTGATGTTCGTGCATTTAGGAATTTCTGTTTTTCAAGTTGACAGTCGAACGGCATGTAGACTGTCATCTTTGACCTTTAATAGCGCTGTTGGAGTACATGGACACATAGTCACCGTGCAGTAGTCAGAACTATAGGTTAATGTCTAAAAGGAAGCCCGCGAGGTACGGCAGAATGGAGTTTGGTGGTATGGCGAGGAATGCATGATCCTTTTCAACATTTGACATTTAAAAGAAAAAAAGATGCAAATGATTGCAAAACAATCTGTAGGACGGCCACATCGTAATTGCTACACAATTTGTATTGCGTTGAAGCTTCGTGAGTACATCTACGTCTAAGTGACGTAACTAAAACACAAACTATAATAAAGAGAGACAAATATATGAATTAATTTTTCCCGAGATAGCATGAAAAAAGTTCCAAGACTATGAGAAAGTTGTCAGAAGGTGTTGACTGTCCACGACTCTGAATCTTGATGAGAATCATCCACAGTTCAAATGATACTTGGCCTCCCACGCTGGTGCTCTGCATGGAGCCGGTAAAGTGTTGGATCAGTTAAGAAGCATTGAGACAGGACGAGTCCAGCTTGACGTCAGCATCCATTGAAAGAAGAGCTGATCCAATTAGAATGCTGACATCAGAGAAAGAATCGTGCACATTGATGCTTGTAGGCATTTTCACAAATACCATGTCCCACACATCACGGTGCAGGTACTGAACAGGTACACTGTGTAAATATCTACATTCGATTCCGTTATATTTGCCACTTAAACCACACGCATCCACCCCCCACCCCCTCCTTCAAACAGGTTTCAGTTACTCATTGTAATCCTACGATTTCAGGATACATTTCATAACAAAATAATCCAGTATTATGATGTGATATGATATGATGGTAGTGGACCCAATACAAACTGAATCATAATAAACATGAAAGCTATGGTACGTGATCAAGTATGAAATGAATAATTTAGCTAGTGCAGGGAATGCACACTGAGGGCTCCGCTCTTTTAAGAAACTGATACTTAATATACACAAGAGTGATTGCAAACACCATATACCTGGCTCACTGACAGCTGATAGTTATCACCGTACAAATATATCTGCAGTATCTATTCACTTTGTCATTACTGGCTCAATCACCACACACAGTGGTCAATGTTGCATTATCAGAAACAATAGTCACGGATAGCTTTTGAAACAAGTTTGTATTGAGAGCTGCGCTGACTGGCTGAGGTGAGGACTGCAACACGTGCTGGAAGGGAAATATTTTCTTTCACCGCTGGCATGTGTGTGATTATAATCCACCACTTAGGGGTTGCTATCTCGGCGAAACAACAACCTGCAAGCCTTTGTGATAATGCACGTAATCGGGTTAAGAATGGAAAAGAAACAACTTGCAAATTGTAAAATGTTCCGAGACCGTTTCCAGACATTATCAAAGCAGGGCTGTAATGATTGTTTTTCAGAATTCAAAAGGAGAGGCCTCGGAAAGTTTCACGTTTGATTTGGATTAGAAATGCCAAACTTTTCTGAATCAAGGTCATTTTAATCCAGCGTACTGCTATTACTGGCATAACGGCTGTAGGTCCCCAAAAACATTTGCTCGTTGTGTACGGATGAGACAAAGCTCGGCGTAGCTTAGTGGCTAAACATGATAGTGGATATTTGAAAGTCATATCGCTAGAAATTGCATATAACACATTAGTATAATTATTAATAAAGATTAAAATTTCTGTTGGGGTACCGATAATGGTGTTTGTGTTGCCTCAGCCTAGTTCCGGTTGGTCAGTCTAGTGCACGAGCAAGACGGTAGTAGAATGAAACACGATCTATTCAACCAATGTCGTATTCAACCAAATTAATGTTCATCGATTACTGCACGTTTTGACTACATAGTTAGATAACATATGTCACGAAATGGTTTATTACACTGAGGAAAAGATATAAAACGTGAAAACTCTTTCCATTTGCATGTTCAATTTGCATCTGCAATGCGTGTGGGCGTCCCCGTGCAGACGTAGCATCCCTGAGGAGAGATAAGGTCAGTTCGATGCGAAAAGCTATCTTAATGTACCCAGATGCAGTTTAAGGCCATGCTTATGCAAAGCAATTTCCAGCCCTGAATTCAAAGACGCTCATTGCTTAAAACGACATACGTCCACTCAGGTGACAGGCAAGTTAGTAGTGATCGATGTAATTCATCTGTAGCAGAGAAACAGTATATCACGTTATTCCAAATGCATTCCTACAAATGAGTACAAGTGGTTATTTTTTGTGTTATAAGGAAACCCATGTATTGCTTTTCTTAAAATAAGGCATTGGCATTATCTTGATTAGCCAGCGATACACTATCATACAGTGTAGTATATTTGTCCGCCTTGAATCACTGTCTAACGTATTCCGTAATGACCTCAGTGACCTCTACATGTTTTGAGGGGAGCAGTGACGATGTCGTTATTTATATAAAACACCATATAAGGCTGACACTCCGTAATATTCCTGAGATTGCTAACTCGTGACATCAACACATCTAGATTTGGACATGTGGCCATAGAATTCGATCCCTTGTGGTCACTTGTTGACAGGTTTTGTTAATGGCAATACAATATTTATTTTCTATGTCGAATGTGACGTTACGCATTCATCAGGTAAGCTAACAGTATTCGACTATAACTGGATGATCGTGTTCATATATCCACTGAGATACAATAATGCATTGTGTTTCATTTGTTACAAGACCTGGCTAGCCGTTTTATCAATACGCCATTTACACTATGAAATATGCGACACAACTGCATATGTCAGAGACGTGACTTTCTTGATTGTCCTTGATATATGTAGCTCTGGAACGGTTATTGGCATATTGGGATACAATGGAGTGCCACTACATTAGAACAGATTGCATAGTACATTCCATGGTGTCAGTAATCTGTTGATAGTCTTTTATAACAAACCAGATTCCTGAAGGAACTGTGTAAGGGCCATGTTTATCACACTTAGCCCACTATAGAAATGGCCATATCGTATAATTCAAGCTTTCATCTTTGTACAAACGGCACCCACATTAATCTTTCTCTCAAACCACTTGATAATGTATCGGGAATGGTATCGTTGGAGTGCTTCCAAGCTTCAATGGCGTCATCTGCAAATACATGTTTATGTTTTGTCATGAGTATTCTTATACCATCATGTCATCATCTTTGGAGCATTAGGATTTAAAAGAAGAAAATGCAGATTCCGCATTGGAACAGTTCCATGTAACAGCTCGAATAGATTTCAGATTTTATTCTCTAGGCCTGCAGTAGCATTTGTCGAACAAAATGCAAAATCTCCCGAACTCGGAAGCATGGATTCTGCAAAAAAAAGGCGTGTTCCTCAACTGCCAGGGCAATACCGGATCAATTACACAATTCCGGCCCTTGTCTAAATGGACGACAAGCTTCTGTGTATTTTGCCTCTCTACTTCAACATTGCCAACCGTCTCGATCGCTCATGTCAAGTGTTATCGACACGCACGAAAAAATCTAGTGAATGCTCTTTGACAGAGCAAGACCCTACCTCTGGAACGCGCTCCCTCTCCAGATAAGATCCCAACTTTCATTATGCACGTTTAGGTTTCAGCTGAAGTCTCACGTCTTCTACATTGCCTACAGTGTGTAATATCTGCCAGTGTCAGACATATTAGAGGGGGTCGCATTGACAGGGGTTAAGTTCCCATTGTGTTAATAATGTAAACTGACTCGCGTAGACGAAATCTATTAAAGAAAACGGAAACAAAGAATGTCACTTTTCTCACTTTTCTTTTGAGTAGCGCTTCCAGGAACGTAACGCTTTCTGTATTGCATGCGGACAAGCAGTACCATGGGACAATATGTCGCCGCCTGCTCGACACCTGTGACACAACATGACGACGTACATAACAAAATATATCTCTCCGCAGGCATGGTGTGGGGATTGATATTTTGTATAGTAGCAGCCTTTGAGATCCTTGAATCACAGTATTTATATATGCTATTGTGAAAATGCAATCACTCCGACTGTTTGGCGGCATATTCCTTCAGGTGGTTATGATCCTGGCTCAAGGTAGATTACACTTGCACGTCAACATTAGCAGCCAGTACATCCGCGGCAGGCGCTGTTGTCGCGGCCTGTCATGCGCAATTAACTGTACGATTGTCATACCGTGCGGTCTCTCAAGAACTCTGGTCAGTAAACAAATATGTTGTCAAACAAGGGGAGGACAACCAGATTACACACAGAGCCTGACACTGATTGAGCTCGTGAAGTGCATGCCAATACAGACATCACTGTAGTGGATACTACATCTTGAGTAATTACGGTAGCGCTCTATTTCGTTACTGCTTCAGTTGGTTAATGCAGTTTTCTGCCTGGGCTGAATGCCGATATGTCACATACAGTCGGTGAATATTGAGTCGGACACTCAATTAACTGTTCCAAGCTTGGCGCTAATAAAGCTTCAAGCGGACATTTATTCACTGTGGAAAAGCTACTAAAGGTAGTTAATGGTGAACAATAGACCTATGAAATAGATAATGAAAGATCCGAGTATTGCTAATTAGACACATGTTTGCTGCTTTTATCTATTCTTTAGTTACGTAACCGTTCATCGTGAGAGTCTCCCCTCCACCGGACTGTTGTTATCAAGTGAACATGGCCTTGTATTCTTGTCCGGCAGTAGGTATGCATTTGTATTCACGTTTACATATGCAAATACATCTTGACTTGCACGCATCTAATTTCATATGTACATTCAACATCAGTTCGAAAACTAATACGTGCGGCTTTGTTCCACGTATCAGATTACTGCCACAACCCGCACAGCTGTTGCGCTGTTTCTGAAAAGGAACTGACCGAATAAGGAAACTTCACATTGGGAGAAATGAATAATATTGAAAGAGGGTAGTACAAGGTAATTAATATGGGCGAATACCATGAAGACCAGGTCTAACCTGACACATCCGGGCATTTCAACTGTGGTGGATTACGCGGAGTGCATGCAACACGCTCTTTTGTTCTATATTGTTATATTTGGAACCTAAAGTAAGTCATGTAAGGTTCAGTACGATCAAATGAGCTCGGACAACTTTAGGTTGAGCTGTTATAAATATTCGTGAACTGGCATGTTTGTTTGTTCACTGCAGAGAGTGTAGAACATTTTCTGATTCCCATCTTGACTGTTCCGGTTGATGGATCCTTGGACTGGCATATTTGTTAGTATAGTGAGTGAGTGAGTTTAGTTTTTCCTCGCTTTTACCAATATTCCAGCAATGTCACGGCGGAGGACACCAGAAATGTACTTCAAACACTGTAGCCATGTGGGGAATCGAACCCCCGTCTTCAGCGTGACGAGCGAACGCTTTAACCACTAGGTTACCCCACAGCCCTATTTTGTTGGTGTAACTGCAGAGACTGGAGAACATTTAAAATTTCTTATTCCAATCTTGACTGTTTTGGGTGATAGATAGATCTGTGGACTGGCATATTTGTTAGTGTCACTGCTGTGAGTGGAGATAATGTGTTCATCCTATCTTGATTGTTCTGTGCGAATAATTTCCACGAGCATATGACCCTTTTGAAGACATATTTCGAGGCAGCCTTAAAATCCAGGCTCATCGACAGCACTAGTGGTAACTACAGGAACTGTACAAACATGTATCAACATTGCCAATTAGTATTAATGGACTGTTAAGGCATGGACACATTCTGATGTCGATATGAATCAATCAGCTCACATGCTTCTGATCATACACGCCCGGCATTATAGAGGTGCTCTTGTTGCAAGATGACAAGAACTGGCCAAGATGTCATTACACAGCTCGCTCTTTCATGTTGGTAATTTCGCATCAACTTCATTGAACTATGATGCATACATATATTATATATTCGCATATATCGTTACCCTGACTAATAGCGATTCCTGTCGATCCATATATGACTCTTTTCTGTTTCTAGTAACCATACATTGCCGTCCAAACAACCCCATGCTGACGGTATAGTTATGCTCCACACCATGAATAATATCGACTGAAACATTCTATGTATTCAATATCCTCCCAAGCCCGTGATGTTGTAGGAACCACGTTAACAGTTTCCCCATCCTGATCCCATTTGTGTCAGCAGCATTTGATAGATGGGGAGGAGGTTGCGACCAAAATCTTGAAGATCATTTGTGAGCAAGGTTAATGAAGCTGTAAGATCGCGGATATCGACAGCACAAACAACAAGCAAGGCGGAACAGCCCTAATATCATCCATCATCTCCAGGGATCATTTAGAACATGGACTCCATCGGGCGCCTGCTGGGACAACTTTTCTATCTCATTCAGATTAAAAAGAGACAAATGTGAAAATGCCAGTGTGTTTTCCAATTTGTTATGCTTTCCAAAGATAAAACGTCAAAGGATTACCAGGGGGATTTCGCTGTTTGAATATTTCTGGCACATCGAAAATAAAGCGTTTTTTGGGCACGCACTATTTATAAATGGGACTGCGGTGCTTCCCTGACATTCTCCCCATGTTTCTTTGAGGCTAGTCTTAGAAGGTTATCGTTGTATTCAGCTGCTGTTTTTAGGACTGGAAACAAGATCATACTGTTGTCGTGCTTGAGTTCTTAACATCGTCATTTGGATATCAAACAAAATATGTGCATGTTGTATTACCACATACCTGTTGCACCATCTGGCAGGCAATCAGTGTGATATTAATAAACTTATATATACATGATGATATGTCCCCACGTTCAGTAACCCAGCATACATCAGTAACCAATGGGTTTTCCTACATAGTGTCTGCACCTAACTATTGTATCTTAAGTAACGTGACCGCTACGCATTCCGTACATTGAAAAATCTAAGGTTTATTGATGAAAGAGCCAACGGCTACGAGCTATGTTCCAAACGTAGCTCAGTGGACGACACCAATGAACGGCATCTACATACAATCTGTTTATGCCCGGCGAGGGCTTAGAATGTCTGGTATGCGACAGAAATTCAATATAATCATGTCTCTATTCAAACTTAATGGTCTACTTTAGATACTTTCTAAATTCAAGTCCCGCTTATTCCAGATAAATACCCACGCCCTCGGTTCAAGAGCTGCCAATAGACACATGGAAACAATCGAGACGTGGTAAACATTAATAGCAGAGCACTGACAGTTAACGTCTCCACCTGGGGGATATTTGGGAACTTTAAAACGTTAATTCACGGAAGCCGGAAATCATAGCAAAACTGCGTTTCTTGACAATCGATATTCATCAATAACCAGCATAGTAAACGGTTTCACAAACTGTGATTATGGTGCATTATATTTACAGTTATTTGCACGTAACATTTCCATAAATTGCGTTATCAGTCGAGTCATGCTTTCATAGGATCATTAATGTACTAATGGTTGGAAGTAGTTAAGAGTATCGTATGCGTGCCGCTCTCACTACACCCTCGTTAGCACGTGTACCAGACTATAGATTACCCGTTGTTGACACCAGGCAATTACTATGTCCGACAGCCTGCGGGGACTACATCCTAGACAGCTGAAGCCCGTGAAGGGACTACCTCTAAAATGTCACTGTCTTAATTTGACTACCTGAAACAAAATATAATTTTCTCATGCCAATAACCTCTAACCCTGGCTCCTGACGTTGGTAATTGGCAGCCGATTGTAGATTCGTGACATCTGTGTGTCGACTGTTCGTACGCTGACTTGCCACGTTAACACGAGGTAGACGAACCTCAGTCGTTCATTTACATACACGTCACTGCTGACATATCAAGAAGTTCCCCAGCAAGAAAGTAAAATCTAGAGCAATAAGGCGAATTCACGATGCCAAGAACAATTGATTTCATTTCAAATAAAACTACAGGTTAATATCCTTCAAGAGGAAGTTTAAGAGCGGTCATCATTATGCAAATGGCCTGAGTACAGTGATGGTTAAGAGAGGTCATTATCATGGACACGACCTGTATTCAGTCTGTAAGATAATCATTATCATGGACGGGACGGGACACGACTAGTATACAGTGAGGTCCAACAGAGATCACTATCTTACAGATGGCAAGTGTACGGTGAAGGGTGAGAGGAATCATAGCTAGGTTAATAGGCACAGCTAGTGCAAAGCGGGGTCTAGGAAGGTCTTCATTGCTATCTTGTCATCGTGGGTGAACGTTTTGTATGAAATTTACGTATGCCCTGTTGATTTTAAAAAGTCTATTGCACGAGTCTATTCACTATATCATGGCTATGTGTTTATGAATCATTATCCGATAGTGGTGATACCCGGTGTTCTAGAAAAGGGAGGCGTATCTTCCCCCACTGGAGACCAGAAACCAACACGGGATCAGATTGTACAAGACAAAATAGGGTATTGCATCGCAATGATGTGTCAGATTGGCAATTAATTCCAAAGGTCTAACATAAAACCTGTTACAATTAAGCACACCACTTATCCATATAACATATGTTTGAAACACTAGTATACCACGCATGTGTCAATGCTTGTTTGAATTAACATGATTGTAGATATTAGGATACCTTGTTATGAACTTAATTTATTCACGGGTGTTAGTTAGTTACAGGTTTCGCAAAAAATATTAAGTAGATTGCCGACTATTACAATGATCACTAAACCTTTCCCCATATGTGAAATGGGCGAGAAAACGGGCTTCCCCAAACTGGATAAAACCATGTGTATATAAGGTTACGGGCAGTTGTAGAGGTGTCCTTCTATGTGTCTTACACCTGCTGTCGAACTCGGACTGAAAGGATGAAAGTGCAAAATGAAACAATTGAATAGAATCGATTATTGCAAACACACTTTATATGTTGTATCAAATGTCATTTTGTAAACGGGATGTCGTCACCTATATCTTATGTATGCATGACCAGAAGCCTGTGTCACTAAACGAGAGGTCTTAACTTTACAACATTCAAGACAACGATGATAAAAACATTTCTGGTTCACACCTGATACTCTGGCTCTGATACAATGATTACTTAGACGCACCTAGCTGTAAACGGTGTCACTGCAGCATTTGTCACTACAGATATTATATCTCCTTGCCTTTCCCAAACACGATATACCAGGACATTTCCAGCTGTATCCATGGATGCACTAGGATTTGCCATAGATATATCCTAGTGATTAACATTGCAAGCTACAATACATGTTCCATTTGCCATTTTCGTCCCTGACTATCAATATGGAAAATGAATATTACATTCTGTGTAACAGTATAAATTTCACTTCATTTCCAATGATAATAAGTGGCGAAATGATTGAGATGCCCTTATAAAGTATGAATTCACAGTGACCTTAACTTAGGATGACTTCCCTGGGTTCTTTAAAACCCAAACTCCTTCACAGCGGACACCTTGATTGTCCGTTTTAGAAACTGTATTAGACAGAAAAGGGGGCGATGCGAGGCCTTCCCTCTACAACCTGACTTGCCGTATCTCCCTGCCGAGTGCGGGCAGGATATCTATTCCCAACACTAATCCTTTGCTCTTCATTATAGTCAGTCACTTGAGATACGTACTGGACATCTGCGAGTGCGCCGACTTCTGCAGTGGAGCCTGGTATTGTATGGTACTGTTGCCACATATTGTCGTGGGTTGTAGCATTTTATGATAGTAAGCTTGTGTTGTGTATTTCAATATAATAAGTAAACATTATCTGTTGAACTTTCTTAAATAAACTCCAGGTCAGAGTCTGTTGAGGAATGAATAAAAAATTATGAAAACAATCAGAAGTTTCTACTTTTTCATAATTACTTTCGAGGATTGCCATTTTCAAAATGAAATGTAACTCGTGGCGCTACTATGCTGATCATTTGGGAGTAAGTCATTGTCACGAGATTACATATACTGTACAACAGACTAGGGGATAGTTTTGAGGTGACTACACCATCGACTGGCTATGAAAGTAAGGCATTCATTTGGCTAGAACATTCCCGAAGAAATCAAGCTTCCACATGCAACACTGTGACAGTCAGGAAGCAGGTGTCCTCGGACAGCACGTGCAACACTGTGACAGTCAGGAAGCAGGTGTCCTCGGACAGCAGCACGTGCAACACTGTGACAGTCAGGAAGCAGGTGTCCTCGGACAGCACGTGCAACACTGTGACAGTCAGGAAGCAGGTGTCCTCGGACAGCACGTGCAACGAGCGCCAGATCCCGGTTGTGAGCAGAGGCATAATATTTTCTTGAAATGAAACACTCGAAAGAGACTTTGTAAAAGGCTTACTCAACCTGGTTTTCGGTGTTTCCAGCTGTTATCGTGACGCTTTACAGTATCTTGACTTCTCAAACTGAACCAGGAAACGTCAGATTTGATCACATGTCTAAATGCCGAATGCCAGGCTGGCTTGGGGACTATTTGAAGCTATATGGGAAAAGGTAATTGATGCATATAAGGTTATGAAAAGGAAAATATTGTTTAGTCATTCGCCTGATAATAATTCATTATCGAAACAAATTCATTATTCAAAAACAAAATCCATAACTGGATAGAGAAGACAGAGCGACACGGCCAGAGAAAGGTGGTGTGACAAATGGTGTTTAACAAGGTTCTTGTGGGGCATATAGAAGTTGGTTGTTGTTGTCTTCTACTTGATGTTAACAATTACAAAATCGGGTATACGTTCACACAAAGACGAGGCATCAGCAGCGAATTAAAGACACAAGATGGCAGCTTGGGAGATGTTACTTTAAATGTCAGATTGGCTCAACTTGGCTCTCGTTAAGGGCAGGTTCTGATCCTACCTTGGGCGTTTTTCCATCTCATCCCAAACATGTTGTATGTTGTGGAGAAACAGGCGGCTGTGGCAGCATATGGGGGCATTACGTGCGGCAACTTGAATGTATATTACTACGTTTGCACAAACAACAGAACATAATTTGGAACGATGTAGTCCATGTCGTCGGTTTTCAAATTATTATTACACGAGAAAGTGTGTCACACGACTTATACGAGACGAGTGTGAAATTTTGTATTGCCCGAGCGAGAGCGAGGGCAATACAAAATTGTGCACGAGTTTCGTATAAGTCGTGTGACACACTAGCAAGTGTAATGATTTCTTTATTATCCATTTTATTCATGTGCATTTGTGCAGTAAAACACGGTAAGCAAGTGTGACTGCCCAGTTCATTGACGTCACGTTCAATTGTTTAATGACGTCGCAGACGACGAAACTCAGAAACAATGGTTGCTAGGCAAAAGTAATATGTGCACATGTGCACATATGATATTTATGACACTGGTTATGTTTCACCATATGGATAATAATGAGTGTTATCTCCCTTGCTTATTGAGGCCATCCCATACCATACCATTACACTTCACCTCGAAAACTGATCACCTTGAGTAACCCAAGTGTTGGTCCCTTTAGACCCTTGTAGCAGGGCTGTCCAGGTTTAACTTGCGAAAGAATATATTACTGTTCCAGTCTTGTCTTCTGAACCTCAGGTGTTATATGTACAAAGTTAGACAAACCCCAGCTTGTAGAAACACTATCGGGCACATCGCCTGACGTCGGTTAGCATGTTATACTCGATCCCTCAACCGGTTGCTTGCGGTTCTGTTCACCTTTACACACCACGTGTGTAGTAGCATTCTAAAACAACACATAAACATCCAAATTGTGCGCGAAGCATTTCACATGTTCACAGTCCCTCTGTATTGTGTTAATGTCGCCTGTTTTAACACGTGACGCTGAACATTCCAACAGTGAATTGTGGGCCCATGCTGACCGACAGAAATATGGATAGCCGTATGGTTTTCTGTCCTTAATAACCTCTCGACCACTAATGTTGGCCGACTGCAGCAATTGCAGGCCATGAGTGTTTATCGAGTAGGTTGCACTATAGGACGCCGTAAGAACTGACGTGAATGGAACATTGAACGATAGAAAATGGCATCGCCGAGGGGCAGAGAAAGGACAAATTGCTGTAGTTCTTTGACTGCAGTATGTTGATAAATGTTTTAATGCTGAGCAACAAAAGTAATGTTTCGTGGATAGCCCAAGAATTGTTCAAATGGGCAAATGGCAGCAGTGCCTTGGATAACTTTGTCATGATTATGGATACGGTAGCACTGACAGAGTAGTTTAAATGTTTGTTTAAGATTGTTTAGTCAAGTGCGTGTATGAAGAATTCGAATTTGGTTTTGAATGGGGATCCAAAAAGAAACTTCAATATCTGGCCTCAATTAAAAGGGTAAAGTTAAAAACAAGTAAAGTGACGTTTGTCTCAAATATATTTCCAACCCATTTTTGTCAAAGACCGCGGTGTCTTTTGTCACATTAATTGTATGAAATTAGTTCACCGACAGATAATACGGTTGATGTGGACGCTTCATCTTGATTGGCAGGAATGACAAAACAATGTTACCAAGAATTTATTAGATCACTGGCAACGGGGGGTAATTTAATCAGCGTCATGAAAGCAAACTCATCAGGACGTAACACAAAATGTGGACGTTATTGTAGGTTAACGTTCTGCCGTGCCTTTCAACTTTAAATGAGTGCGTAATGTTTTATGCCGCTTTCGGTAATATTTCCGCAGTATCACGGCAGGTACAACAGAAATGGGCCTCACACATTGTCACCATGTGACTAATCGAACCCTGCGTTTCGGACAAGCGCTTCAAACACTTGACTACCTTTGATTTTTAATGTGTATAAGTGGATGAGAATTAGGGTTTACCATCGACGCCAAAGCCACACCAATTATGGAAGACGGAGGAAGACTAATGACAGTGATGTGACCGAGTCCAAATTCATCTACCCAGCCTCAAACCCATTGCCCCATCCGGAGGACTGCGCCGGCACTAGAGACTGTGAGTCCGACTCTTCACCAGTACCCTCGGCAGGAGGATGCGAGCTGCAGGTGTGAGGGAAGATCGTCCGATTTGACGTCCCATCCTCACCGACGGGTACAGGGAGGGACGTCTGACGTGGTGCAGGCTCATCTTGAGGACATAGCCTACGGTTCTTCGGTCTGATGAAAGATGCTACATCTACACGTTACCGACAGCCGCTGTCCCGTATGGACACGTGTTAACTAGGCATATCACCAGGAGATTATCCATGCAGCTGAACCCTTTGGTGGACGTTCAGTGATGCTCAGGGGTTGCTTTTTTTTAACCACCCCTTTGTCTGTCGTCTAACATTAATTGATGACAACGTTAGACCGTTTGAGTTCGCCCGTTTGCAGAATAATGCCATCGAAACATTGCCATGGCCCGCAAGGTGCCCCGATATGGACCCCATCGAACATCTTTGGGATTATCTTGGATAACAATTCGATCCTCCTGTTCAAAATCTGCAGGAATTGACGCAGCGCTCCAAGAGGACTTCCACATGATTTCGATCGTGAAAATTCGATGTTTGACTGCCATTATGGAGTGGTAGGTACTGATGTGGACGCCAGTGGTGGCTCCTACAAACGCATCAGTGATAATTTGAGAACGGTATGAAAATCAGATTGATGGCCTAGTTATGGTGGCCAAACTATCCAACATTGATGATATACACATTTGCGTTCCTCTCATATTGGAAGTTTATCATCAAATGGAGGGTGTTATCTGTGCAATAAAGCAATCTGATAAACTTGGTATCCAAATCTGATAACTATGCAAATTACGTCAATCCATGAACTACTTTCACAAAACTCCATACAGGCCATGCGAATCCTAAAACGTTTTAACATTTCATTGATGACGTCGTCGCGAGTTTACATTGTTTGTAAACAAACATGGCTGCCCTCATTCTCAAAATTGGTGATACTGTAAGAATTGATGTCGTTACAGCAGTAATTGACTTTGGAAAACACGAAACGGAATACTTCGTTCAAATTGAGGTACTGATTATGAGGCACGAGTGAAAGGCGATCGTCTAAGATCTATCGATTACAATACAGACGACGAATCGATTTCATCAGGTATCAGAAACTGATATTGATGAGGTGATTACCTGCAATGAAAATAGAAACACTGCCAAGGAAGCCCTGCCCGATTTTGTTGTTCTTTTTAGACAGAAAGATCTTATTTTACGCATGAGATGTTTGCACTGCATTAACGACTAGTCGCAACCATATGCCGCTGTCATGAACGACCTTCACCTTGGTGTACCGCTAAGTATTCTTAGCGAATGATCGATTCTCTTCATATAAATTTACGTACGATTTGCTACATTTTTAAGAGTAAGTTTAAGAATGACATTATATGATAAAGAGATTATTAACCGTATATTAGGAATGTATGTTTTATAATACATTTTATTCCTAATATATGATATTAATATCATTACATATCATATATTACAAACTTATTTATGTTTTGAATAAAAATGGTATGCAACAGATATGGTATCAATAAGTCCATGTTTATTTCTTTATGTAGTGACGATCATCACTTACTTGATAATGATGTTAGCATCTCCACCGAAACGTCGCATCTATTGCAATAACGAAGTTGTCAATCCATAAAACGTGTTCTTCTTCGTCATACCAGCCTCTAAACGCCACTAAAAGGAAATATGATAGGAATGGACAAATATATATCAGTGATGACACCATGTCTTCGCGAATAGATGAAGTATGTCCTATAGGACCGTTAACTCCCGCCAAATACACAAACTGCCATTAAACAGTAAACATTTACAGGGCTACACAGCACAGTAATACTACTGCCTGCCACAGCGTTCTGTAAACAAACCAGACAATCAAGTGATCGACTGAGAAGACAATATAAACGTAACACAACTTGTTAACTTTGAATAACAACTACAGTGTAGAAGTGGAGAGATTCCTGAGCTTACAGATAACGAAACTCATTTGTGTTACAACACCATGGAGGTCAGTTTCAATGTTTCGGACCAAACGTTTGTTTCGTATCTGACTCAGCAATGATAAATGCTTCTGCGCTGAGGGACTGTTCATAATATATGGCTAGGGGGTGATGATGATTTTTATGGCGAAGCATGTAAAATGTGAATGAAACCCCCTAAAATGTATGTACAATCTAAGTGACCCCCCTGCATGTCATGTACAAAATCAATGCCCCTCCCCCCTTTCCCATATATTTCAAAGCATAATTTTTAAATAGTTTTGTGTACAAAATTGCCGACCCTCCCTAGAAACGTGTACAAAATTGATGACCCCACTACCTCCCCAGAACAAAATGAGTGAATCCCCCTTAAAATCATCATCATCATCATCATCATCACATAAATTATGAACGGTCCCTAAAGGTGAATTTTCGACCCAATTAAAAATGCCAGTGCAAAGGAACACTCAGTACTGACTAACCTCAGATCCCATTTAGTTTCGCGGTAAAATAGCAGTGAACATAATGAATGGACTGCTGAAAACCAGTGATGACGTAATAATCGCCTGATACTGTTACAAGATAAACATGTTTTCTTTACTTAAATCAGCTAAAGGTGTACTACCAATGGGTCAGCAAATGCTTCCCGCGAACGTTAGGTGTCATCAATGACTTTAGATTATCCATTCATATCATATCATGTTTACGTCTGTTTCTCTTCTTTCCGCCCCCGGAAATCTGTCTGGACGGATAACCGAGACTAGTTATTCTTGTGCGTTTACGTTTCATGTAGCCAGCTCATCCACTCATCCAGAAACGTGTCTCTAATCTGGCTGTGAACGATAGGCAGTAGTTACTGAGTAAGTCGATATCGTATTGATGTATAGGCCTTTTCAAAAGTAGTCCCTTTCTTGTTGCAATCACCTGCATATTTTTAGATCGAATCTTGATTGATTTATGTCATCGATAAACCGATGCATTGAGAGAAAAGGCTTCGTATTGTTGGTACACAACTACTGATGTTAGGTACGACGGTCCAGGCGAGATGTTGTTGGTGCTGACATGATGTCGTCAGGCACCTGGCAGTGTCCCCGTGGGTACCAAATGGAGAGTCAAGGAAAATGAAAGTCGGATACACTTATGTTTTTAACCTCCATCACAAGTATCTGATCTGTCAGCTGGTGACCATAACGTATCATGAGATTATTTGACATGGACACACATGGGATAATGGAATTTTCTATTTAAAATATGTAATGGGTGTTTCTTTTGGGTTGACAATATTTGGGAACCAAGTTGGATGATAGCATGTGGATTTGGAAAATGATTACTCCATTCCCACAAATTGCGCACAAGGCCATTTCATCAGGATTGTGTTGCTGCAATATGGCGATGGTGTTACCCCACGGTTGACGGACCGTCACATTGCTGCAATATGGCGATGGTGTTACCCCACGGTTGACGGACCGTCACATTGCTGCAATATGGCGATGGTGTTATCCCACGGTTGACGGACCGTCACATTGCTGCAATATGACGATGGTGTTATCCCACGGTTGACGGACCGTCACATTGCTGCAATATGGCGATGGTGTTATGCCACGGTTGACGGACCGTCACATATTGCTGCAATATGGCGATGGTGTTACCCCACGGTTGACGGACCGCAATATTGCTGCAATATGGCGATGGTGTTACCCCACGGTTGACGGACCGTCACATTGCTGCAATATGGCGATGGTGTTATCCCACGGTTGACGGACCGTCACATTGCTGCAATATGGCGATGGTGTTACCCCGGTTGACGGTTGATGGACCGTCACATTGCTGCAATATGGCGATGGCGTTATCCCACGGTTGACGGACCGTCACATTGCTGCAATATGGCGATGGTGTTATCCCACGGTTGACGGACCGTCACATTGCTGCAATATGGCGATGGTGTTATCCAACGGTTGACGGACCGTCACATTGCTGCAATATGGCGATGGTGTTATCCAACGGTTGGCGGACCGTCACATTGCTGCAATATGTCGATGGTGTTATCCCACGGTTGGCGGACCGTCACCTTGCTGCAATATGACGATGGTGTTATCCCACGGTTGGCGGACCGTCACATTGCTGCAATATGGCGATGGTGTTATCCCACGGTTGACCAGGACCGCAATCACATTGGTTGGCGATGGTGTTATCCCCACGGTTGGCGGACCGTCATTGCTGCAATATGGCGATAGTGTTATCCCACGGTTGATGGACCGTCACATTGCTGCAATATGGCGATGGTGTTATACCACGGTTGATGGACCGTCACATTGCTGCAATATGGCGATGGTGTTATACCACGGTTGATGGACCGTCACATTGCTGCAATATGACGATGGTGTTATCCCACGGTTGGCGGACCGTCACATTGCTGCAATATGACGATGGTGTTATCCCACGGTTGGCGGACCGTCACATTGCTGCAATATGGCGATGGTGTTATACCACGGTTGATGGACCGTCACATTGCTGCAATATGGCGATGGTGTTATTCCACGGTTGGCGGACCGTCACATTGCTGCAATATGACGATGGTGTTATACCACGGTTGACGGACCGTCACATTGCTGCAATATGACGATGGTGTTACCCCACGGTTGGCGGACCGTCACATTGCTGCAATATGGCGATGGTGTTATGCCACGGTTGACGGACCGTCACATTGCTGCAATATGGCGATGGTGTTATCCCACGGTTGGCGGACCGTCACATTGCTGCAATATGACGATGGTGTTATCCCACGGTTGGCGGACCGTCACATTGCTGCAATATGGCTTTGGTGTTATACCACGGTTGATGGATCGTCACTTTGCTGCAATATGGCGATGGTGTTATTCCACGGTTGGCGGACCGTGACATTGCTGCAATATGACGATGGTGTTATGGTGTTATCCCACGGACCGTCACATTGCTGCAATATGACGATGGTGTTATCCCACGGTTGGCGGACCGTCACATTGCTGCAATATGGCGATGGTGTTATCCCACGGTTGGCGGACCGTCACATTGCTGCAATATGGCGATGGTGTTATCCCACGGTTGATGGACCGTCACCTTGCTGCAATATGGCGATGGTGTTATCCCACGGTTGGCGGACCGTCACATTGCTGCAATATGATGATGGTGTTATCCCACGGTTGGCGGACCGTCACATTGCTGCAATATGGCGATGGTGTTATCCCACGGTTGGCGGACCGTCACATTGCTGCAATATGGCGATGGTGTTATCCACGGTTGGCGGACCGTCACATTGCTGCAATATGGCGATGGTGTTATCCCACGGTTGACGGACCGTCACATTGCTGCAATATGGCGATGGTGTTATCCCACGGTTGACGGACCGTCACATTGCTGCAATATGGCGATGGTTGTTATCCCACGCTGTTGATGGACCGTCACCGTGCTGCAATATGGCGATGGTGGTTATCCCACGGTTGATGGACCGTCACATTGCTGCAATATGGCGATGGTGTTATCCCACGGTTGATGGACCGTCACATTGCGATGCAATATGCAATATGACGATGGTGTTATCCCACGGTTGGCGGACCGTCACATTGCTGCAATATGGCGATGGTGTTATACCACGGTTGATGGACCGTCACATTGCTGCAATATGGCGATGGTGTTATTCCACTCACATCACATTGCTGCAATATGGCGATGGTGTTATCCCACGGTTGACGGACCGTCACATTGCTGCAATATGACGATGGTGTTATCCCACGGTTGACGGACCGTCACATTGCTGCAATATGGCGATGGTGTTATCCCACGGTTGGCGGACCGTCACATTGCTGCAATATGGCGATGGTGTTATCCCACGGTTGGCGGACCGTCACATTGCTGCAATATGGCGATGGTGTTATCCCACGGTTGATGGACCGTCTGCATTGCTGCAATATGGCGATGGTGTTATACCACCACGGTTGATGGATCGTCACATTGCTGCAATATGGCGATGGTGTTATTCCACGGTTGGCGGACCGTCACATTGCTGCAATATGACGATGGTGTTATACCACGGTTGAAAGACCGTCACATTGCTGCAATATGGCGATGGTGTTATACCACGGTTGATGGACCGTCACATTGCTGCAATATGGCGATGGTGTTATCCCACGGTTGATCGGACCGACGGTTGGCGGACAGTCACATTGCTGCAATATGACGATGGTGATATCCCGATGGTGTTACGGTTGGCGGACCGTCACATTGCTGCAATATGGCGATGTATGACGATGGTGTTATCCCACGGTTGGCGGACCGTCACATTGCTGCAATATGACGATGGTGTTATCCCACGGTTGGCGGACCGTCACATTGCTGCAATATGGCGATGGTGTTATCCCACGGTTGATGGACCGTCACATTGCTGCAATATGGCGATGGTGTTATCCCACGGTTGATGGACCGTCACATTGCTGCAATATGGCGATGGTATTATCCCACGGTTGGCGGACCGTCACATTGCTGCAATATGGCGATGGTGTTATCCCCCACGGTTGGCGGACCGTCACATTGCTGCAATATGGCGATGGTGTTATCCCACGGTTGGCGGACCGTCACATTGCTGCAATATGGCGATGGTGTTATCCCACGGTTGATGGACCGTCACATTGCTGCAATATGGCGATGGTGTTATTCCACGGTTGATGGACCGTCACATTGCTGCAATATGGCGATGGTGTTATTCCACGGTTGGCGGACCGTCACATTGCTGCAATATGGCGATGGTGTTATCCCACGGTTGACGGACCGTCACATTGCTGCAATATGGCGATGGTGTTATCACACGGTTGGCGGACCGTCACATTGCTGCAATATGGCGATGGTGTTATTCCACGGTTGGCGGACCGTCACATTGCTGCAATATGTCAATGGTGTTATCCCACGGTTGGCGGACCGTCACATTGCTGCAATATGGCGATGGTGTTATCCCACGGTTAGCGGACCGTCACATTGCTGCAATATGGCGATGGTGTAGAGAAGCACAATACATAGTGGCGTAGAGATAGAATGAGCATTATCAGGCAGAACAATCGTTGTCAGGTGGCTCAGTTTGTTCCTATGTTATTTAACGCCGCGCAATATTCCAGCTGTATGGCTGTAGTCTGTACATAATCGAATAATGGTGTGGGGTTGAATCACTGTGACCGGCAGAACACCTTTACATGTTATACAGGGACGAGTGACGGGTCAGTACCACAGTGACAACATACCGGAGGCACACACGGTACCACGGTGCGCCGAGACACGTGGTACACGCAGAGCTTGTCTTGTCTCGAGTACCACCAACAGGAGAGTATAACCACTTAACCTTACCTTACCATGACCAGCACTCAGTCCACACTTGTCACCTTTGTCACGCGGCCGGGATGTACGTCACAACCACCGACCACTCTCAACGAAAGTGGCACTGAAGAGAGTATTATGGATGTCGACTTCTCTATTATGAGGAACACAACGTTTCAGCGTATGTGTTTCATTGACCTCATGACGAAGTAAGTAATAACTCCGATACGTTGTGTCCTCATAATAATGACTTTGACATCCAACTCTCATCCTTATGTGCATCATTTCTAACTGCCACCTAAAGACTTGAAAACGGCACAACCCTGCACACAGAATGGGATGGAAGAAAGTCAGATGACATTTGACGTTTGATTGAGATTATACCGTGTCAAATCCGGAATTACCTTAAGGATAGAGGCGGATTCGCGCCATATTAATGAGTTTGACTTTTCATGATTTGCTGGACTGTAGGGCGCGTTGGCCAATCAAAACCTATGATCATCTGTCCTCCAATGAATGATGCAAATCTCAGTCAGAGGTCTGTATACGGTTAAACAATTTATCTCATTGAATATCAATATTAATAAAACAAATAGTTGTGGCACCTGTTAATTAAATACCCCTACCTGTAGTATATCATCACATTATTGTATGTGCTGAGACCAGAAGCCACCACAACTGTTATCTGGGCTATGTCATGACTCCTAACTCTGTTCACGCCGAAGACCCGGGTTCGATTCCCCACATGGGTACAATATGTGAAGTCCATTTCCGGTGTCCCCCGCCGTGATATTGCTGGAATATTGCTAAAAGCGGCGTAAAACCACACTCACTCACTCACTCCCTATCTCGGTATTTCTACTCAAATTTGACAGAGCAATTTCACTTCAGCTCTTGGCAACATCCTGTTTCTTTGAATGTTTCGTATTGTTTGATAATGACAAAAAGCTAAGTCAATTTCTCGAAACACCTGTCTGAATTCTAGTTAATAAAAAAGAGGTTGCTGAATCTTGATTCACTCTTCCGTCTATAGTTATAGTAATGTTTGACATGAACAGAAATCTAAAATACTTGAATGTGAAGTCGACAGCTACAGATGGTAGCTTACCTCAACATTCATCTTCAGCGTGTCACCCACAGGTTACATAACCACACGTGTGTGCGTGCGTGCGTGCGCGCGTGTGTGCACCTGTGGTTATTGTGTACTATAAGATCTATCTAAATAGAAGCGACAAAACACTTTCCACATTCATAAGAAGTTACATAATATGTAATGCGCATCTTCTCTACTTTCAGGCAGACTTGTGAGCTTCCTGGAAAACTTCGTGACTCATGCCTCCATCATGATTATTCTGGCTGTCAGCCTCGGACGATTTTTCGCAGTTGCTCACCCACTCCGAACTTACTCATCTGGAAGCAAGTCCAAGGCTATGCTCATCATGGTGGTCATCTGGATCCTGGTCCTTGCCGTCACGTCACCCTTCCTCGTCATGGCGCACACAACTGAAGAATACCATTTCATCTACAAAGAGCACGTCTCGATATGCATCACTCCTATCAACGAGAACTGGAAGACTGTGTACATGGTCATCATATTTTGTTGTTTCTTTGTCGTGCCCATGGCTCTGCTCGTATTCCTGTACACGTTCATTATCTACAAGGTTGTCAAGGATACCGTGATGAGCGGCGATGTCAAGGACAGCGCTAAGGTTCAGTCCAACAGCTCCAGGAAACAACTTGTAAGCATGCTGATTGGAATCATCGTTCTCTTCTTCGCGTGTTTGCTTCCGTTTCGTATTGTAGCTCTCTGGCAGATCTTCACCCCGCTTGAAAAGGTACGAAGCATGGGAGTGGAACAGTATCAAAACCTTATGGCATTCGTTCGTCTTCTCATCTACGTCAACAGTGCTGGTAACCCAATCATATACAACATCTATTCACAGAAGTTCCGGAATTCGTTCAGAAAAGCCCTTGTATGCGGTTCAAAAAACGATCTGAGCAATGCCATGAGGCGAACAACAGTGACGAACTATAGCTACGTGAAAAGTGATGTGAGCCAAGTCGACTATGTGTGAAACTAGCGAACTATACTTGGTTGGCGAGTTCCTGGGACATCGCAATCACGATAGGATGTGAACGAGATCACACTGTCTAAATATTACTGTAATTTTAAAATACCTAAATCCATTGGTTACATACAATAGCTGACGTCATATGAGTATTTATTACGCTTTGCAGGGAGGGGGAATACATTTTTCTTCTCGTTTTCGGTGGAGTCATATGAACGTTTTGGGGCCAAATGAACTGTTTCGTAAGCCTGTCACGATTCGTACTCGATCAGCTGACACAGATCTCCAGAAGGGTAAACGGATTATTTGAAATATTAATGACAATCTTCTTGGCTGTGTTTTGTTTGTGTGTTGTGCAAAAAACCGTGATGTTATGCAGTGCCATTGTCCTTCACTCATTAATATTTGGTGGTATATATACATAGCCACGGGACTGACCCGTCTTGTATACATAGTTCACCCATTCTGACTGAGATGTATACAAAACAATTCATGTGCTTGTGAAGGTGAATCTGTCAACTGTACCACCGATGATACATTTACTGTTCTCATTCAGTTTTGTTGTATTTCACTTTGAACCGCATGATGAGTTGTGGATATAACGATAATTCTAACCAAAGCATATGGTCCTAGCTTATCATGGTAATGTTGTCACGCGTCTAAGACCATTCTTCTATTACTTCACGTAAGTAGGCGACGAAATGATAGCTGGGGGCAAGGTTGCTAGGTTTCAGCTGTGATATTAGTTTCCATGTCCAATTACACATGTCGGCTCTCATGATCTGGCCATTACAAGGAGTCCTCTCACAACACTCAACTTCCCAATGATGAACGTACATCCTTTCCCAAGTAACCGCCGCCTATCGGTAAGCCTAGGATAATACGCCTGCCGTTATGATATTCCCCAGTCTAATCCCTGTTGTTAATAATTTAATAATTCAGTTACATCGCTTTTCATAATGGTTGTCGAGTCTAATTTCTGTTGTTCATATCCTGGCTAATTTCGAGTTTTATCAAACTATGCCAGTCATCTGTACATTCAACATTATCACGTTTACACATTGCACAACATTTACGTCATTTATTCATAAACCTTTACAACCATCGGGGGATGAGACTCAAATAAGGTTTAATCCGGTATTCAACACTGACTCAGTAATAATCCAAACGTTAACTTCAGGACAAAGCTATCGTGTAGTGCATGCAATGTAATATGCAAGTGTGCGCAAGGCCATACTTTTGATTTAATAGCATGTCGTTAGCTTGGCGATATCAGTATTATTTCGAAAATGTATTGCTCCATATTATACCACTGTGACCGCTTATACCAGCACATCGTATGTATATTATGGGTATTTACATATCTATGTGTTGTCTGAGATTAAACTGGTAATTTGTGCGCAGAATATACATGCAAACCCTCGTTTTCAGCAACACATAACCAAACCTTACGTGAATTGATTTTGTCAACCACCTATATATTTCAGAGTTAACAAGGTCGAGAGGAATAACTCACCACAAACACATCTAAATACATCTGATACAATGAAGATTGTGTGTGTATTTCAGAGATGTCTTATTGGAAATGGTATAAGCCTTGTTAACCATCCATCTCCGTCCCTTGTGTATATCAGGGGACTGAAGATAAGCCTCAGGCAGCACTTCGAGGTCTGTGTGATGTTGCCTTGTCCCAAACATGATTCTCACATAACAAGGGGGAAAGGTGATCCTTTGTATCCATTTAAGACTGCTATGAATACCAAAGTGCTCATCTAGCGATGACAGTTTCAATCATTTACTCTTGCACACATATCCACTACGTCGTTCGTGTGTCACATAGGAGCTGATGATCGAAGTGCTGTGTGCTGGGGAAATATATAACCATTTTACTCTTCCTTAATGTAATACCTTAAAGTTTGGTAACTGCAAAGCTTATAACATATTCCTGCTGCCTTTTGTTACATGATAAATTTGTTTTTTTCTGGTTCATTAATTGAAATAAATAATAAATAGCTATATACTTCACTTCTCATGTGTGACTTATTACTGTGTGTCCTGCTGTTCTGCCTATGTTCTTCCTCTTGACAACATACCCCTTGGAACTGAAATATTCAGAATGTTCTGTTGAAGATTGTTTAATATAATTACACATTGTTTACTGACAATACGTGCTGAGGGGATTACTGTGACGGCAGGCAAGGTTTCAAGTGTGGAACGTTACCAAACTACTGGTTCACCGCTGTTCATGGTCAACAAGAACTTTCTCAAGGGATATAGATATCATTGGGCATCTATACCCCCCGTTCCCTGATGGATTATCGGATGACAGTAGATTCATGTTAGTTTCATAGAACACCAGAAACGCATCAACACAAAGTGCACGCATCTCAAAACACGCCAGTTATGGCGAACACTTGATTGTGTTGACTTACTGCAGTATGTGGCACTTTCTACCCACAACGCTGTCTATGTGTGTTGTGTGGTACCAACATTAACAGCACTGCAGGATAGTTACAGTCGTGTAACACAAGCAGTCACTCAAAACCAGTTCTACATTTTTGTAACAACAAAACTCACATATGAAAATAATGCAGGGCATCGTATTTATTTCGCATATGCAAAAAAAAAAGTTAAGTGCTTAACTCACGTTAATCATCCATTAAGTTTTGTTTTCTCTATACCACCAACTTCTAGAATGCCAATCCAACAAACCGCGTGTTATAATGGTAAAGATCAGTGTTAGAGATCAAGAAACGCCTCTTACCCTGTGTACATATTTGATAAATGATCTGACTGATGTCAAGGTTTGTTAATGTATGGTATAAACTATATATTCCATAACTAGATACAATGTATAATTAAGATATCAGATTAGCAATGAGAGGACATCTCCCACTACATCCATACATTGTGTCGCCAATGTGCTGTGTTTAAAGTTAAGAGGAGTAAAACCCGCTTTCCAATATACTGGCAAGTTTCACGCAAAGATATCTTACCCAGCTTTTAACTGAATTATCAAACCAGATGATTAGATTTGCTATGATCACAAATTAACACTGTTAATATACTCTGCGTATGCTTTCATTGATATCTCATCAATATTTCTAAATTTAATTCGTCAGAAATACCTCCATGGTTATCCTGACGAAACAAACGAAAGAATTGATGAAACAAAGAAAGGCCGTCACAAATACATTATTGCACAGATATGCATTTTGGTTACCAACAAATAGATATCTCTCTTGTAAAGGTGTACTAATGAATCGAACACGGCGATAATGAATTACCCACAGAAATGTAGCACATGTTCTGCCAGATTGACTGATGGAAGTTCCATGTTTACTGCCGATGCATTGGCTGTTTTAATAGCCCTGAAGTATTTTGCACATATTTTTTCAGGTAATCAAGGTTTAACAAAGCAAACCCATTTAGCTGAAATTTTATGTCATCAACTTGACTTATCTGCTGCTGGTAGGAATATGGTTGTTTGATGGCTTCTGTATCACAGTGGCATAAATACTTCCAGAGCAGACTCTAAAACTGCTACCTCCACTTGCCGGAATTACATCTTTATGTCATTTGAACCAAAAATAGGACGTTGTGACTTTACTGACGTAAATCCAGATGAATCGGTGTCGTAAAGGACGTGGATACTTTACACACTTCTTTATATTGAGAGAGGAGGAATCAGTTGGATGCATGCCTTCCATGGCTATCAAGCACTCGTGAATGTGAAAAAAATGTTTTGCAAGCATTCTTTCAAATTCTTGGTAGATTTCCTTTATGGGCATTTCCTTTTAATCGTGAAGTCTACAATAATAATGGCAAGGTTATCTTAATCTGATTCTCTGCTTTGGATGTGATAGAAGTAGTAGCAGCAAAGAATATGGCAAACTGAAGGCCCATTTGCGCCCAACACGCTAACTTGAATTTATAACTGTCCATGCATGATTCATAGTTATAACATCCATGTGCCCAGTAATCAGACAATGTTCAACAAATGTATTCACCTGGACATATTGACAGTGATCTCACTGGTTACATGATAATACCTTCACAGTTATGATGGTGTAGGTGTCAAGTGAAGACTTGTCAGAACTTTCCCTAAAACACTGCTTACAGATTACAGTACCCGTATCCCACATAAAACCGACTAATGTTTTAGTGCAAGGACAAATATGGCGAACACGTTCATCAACAATCTTTTTCATCATTTTCACCTCACAACAGAAATCACTTAAAGTGGTATGCATTTACAGACCACCTCCATCACGTTGCAATAAGCTATCAGACTCAGATTTCTACAAGGGTTTTGCCGATCTGCTCAGCACCCTTGACAGGACGAGGTCATACAGTCATATAATGTGACTTCAATATTCACTATGACAATGCCGAAAACTCCTTAACCAAGAAGGTATTACAACTCCTTTACTTTCATGGATATGATCGGCATGTCACATCAGCCACGCACAGATCCGGTCATGTGACAGATTGGCATCTGTCTGCTAACAATACTGTTCAACATTTATAAGTAACTCATCACCAAATGTCAGATCCTTTTCTTGTGAAACTTACCCTTCAATTCAGTAATCCCACGACAGCAGACAGAAGAGTGGACTTTCGACACTTCAAATCTGTAGACATTAACTCTTTTTCAAATGATTTTCTCGAAAGACGATGTAAACACTTTGGCCAGTGAGTTAAACACAAAACTTGCGGAGGTAGTTGATAAACATGACCCTGTCATGACGTAGACCAAGAACGACATCCTCATGGCACACGACAGAGATCGGGGAAGCCAACAGCATACGGAAAGAAGCAGAACGCCAGTGGAGGAAGTCCCAACTGGAGATTCACAGACAAATCTTCAACACTAGTACTTGCAGACACTCTGTGAACAATCTCATGCGTAAAGACAACGCTGACTGCAATACTTCCTCAGGGAGAAGATGCTCACCTAGCATCAGAATTTAACAGCTACTTTCTGAACAAGGTCACCAATATCCACCAACAGTTTGATTCTAATTTACACAACACCTCTAGGCCAGTGTATTGAAGAACATGTAACACCTCATCACATCTATGCAGAAGTCAATCTGAAGCAAAACATGCAATGCAACAGTGCATTGCTGATGTCAGTACATGGATGGAAAAGAACAAGCTGAAACTCATTTTTTAGACAAAACGGAGGTGATTCTATTCGAGGGTTGATCCAGATTACGGACAAGAAGTTTTGATCATTTGTCCATTGGGTCAGCAGACATCACCTTCAGACTCTCACAGTCAGGTACGTAATCACCAGTACAAAAAGTCTGTCATCCCACCCAACCAGCCACCGCGGCTTTCACAAGAATGGAAGTCGGAAAACTGGTAGTCTAGATCCCGGACTTTGTGTACCCCTCTGACAAATAGAAATTGGCACGGCTGAAACAGCTTTGTATTGTAATTGGTCTATACGAATTTGGGTGAATTGGATCACCAGTATTTTGTAAGGATGAGGGGTTACACCAGAGGAAATTACCAGCTTGAAAGAATTCCGAGTATAATGCGGTAAGTACGCCAATGCTATCTTACGTCATCATTCTTTGCACAAACCACTCCTGAAGCCTTATTTCGTTTATGTACATTGTTGGATTTTGCATTGATCACTTTAAGGAGATATAAAGACTCTGAATGTCCGAGTGGATGGGAGAATAGCCAATTATATCAGAATCATTTAAGAGGGGAAGACACATTTGTGACACAATAACATTGTCAATGAAACTTTTATCGTTGCGCGTTGTTCTGTCATTTTTATCATTTCCTAGTCTGTCATCATCAATAAAATTGATTATGCATTTACAGATTTTAGTAAGTTTAATTCCGTAAGTTTATTCCACTTCTGCCTTGAGTACCCCTCACGCTAGGCATCCCGGGCTCATCGAGAACAGATTCAGGATTAGGTTCTAATCTCAGTTGATCAAAATCCACACTGAGATCAAATTCGTTAATCTTAATATAATTCGTTAAATATCTCTGACATTCAAATCCCCTGTGAGAGGGACGTACTAACAATTTGACATAATGATTATTGATTGCCAACGTTCATATCATATCATATCACTTATAACATACAACTTTGATCCTTCGTGTGGGATATTAGGGTTCCTAAATAATGATCTTGACCGGGGATAAATACCATGTACTTGCATGTTTCTCTCGTTAACGATATATACTCTCATTATTTTTTCAAAATGCTACACCTGCACTACATGATCGTCTTACAGTGCTCTCCCGGCTCAAGAAACAAAACCAAACAGTGGACGAATTAAATATACCACTATTTTACAGCGTTCGGAAGGGAAAAAGAAAAGGTATTAGATCAATAAATTCCTTATAGTCCGTCCGCTTTCTTATGCCACATACATTTAAACTTAAGAAACTATGTACTCATTATATCACAATCATCATCGTCGTCGTCGTCGTCGTCCTCCTCCTCCTCCTCATCATCATCATCATTCATCATCATCATCACTACCAAAAAACATCTTGTCCAAGAGCTATAACGTCATTATCATTATCAGCAAAATTTGAACCATGGTTTACAACATCTACGTTATTGGAAACAAATATAATTTACATGAAATATTTACTGCATGAACGCTGTAAAAGTTGTCTTGCGTACCAGTTTGGGGAGTCAAGGTAATTCTGCCATGGGTATTATCAGGTACATATGTGTTTGCATGTGGTTTCGTAAAGGTATCATCATCAGAATTGTTTTGCTTACCTGAGGAAGTGTGATTTTTGAAAATATTTTGCATTTCGGAACACACATTGTGAAGACCATATGTGCTTTCAGTCGTTTTCCTTATTATTTGTTTTGCTATGCATATATTGTAATTCATAGTATCAGATACATTATGAACATTAACATTATTTTCATTTGAAGGAACTAATATATTTGCATCCCGAATATATCGATTTATTGTTTCAGAAGTTTTGCCTCAGTGATTTCATTGTGGTTATCCAAAACCCCTGCAGCAAGTATGTCACCAAATGTATTGTCGACAGACCTTGTTTACCTTTGCTTGAGTTGATATATTCACCTGTCTTTGAGAAACAATCCCACACTCAACATCAGGTGAGCTTCCTTGCGATAGAAGTATAGATTTAGAAAGAACGACAACTGTATCGACATCTTCTGTACATAGGTCAACATCATTGTCAGGCCTGTCCACAATGTTCAGGTCAGGCCTGTTCACTCCAACATGGCTTTCAAATACATTAACAACATCAGGTGAGCTTCCTTGCGATAGAAGTATAGATTTAGAAAGAGCGACAACTGTATCGACATCTTCTGTACATAGGTCAACATCATTGTCAGGCCTGTCCACAATGTTCAGGTCGGACCTGTTCACTCCAACATGGCTTTCAAATACATTAACAACATCAGCAACGTCCATGTTTGTGTTCGGATTACAAGACTTCAACGGTAATCTCAGAAACATATATGACCAACATCTCTGTATACTGCAGACTGACATTTGATATTTGCCAGAGTATACTTTGTGATATTACGTTTTGTAGAATCTAGATGTTTTTCGACACCATGTTCTTCAACAGTCTTCTAAACATTTGTTATCATATTTGCTTTGTAAAACATATATTTCACATAAAAACAATGTCGTTGCTTCTGTCATAACTACATCTAGTGTAGGCTCCTGTCCACCCTCGCATCTCTAAAGGGCGCTCCTACTAGTCCTATATGCAGAAGCCTTTTTTTGAAGGTTATTGTTTTTATAAAGTCTGTCAACAGTGGTAAAAGATTTCTATTCTATATGATGTAGCCGTCTCGAGCAGTGTCAAAAGAAAATCCCCCCTACACAAGTTTACCTCCCCCGGGAAACACTTTTTGATACTGCAGTGACAGACAGACAGACAGATGATTTTATTTGTATGGATGGCCATGAAACCAACAGTACATCAACATTCATAATAGTAAAGAGTCCGGAGCGCCTGGACATTGATTCACATATGAACTGTATGTGATGGTACTTTTGTACAATACACAGCTAAACGTACTAGTATATTAGCTGATTTTGAATTCAGAAGAGTTACAAACTTGTGATAGTTGGGGTTGGTGTAGTAATAACATGGTAGATATTTTTTCCGTAGATCGTTATACAATGGACATTCTAGTAATACATGATATTCATTTTCTAATTTATTAAGGCAATGTGGACACATGGCAATTGCGATATCTGCACTTTTCGATCTTCTGTATAATTGTATGTTAAAACCAGCAATACCACATCGAAATTTGGTCAGTGCTCTACGCAAATGAGCAGAGGGCAAGACTCGTAGGTAAGTTTCCGGCATTATGTCAAGTTTATAGGTTGAATATGTGCGTAAATATTTGGAAGCAGTCACGGTAGCTGACACTGCAGTGTATTGTTAGCATAGAAGATGAACATGGCAAGATTTCTTAAAACCAGAGGAGTAGCATTACACATCAGTCGGTTAAATTTACACAAGGTTGGATGGGTGCAAACATCAACAGGGATAAAACGTTTACGTAGATCGTCATAAGCAGTACATATCAATAAGAAGTGGTACTCATTTTCTACATGGTTACAGAAACTATTTCACACAATCTTAAGCTTTTTGGTTTATTTATATATCTACCAGTTTATATATTCAATTGGTGTGAACTACACCTAAACTTCGCTAAGGCAATACGAAATGTCTTGATAGTTATGCAATGGATATATGGTTCAACACCAAAAATAAATTTAAATTGAGATCATAAATAAGTTTTTGAGCTATTAGACAGCGAGGAATGCTATTCCTGTAAATATATGTTTGGGCTCTAGATATGAATTCAAAAATAAAAAGGTTTATATTAGGAAAAGATTGATTTTCCCATACCTATCCAAACCCACTGTATACAATAACTTTTTCAATTTTGATACTCAGTTAATTTTACCATTTGAAGCATCTAACAGTAATAACTTGTAACATTTCTTAGGAAAACTTGTAGAAGGCATATTTAACAGTTTGTACCAATACATAATACAGCGTTGGTATGCAAAGATATACATAGGATATCTCCCGAATTCTCCACGTACAACGTGGTTGGGGTACATAGCTTTTTTTTAACACAGGGTAAATATTTACAGGCTAAGGTATGAACTGTTTCAATAGATGAATTACAATCACAGTCTCGACACTACTCGACATTGGGTGTCGATGATAGCTTCCTTTAGTTGTTAGATGTTCTTTTGCTAGAGGACTGTGAGTCGTAACTGAATCTTTCAATGACTCGATGTCTTTTCCATTAGCAGTTTGATGTTGACAGCCTCTCTATTCATCAAATCAGGAGCTCATATATTTCAGGCATTCTTCTTGGTTGTTTCTTTTTCTTTAAATTGATCAGTCTTCTGCACGTGTGCAGCTGAGGCTTCGATGGCGTCGAGTTATAAGAGTGTTGCCAGGATCCGAGAGTGAGTTGTGTTTTACGCCGCTTTTAGCAATATTCCAGCAATATCACGGCGGGGACCCAGGATCCGAGACCTGAAGTCAGTTGGGGGTACTTGGTTATCATTGTTTGCCCTGGTCAGGGAAGGCGATATTCACGTGAACGGTCATGCTGTATGTCTAGTTACTGCTTTGTTACCTTGAGTACCAGCGCTCATCGTGGCGTGTCAGGCTGTATTCACATGTGTTCGTGTCAGATTCAGCTGTATTCACTGTGTTTTCTATCCTTGGTCATGTATGTTCCTCCAAGGTGAGTAGAAATCCGTTTGTTTGTTGGCTGCATTTAGGTTCACAAAACCATGGTACAAGAATCTAAACAATGTGAGTTTTTGCATCTCAATCAAATCGCAGCCTCCTCCCACCATCTTGATTACGTGGTCAAAACACATAGTGATTTGTTAATCGCTAATCAGCTCAGAAGTTTGTTAATGTTTGTATTCATGTCCTTATTGTTCGATTTTATTGAGCTCCGAACTTAAACCAAGCTTCACGGGTTTACTCCCACTGTGCCCTCTTTTGGAAATGGGCAGTGTTAAAACAACAGAGGAATTAGGGTATAGTCTGTATCAGGCTAGTGGGCAGTGGTATATGATATAGTCTACTTAACTCTTTGGGCAGTCATAAACTACATACTTAATTCATAAACTAGTATGTAACTGGCATTAACTCAGCAAGACATAAGTGTAATGAGTTTGAAATAATAATTTATTAACATACAAGTGTTTATTGACAATCACATCTTGATACATGGCAGAAACAGATCTAGTCAAGAACTTGTCAACAGAATGTATGTTTGGATCGACCCCATGGTTATGAATGTTGTTAATGACTTAGTGATAAGTCTTTCATTCATATTCAGTGTCGCTCGGCAGTCTTTGACACAGCATCTTCAGTACACACTATTATGCTTTTGGTTCTTAACCCTAAACTTACAGTTGCCATAAATCAATTTTGTCCACCCTGTGCATTATCAATGTACTGGACGTCAACTTGAGCATTAGCCATGATGATGAATGATGAAGTGGGGGTTCGTTTTATTATATATATACATGACTGTGACATTTGTTAGTGTTCACCAGTTTGTTCTGAAATGTGCTCACCAATTTCTTTGTGGTCTGACTTGTGGTCACGGTGTCTAATCCCCCTAGACTCTACCTTGGCTGCATTTTGAAACACTATAACTAATCCCCGCTATTGTTCTGCGGGTGACTGTGAAGTCAGTGCCGTGCAGCAGTATTCTGTATTTTCAAACAAAAGGAAATTTAGATAAACTCCACAAGGCAAACAACAATATCTACGTTCAAAATTCCTGTCTGACATTAAAAGACCTTATATTGAATTTGGTAAATTTAATCTGATAACACACAGAGGTAGTCCTACAAACCTGACCTTCTCGTCTTTGGAATGCATTTTACAAACACCTGTGTAGAATTAGTTCCATGTGTCTGATACGTCTGACCACAGATAACTGCATGGAAACAGGATGTGGATACACATTTGGAGACGTTGTCATTCCGTGCATCCTTTTTCACCAAATGTCTTCATGGTGCGGACGTTTTGGGGTGAAAGTGCATGCATGTAATTGGTATTTCACTTGAAAACTGTGCGCCATGGGCATGGCATTGGTAAGTGAATGGGGCTATAAAAAACAAGAAGGGCAAGTGTTCTCAAGCTCTTTTAATATATATGATGGAACTCTTTAATGAATTGGGTTGCCAATTTAAGACATTGTCTGTGTACATTTGGGTTTGGCTGCATGAATGTACTTTTAAATGTGGTTCAGCAAAGTTTAAAGGACAACTTCCAGTAAACTTGGCATTATATGCAAACTTCAAACTTTCTATAGATTGAGAAGATTCAAAACCGCTCTCTTTCTCGTTTTGGTTTAATTAAGTTATCCTGATTTGAAAACTGAGTGTTGGCGTCACCTCGATAATAGTTGAAATCTATGTTAAGTGTAAAGCTTTTTTTTCTGAAATTGTGGAGAGGTAACAAATGTACCCGTCAGCGAAGTAGTTCCCGTCTTGTTGAATGCGCAAGAAAACAGCAATATCTCAGTCCCTTGTTGATAAACGTGCTTGCAAATATTGAGGTTGCTGTGTCTGTATATGGAAACTCTAAACCTGGTTATGCGTGTGAGGACCCGTTGTCTGTGTGACATGTCACGGCAAGGAATTGAAGAAGAATGAGGCAAGCAATGTGTTACTTCTGTTAAAACGTTTACAAGGAAGCAAGACGAATGTGTGGTTCAAACAAATACCTACCAGTTCACCTGTTCACTACAAAAATCTCTCAAACTGGTTACATGATCATCGGAGTGGAGGTTATCTCTCAAATTAAACTGTCAAACATTTGACCATGACTCGAAATCGTGTCGTGTGATAGGTTCCCTGTTTGTCAACGATGCAGTGTCAGAAACTCAGCTCAGACTGCAAATGAGGACCTCATATGTAAACACTGTGATGGCCAGCACATGGTCTCTTTGAAGTCGTGCGCTGGGTGGATCCCTGATTCTAACAAGAAACACACAAATAACAGTCCCTACCATCATACCAGAAAACTAGACTCCCGTTCTACTCAAACCACTTCTAGTTTCATTCTAGTTTCACTGTCAGAAAGACCTTACTTGGACCTACTCCGATCAACCCCTTCAAATGCACCCATAAATCATCACAGAAGTACATCGATATCTGAAACTACCACTGAGCCAGGCAGTCAACCTGTATATCAAACTTCGTCAGAATGCACGTCAGACTGGAGATAACCCCGTAGAAGACAGAGGTAGAAATAGGTCTTCCTCACGACTGCGTGAGAGGTCTCCCATTAAATCACCGTGACTGATCAATCAATCTAATACAATGGAATTGAGACCTTAGAACTAATTTTTATGATATTCAATTGTTCATACAGAGCTTTATAGCATCTACTTCAGGCCTTAAAACGTACAGACAAATTCGTAACAGCCAATACAATCACCTCCTTCCCCAACCTTATAACATGGCTATTGGCGGTTCATCTACACTGGTGAAACGGTACGTGATTCACAGCCCTGTTCCTCTCAAGACAAATTTACAAACTGTCGCTGTTTGTTTGACTTTACATACTGTGTTTATTCGTTTACGCATTTTGTTTACTCTGTATTCCCTGTATATTCTTCCGTCGACTGTACTTCGACAGTCTGATCTTCAAAACCTATATGATCAGCTCCCCTCATCCACCCATTACCATGGGTGATCTGTATGGACACAACCCTCTGTGGGAAAGTGTCAACACAGACAATAAAGGTCTCGAAGAACTCATTAATGACGATATTTTCTGTAAATATAATGATGGTTAAAATACTTATCTACATCCTGCCACTGGAACGTATTCTGCACTCGACGTGCAAACTTAAATGGTCGGTCCATGATGACCTCTGTGGTAACGATCACTATCGCAAATATTTTAAAGCTAGGAACCCAACCAAGTTTCATTCAGATGGAATATTAAAGGGGCAAATTAGCAGTCGTATGAAGTATACTGAAACAATTGTGGCAATTAAACCTTTTGGGCACTTGACCTGTAGACAAACCAGCCTCGAGAAATCGGACATCCCTTTCTCACTCTACAGCTGAAGAACGTGGCATTATGTAAAGTCGGCAGTTTGGTGCTGTTCAACATCAGTGTGATTGTGACACACAGTTTAATGATCTGTCAATTTGTTGTGGAACCACCACGTTTTATGCATTTTAACTCGATTTGCAGGCTAAAAGGTGGTTTTCAGCAAATGGTTGGTCACGTGTCGTTTAGCTCTATTTATGTCACAGTTTTGTAATTTCAAGTCCGAGTGGGTTCAACCCTGCTTCACTTTTACAAGCGGGATCAAGGTGTTCCACAAGCCAGTATTTTGTCTGTCACTTTATTCGCATTAATATGGACAGTATATAAAGGTTGTAAGAGATTTGGTAGACGGGTCATATTCTGTAATATAATGTTTCTTGTCAAATGTACCTTTGTACATGTCTTTAATGTGTGGGTACCACAGAAAGACAATTACAAATTTGCCTCCATAAAATTCATAGTTGGTGCCTTAAAATTGGTGTATAGCTTCTAAATCAAATACCAATTGTACACATTTCCACAACAATGTCAGTGCTATAGCTTGGTCAGGGCTATAGCTTGGCCAATCTAATAATGTCATATTTTGGGTCCGAAACCAGGCCTGTGAATGCTTTGAACGATGTTTTGGGTCGTTGTCCTGCTGGAAATAAAAAAAATTCTATAGAACACGTGAGCAGATGGAAGTAAATGTCCCTCGAGAATATCTGTGTACCGCTCACTGTTTATATTCCCTTCAAATACACAGAGGGGCGTTGCCCCTAACACATATATGCCACCCCACAGGTTAATTTTCTGACTGTACTTTGGGCGCTGATACAAAGGTTTTTCAGTTTGTTTGGTCCAGAATTTCAGTGTATTAGGAAACAGCCACACAGAACTTTCATCTGAGAAAATCACATTGTCCCAGTTAAAATTTCTATGTTGTAAGCACCAGTTCAACCTTCGCTCCTTTTGTTTAGGTTTCATGATCGGTGATGGCATTCTGCCAACTTTTCTGCCAGCCCATTGCATGCAGCTCAATTCTAATTGTCTCCTATCAGACAGCCACAGTTCCTCTATCAATCATATCCAGCCTTAAGTTTTCTAAACTCCTTCGTTTGTTTTTAGAAACAAGGATACCAAGCCGCCTCCTGTCACCGACAGTCAATTTTCTGGGCCTACCTGCACCTCCCTGGTGCTCAATGCCATATCCATTTGCAATATTTTTCAAAACAAGATAAACAGTGGACAAAGGGATGCCTGTTCTACTTGAAATCACTTTAGCTGATCTGATGTCCTTGTTATAATACTCTAAAATCAACTTCCTCTTCTCTAAATCATCCATACTGAGGATCACTGAAAATGTCGTCTGCTAGCAAGTAAACAAAGGGGGATAACTCTTCACAAACTAATGAAAAGGGATTAACGGAGTTGTCTCTCTTGAATGAAACCAAGCACTTGATAGCTGGTTAAGGTTGTTTATACTAGAAATCCAATTAAACATATTCCTAAAATTCTCAATAATTTCTGGTCATACTATATCTCTGTGACTTTATCTAAAGTCCTCAACGTAAGAGTTCACTATTACACAGTTCCTACTTTTATGAGGTTTACCATCAACATTCATATTCCCTAAGTTGGTCAGATACACACCAGTCGTCATGGATCAGCTGAATAACTGACATGACCATCTAAAAGAATACCCCTTTCAAACGCTTTAATGACCAGTTTCTCCACCGGAATGACCACGGAACATAAGCAGTGTTATTCCCGAGCGCCGAGAGACGCCTTCCTGCCACACCTACCAATCTGTGTTGTGTTAGGTGTACAGACAGCCATTTCGTGTTTCTTATTCTTCTTGGACGTTGAACATAAAACTGTCACAAAGACATCTTGACAAATCTGTTCTGGTAATATCTTTTCTACCATATCTCTTGAACATGACCAGCTTGCTGTTTACGAGGCTACAAGCGTTCCTTTGAATGTTTGGTAGAGTGAAATATGTATTTTATGGTAGCTGGCTGGGCGCTCTGCATTGTTATCAAGGTGAATACACTTATCTACAGTCTTCAGAGGCGTTTCTACTGTGATATCATGATGAGTCTTCATTTGGTTTATTACATTTCGAATTTGATTATCAGAGTCGTTATTTTATGTTTATACCAAGTGTAAAGTTTCTATTACCAAAGATGAAATAGTTATCTGGGAATCAGTCCACAGAGGAACTGCCAGGTGTTCGAGAACGGATGGAGACGGCACAGCACAGGTTAATGAATAAATAACTTTGTCTGTGAACGTGCTGCTCGAACACCTGGCTGTCCCTTTATCTGCACTCCTCCCTTGTAACAAACAGTGAACTGTGTCAATATTTTAATGATAGTTTGTTAAACAACTTTTTTTTTTTAGGACAAAAATTCTGCAAAAACCTCACAGAGTGGGTATGATGTTTTGATTATGATCAGCGTTTCATTGAGTATGTTATGTTTATTAGTTTTCGAGTTAGATTGCCATTCATCGGTCCGCTTTTGAGCCAAACGGACTGTAGTTTCAGTCAAACCAATTGCAATATAACTTCTAGCGAACTGCCGATTGGCGGATTTCATACATTTGTGCAGTGAAACATTAGCAGTATTAAAGAAACAACAATTCTAAATCACACTGAGGATGAAGTGAACTTGAAACTTGTCCTTTGCTGTGACGGGAAATGCCAAAGTTCCGAAGGCAGCAACAGAGTTAATGAACTGCTCTTTGGTAAATGAGACTATCACATACAATGAAGAGACTATATTGACAAGAATTACTGGGTCCCTTTGTTCAGTAAACTGGGGAGATATGAAGTTACTTTCTCATTACATGACCACTGAGTGGAGTACCGGAAAGCCCAAAGCAGACAACGTAAGATGAGGTACACGTCAATGTTATCTACCGTGTGTGTGTTTGATCTAGAGTGAGAGAGAGAGAGAGAGAGAGTATATTATACACATACACCTTTGCAACCATATACGATAAATACATTTTGACAATTTAAAGGGCTTGAGGTATTGAAAAATTATTGTCGTCCTGAGATCGTACGTTAGCCCCACAACATTCAAAGTAAATTTGGGCCTACCAGGTTTTTCATCATAGAATATTTCTTATTTTATGTGATGGCTAATACTGAGTACAATCAACAGCTGATGAAGAGATGGTGTAAATTCAGCTCGGGTCCATGCAGGAAGCAAAAGTACTGTCAGTCCCCATGGTCTCCAGTATTGTGATGTGCCTGTAGTTTTTGATGGCCTGTAGCCCGTTTCATCTAAGCTGTTTTACTGTCCTTTGTTGTCAGATATTTACATGTGGCTTTAGATTTAAACTCACTCAGTCACACTGTGAGGACTCCACACATGATTGAAACATATAAAAATTTAGTTCTTATATTCACTGCATTATGTACGTTAATATACATCATTGCATAAGACGGAAAGTCTATGGTAATCTTAATGTCAACATATGCAACATCGGTCATACTTATAGGTGTGAGTGTGTACGGGATGCTTTTCAAATGCTGATGTGGATCGGACAATATGCGGGTTAGTACTTCTGATGTTTAACTACGATGTAACGTACGACTGACTGACGTGCTCTCCTATTGATGTGTCTGTCCCGTTACCAAGACAACAAATGATAAACAGTGCGAAGACGGTTTACGTTCGGGTTAAATATCATTTTAGGTTAGATGTCTCTATAAATTAACTTAAATTTGACATTATCGTAAACCATATGGGGCATTATGAACGTCGCATTTCTACTTCCAATATAAGTGAGTGAGGAGTACCTCAGATGATGCTGACTAGTCACTGGACATTCCAAGAATGCATTGTGGGATTGTGGACCTGTGCCGTGAGGCTGTTCAAATGCAAGTCGAGCTGAGGTATTTTTTTCTCTTGAAAAACTTAAACGTAATGTTTCGACCAGACGAGTTAGCCGACTGAAAGAACTGCAAACCAAGAAACGGGTGCTTACGGAGTTGGTTGTACTGTAGGAGACTGTACTTGGCAATGACAACCGACATTCATCTTGATTGAGAGGGGGCAGACGAGACTGGCGTGGTGACGTCAATAAAGTGTGACGTAATGCAAAAAAAGAGTACTTTATCGCCTGATAAGTACTGTCGGCGCCTTTGATCTTTTAGCGAAGCATATTAGGAAGTGATATATTGGACGCCTTTATTCTATGCAGCTACACTAACGGGGAAAATAATTCTGCTTCCCATAAAGTTAAAATTGTTTATTCGTAAATCAGATAAGGTTTCCGTGAGTACATAGTATATTCACGGGGACATCTCATCTTAACGGTCTTCCTTCACAACTTGCACCTGCACGCACGACACACTGGATATGTGCGTCTTTGTTGGGAACATGATACGCCTTGTTTTACGTGAACCGTATACAATGATTGTTTTGGTATCATATGCTTATAAAACACATTTGGTTAATGGTGAATAATGTTCACGCAACGTCTTGGTTTGCTGAAGATTTATTTCTGCGCCATGGTGGGATGATGTAAACAGGAACGGCAAAACACACATTATATATTTGTTATTTAAATTGACGTGGAGCATAGCACGACCACTAAAGCTGTCCAGAGGAACCTGTCTTCTGAAACACAGATTTTGTCTCCACCAAGCTTGGCGAGCCCAGTGATGACGTGGAAACTAAATTGGCAAATAGTTGGATGTTGACGATGTGGTGTTGAGTTGAGCACTGTTCCGATTGTAATCGGTCTCAACTTATGAATTGTCGTAGATGCAACAACATGATATGGTCGTCTTGTAGAGTTATAAGTGAAAGTAGTTGGGATACAAACTTTTTATGTTTGAGTTGAGCTGACATTGGTCACATTAATGTTACTGATGTGAGGTTAGTGTTCGTAATCTGTTGGACTGAGTTACTAAAGTTGAAGTGAAAGACTCGAAGTAGTTATGAGGTTTGGTAATCTGTTTCAACACAGAAAACACCGTATTTCGATGGAAGGGAGATAACCCTTACTGCCTATTCTCAAACGGGATTGTGTTTCGAACTTTAAGACAGTACCTTCTAAAGATATTAGAAATGGTGAAACTGAAGTAAACACAGATTACAACACATTGTTACATATTAAAGAAATAATGTGTCAGATTCCATTGAAAATGTGCCTGTTTCCCATTATCATGAAGAATGTAATGGGACTGCCTCTTTCTTTGTATTTGTGTCTGTTTTTATTTAAGTGTGTATATATCCAATTGTAAGAGAGCTCTCTGTTGTTTTTCATACCAACCCAGAAACCAGTCAAACTTGTTTCGAAACTACAAACTACATCTAAATGGTAAAAGACTGTTACAAGCCCCAGATGTGCACAAGTCAGTGTTGAGGCATCACAGCTTCAGGGCAGCCTCCATCAGAGCAACTTCTGCCAGTCAATGTCCAACTGCAGACTAAATTGCAGGGTCTTGTAGAAAACATACTGTTTTGTTATAAAATATCAAAACTCTTCAGCATTTGAGGGTGACATTTCAGTGATGATATTTTGAAGGTTTGAGACATTAGCAATGCAAATCAAAACCACAGATGGCAATAGAATAGTAACAGATTTCAAACCATGGCTCCTATAGCGTTCTGTGTGCATTAACTAATTGAAATGTTAGCTAAACAGCACATTGAAATGATGAAACTTCATTTTCCCCCATAATTTACCATTTTGACAATTTCTAAATAAAACACATCATCTGTGGGATTCGAACCGACAAAGTCTCCACTGGAGGCTAACAAATGTAGTCTTCAGCACTTGGAAACTGCTGCCTAGTGATACCAGGTCCTCATGTTCAAATGAATAAAACATGGTGGACATACAAGCATCATGTACGTCAGTTAAACATGTACTTACTCTAGGTTCAGATCGTTAGTCCTGATAGGGTTGGTGGAATTTATAGGTATGTCATTCAGTATGTCCAGGGACACATTATTGCTGAAACCTGAAACGTTTACCCTTGCAGTCATGGAATTATGGTCACCATCTTATTACAGATAAGTTTCACATAACTGTAAATTAACGTGATTCTAAATAACCCTGTAAGCACTATTAGAGTCACCTTAGCTAAGGTTTTTCATGGAATCTTATAGCTTCATTGACCAAATGGTTTCCCAACAGACTGACTGATGGACAAGATGAACAAGTGCCAACAGTCACCTTCAGTTAAGGGGAGTCAAATGTGCAACTCTTTTACCATTTTCACATGGAAAGTTATTATAATTGCAATTTAGTGACAGAAATAAAACAGGCTTCCCTGGAGGTTTGTTGTGTCATTTCATACAAGATGTCTTTTTGACCAGAGAGACAAACAATATGGGATGCTTTTTCAAACGTGTATATTTATAAGTCTCTTGGAAATGTTGATGCTACTAAATAAAAGAGATGAAAACTAAATAAATAATATCAAACATACATTATCAATTCAAATCTCAGCAGCAAACAAAGCATTGAGCAATGGTCATGCACTTCATGTAAACAATCCGTATAGAAAGCAGCAGAAGTTTTAAAATCGAATTCTAACTCCTCAAACCTGGGAATATCAAACTACAGGTTCAAGAAAATATATATAATCATAAATATATACCTGCCGCTAAACATATAAGCATATGTCTTATGTCTTACATGCCAACGTGACATTAACACTGCACCGCTATTATCAACAACAGGTCTAACATTGCCTTCACACTGCCAATTTCTATGAATGTCACATTACATCAGGCATTTTTAACCCTGTCCACTTGTACATGTCACAATACATCAGGCATTGTCTCCAACCCCTGTCCACCTCTATGCATGTCACAATACATCAGGCATTGTCTCCAACCCCTGTCCACCTCTATGCATGTCACAATACATCAGGCATTGTCTCCAACCCCTGTCCACCTCTATGCATGTCACAATACATCAGGCATTGTCTCCAACCCCTGTCCACCTCTATGCATGTCACAATACATCAGGCATTGTCTCCAACCCCTGTCCACCTCTATGCATGTCACAATACATCAGGCATTGTCTCCAACCCCCTGTCCACCTCTATGCATGTCACAATACATCAGGCATTGTCTCCAACCCTGTCCACCTCTATGCATGTCACAATACATCAGGCATTGTCTCCAACCCCTGTCCACCTCTATGCATGTCACAATACATCAGGCATTGTCTCCAACCCCTGTCCACCTCTATGCATGTCACAATACATCAGGCATTGTCTCCAACCCTGTCCACCTCTATGCATGTCACAATACATCAGGCATTGTCTCCAACCCCTGTCCACCTCTATGCATGTCACAATACATCAGGCATTGTCTCCAACCCTGTCCACCTCTATGCATGTCGCAAATACATCAGGCATTGTCTCCAACCCCTGTCAACCTCTATGCATGTCACAATACATCAGGCATTGTCTCCAACCCCTGTCCACCTCTATGCATGTCACAATACATCAGGCATTGTCTCCAACCCCTGTCCACCTCTATGCATGTCACAATACATCAGGCATTGTCTCCAACCCCTGTCCACCTCTATGCATGTCACAATACATCAGGCATTGTCTCCAACCCTGTCCACCTCTATGCATGTCACAATACATCAGGCATTGTCTCCAACCCTGTCCACCTCTATGCATGTCACATTACATCAGGCATTGTCTCCAACCCCTGTCCACCTCTATGCATGTCACAATACATCAGGCATTGTCTCCAACCCCTGTCCACCTCTATGCATGTCACATTACATCAGGCATTGTCTCCAACCCCTGTCCACCTCTATGCATGTCACAATACATCAGGCATTGTCTCCAACCCCTGTCCACCTCTATGCATGTCACAATACATCAGGCATTGTCTCCAACCCCTGTCCACCTCTATGCATGTCACAATACATCAGGCATTGTCTCCAACCCCTGTCCACCTCTATGCATGTCACAATACATCAGGCATTGTCTCAAATCTCATCTGTTTCTTTGTACAAATAATGTAAAACATGCAACACAAATACCTCCAGCTAGAGGATCTGAGATCATATCTTGACTCAGTCTGAAATTTTCATGAAACAATACATAAATGTTGGAGGGTTGGACTCTTTGAAAGACACATCTGGGATATCTACCGTAGGCAAGCGGTAGTCAAATAGTCTATTATACCATCACAATTTATACAAGAGAGCAACATAAATAACTTCTCAAGGAACTCATGGTATATTACATGATTGGGTTTCACTAATTGAGTTAATCACCATCTAAACATCACCTCAGTTTGGGAACATGACATCTATAAACCAATAAAACGCAATCACAGGTATGCTTTTAACTCATTTCATGTTTTGAGAAGTATTAAGGCTGCATCCTGAGAAATGACAGCAGGAAACATACACGTGATATCCACATGGTTAATACTTACGGAGAACAACAGGCAATGTTACTCTGACTAGATCAATCACTACAATAACAACAACAAATATATTAAAGTAATGCTACACACATATCTCTCCTATTTTGTCAGTAGCCTACTGAACAGACACATGTAACCGACTTCAACAGGCCTTAGCTGGTGTGTAACATTGGTCAACACTGAGTTAAAAACACTGTACATATATATAAAAGCACCACAAGAATAAAAATAACAAGTTTTTATGATTTTTTTGAAATAACAATAACATATATTTTCCGTTCCTCAGTCCACACAATTATCTGTGTATTTCATCTACTCTTTCTAAACCTGATATACATGGCATATTTCATCTTCCTGTCTTTTGGGAGTACCTACTGAAACCATGAACAAAATGCTACAATAAAGGTCACTTTATTTGAACTTGAACAGTTTGTAACTACTTATCAGAAAAGATGAATTAATGAAATACCTTATGAAGAGAGGGAGAGTGAGATTTGTGTTTCATCATATGTGGTACAAATATGATGGTCTGTGATGAACTCTTTCTTTGATAGTACTGACAGGTCTGTTGATGCCACTGCATGCTGGACATTAGCCCCACACTGTTATCCCTGGGTACACACTTTCCACTGTAGCAGTTGGTTGTTCCATGCCAGGGACACTTAGTCTTTCTTCTCTTCAACATTCTCCTTAAACATAACAACACACAGATCACATAGAAACATTAACAACATATTTTAATCTCACACATAAAAAGGCTTTGGAAGTCAAAACATAAAATATAATCATCCATCTATTTCACCAACAAGAACCATCCCTCGTGGTTCAAGAGAAAATAGGGTTTCCCTCCCCTTGCTGCATTGTCCTGTCACATGGTTACATTAGTGTACTTACACTTCCCCTACCTGAAACTCAGAAGGTCTTTTGTGAAAATAAAAGAAGTTCTTATCCATAAATTTGTCAGAGTTGCACTTCCCATCTTCTAAAATGTCACGAAAAGAAGTCAGAATTAATGGAATTAAAAAATGACTGGTTGTCTAAGATCAGCAAAATGTATCTAAGTGGAATACTCTGTATGGCATGACATCTCACTCATCAAACACTATTGGAACTATTATGGTGGTGTGACATGACTGATGCTGTAGTTGACTATGAGCCAGGAACCAACTGGCCAACATGTATAACTGACTTGTGGTTTAAGGCAGAGAAATCAATTGAAGCCAAAAACAGTATCTACAAGCCTGTTCTGCTTCTACTTCCAGAATCAACAGATTTAAATGACTTCTCCTTTACATCCACAAGCAGCTTTGAACACTAAAAACATATACAGTAACATGATAGAAGCTAACAATTATCCTCTGTAGTTCCACATGAAGAGTGGTGAGTGAATGGCGGTCTGGCAGCAATGTCCACAATAATGCTGACATATCAAGATACAGTTCATGTTCCACAGCACATCCAGACATTATGCCTCCTACAGAAAATGCTCATACCAGGAAGTCCATGCCTCCAGCCAGCCCATAAACAAACTGAAGGAAGTGTCAAGCCTCAACCTAGCTCAATAATGAAGTCACATGTATTTTCTGTTTGATCATTCCACTTCAGGTTCGGGACACATGGTCATTTCAGCTGCACTTAAAAACATAGTCTGATGCCTGTTGTTTATTTCATAAAGACCTTTATGTGTGATGATGTCATGTCCTGTTCTGGAGTAACTCAACAGCTGCATGTGTGATGTAAAACAGGAACCATACCACTAATCAGTTATTATGAATAACCATAGACTGCTGTCTATATAGCAACCCCATCAAAATGACTTGATGCAATAAGGAAGTGTGTATAATGGTACTTGAGCATGATATGCTCTGTTGACCTCCAAGTTGAGCTCTGCAACAGATCCTGATGTCTGTCACCATCACTAACATGACAATGATTCCATGTGATGTGAGAAGTTCCTGAACTTGAAGGGTATGCCTCAGTTACTGACTGTGTATCAGTGAAAGCTATCTTCCATGATCCTTCTCGTGTACAGACAGACAGTAAGTAAATCACGGACTACATATGCTGGTTCTCATAAGCTCTCCTCATTTGCCTGAGGAGTCCAGGGCAAGGGAAAAGGATATGAAGCCATTCTGCCTCTGAATCCTGTTATAAGCTGTGGGATGAAGTTTGATGACGAGCCTGCAGAGCTACATGAGCCAGTGGTCTGCGCTTATAATAGGTCACCTTCACTGAAACCTGTCTTGCTTACATCAGGTGCATTTGAGGAAATGTTTTTACATTGTTCTACACTATTCTATGATCAACGAAGGAATATTGCATACTGTTATGGAGGGATACGATACAATTACAGTGTTTCCGTTCTCCGGTATATACCTGAAAATCACCGGTAAAATTTGTTGGGGACCGGTAAATTGAAACCCGGCCGGACACTTTGTCCGGTAAATAATCATGTATTAAAATAAAAAATCATGGGTAAGCGAAATGACAGTCTTGGCTGTGCTTTCGTGGTCACAAAAATTCTTATGTTTCGGAAATACCCAGGCTAAAAATAACTTTAAAATGAGTACTTACAGTATGGCAATAGGATACGACCGGCAAATGTCATTCATGACCGGTAAAATTTTAGGTTGCCTGACAGTGTCCGATAAATAATTAAGTCAGCGGAAACACTGTAATTATATGGGTAGTTTGACAAGTTAGAGCATGGTAAGAAAAACATCGGTAGGATTGCTTGTACCATAGTTTTACATACCTGTTTTAGCAGCGTAACAAGACTGGCAGGCTCTGGCTTGGCTGTAACACCATGGAGAGTCACACCACGAGATTCAACCTCAAGCTTAGTTGCAGGGCCCAAGGCTATCACCTGACACACACAAGTTTATCATAAGGAGTCACTTTTACACTATACCAACAATACTCCTATACCTTTCACCAAAACAACATAATTATAAATATTAACATGTCAGTGTGCTAAAAATAAGTAATCAGACATATCAGTTTCCAAACAGATTTTATAACCCATGAACCTACTCATTGTAGGTTCACTGTCCAAAACAATCTATAGATCACTACAATAACAACTTCTGTACCCTAGAACAAGGACACCATAACCTGTCCCTCTAATGGTCTTTGTCTCTTTTGCTGGTCATTTGGACATACATTGGAAGTAGTGAACCCAAGCTTCATTTATAGTCACAAATATATTGCAAGAAGCATTCTGTATCTGCTTCAATCATAGTGAGATTGTTACAAGACATCCAATACTTGGTGCACTGTTAATGTCAGGAAATGTCAGAAGCTGGAACCCAACAAGCTTTCTCTCCATTGCCAAAGTTTCTTAGAAAATGGAGTGAACTCCCTACTGACCCAGCAGTCATTCACTGTTGAAGTCATCAACATGGCTCTGTGACAAAGATTCTTTAGATATTAACGGGTGTTGTTCACAGGGCATCATGGACCAGAGTTATTTTCATGGACAGTTATCTGTGTTAAGCCGGTTTGTGCCAGTACTTCATCACAGCTGACTGACTTTTTACACCTCAACATTTTGCCCAGTTGACTCAATTTTTATGTTAGTATGCCTCCTTGATATCATGTAATGTCCTCTACAAAAATTGCATTATTACGCTTCAACGTGAAGCTCAGAACCTTCCAATCATACAAGCACATTCATGATAATGCCAGGACATTGATGTAATAATATGGTGAAGTGCCTCCCAGATAGGACATGGTTTCAGTCTAAGTAAACTTAGGCTCAGTATTATTCATTACACTGCTATACTGAGTCTAACAAAACCTAGTAGAAGGTCGCCTCAGCTAACCTTTTGGACTGACCAATCAGAACACAGCTTACCAAATTTGCATAGGTTCACATTCGCACATACCGTTTGAAATTTTACCTAAAAAACTCGAACGATTCCGAATGCTATTTTTCCACACGATCGCTTCCGAGTGATACACATCGAGGACACATTGAGTAAACAGTCGCTGAAAATAGCGTTTTTTTCAATATTCAAGGATGTCTTCTTGCGGAAATATAAGCTAATAGTAACCATGTCATTAGAAACCCCTAAGCGTACATACTTAGACTGGACATGGTTTAACACTATTTACAAGTACAACACCCTTAAATCTATTAAAGGAAGAAATTCCTTACTTTTATTTTGTCAAGTGGCAGCAGTCCTTTCTTGACCAATGGCTCTGTGTACTGGACGCCAGAAGGGCTGAAGAATACAGCAAACTCGGGCAATCCCTGCCAGAAAATACAGCATACATCTGGCATCATGACACAGTATCTTAGCTGTACTTATATAACACACGGTCAAACACTCAAGCATGTGTACAGATCACATCAGCTGCAAGTTATATGTAGTAATCCTTTTTAGTTATGAATTAAAAGTGTGTTGCTATTACAAGGAACTAGCCAGCCAGATACTGCCTTTTGACTGATGTGTCAAAACATGGTGTGAATCAACAGCTTTACCTTGGCCTGTCAATAACCTGATTTCTATCAATACAACGTGGCAATATTTCCTTAAAATTCCCAACAACTGAAAACTATTCCAATACACGATCTAAGTAGAGATATACAATGTAAACCTATATAGCCAGAAAGGAAAAAAAAATATATGTAATCTGTATTTTGTGGTATTTTCAATTTACAAATTACATTCATTGTTCTATATTGAGATTGTACATTAGGCCAGGCCAATAACATTTCTTGTTTTATGGATTTTGGTCCTCAGAAAACCTAAAGCAAAACAAAACAAACAACAATCACCAGTCAAAGTAATATTTATTCTAAATACTAAGAGTATTATACTTTTGGCATTTTATGAAGTGTATATGGAGTGAAAAACAATCTAAAACAAATTTCTTGTAAGTTTACATTTATTGGCCAATAAAAAATATAGGATTCTATTTTTTGAGCGGGAAAAATTAACTTTCATTTTTTTTCTTATTCTTGAAAAAATATGACCGGCGGATCCTTTAAATACGAAATAAAATTGGTCTGGCCTTAGTATAAATACAATTATAATAATTATCTGGATTGGCTAAGGTGACAATAAAAACATATGTTCATCTAGTTGGTTAACTGGTTGTTAGGTAGCGCATGTACACACACCATGTACATCAAGTTGAGTTCTGTGAATTACAACTGTATGAAAGCGTTGTCTTCCTGTCTGAAGAGGGGCGGTGGGGCAGCCTAGTGGTCAAAGCAGCGTCAAACCAAACTCAGTCAGTCAGTCCTGTCTGAAGAGTTACCATGGTGACCACCCCAAGCTGTTTTAACTTGAATGAAGGGATATTTATCAAGGAATGTTTATGTATATGCCTACTCACACTATTTTTTCAAATGCCATTTCCAGAGAAACTATTTTTTGTATCATTTAAGCAATAATAATCATGCTTTGCTGAGCTCAAAGAAAACCAGAAACATTTTCAAAATAGTGCCCAACAGTATGTGTCTCTGTTGAACTCAATGATGCTAAACTGACAAATTTGAAGAAGTTTCGAAATAATTCAATCCATAAATATTTGTAACATGGCTGTTTTTAGTGTTGGTAATTTTTTCTCTGACCTCAGTGATCATGCTCTCAGGTCAGAAAGTGAGCGAGTGAAAAGGCTTTATGACACTTTATGCAATAATCCGTCACTTTCATAGCGGGATACACCAGAAATTGGCTTCAGACTTTGATCCCATGTGGGAATCGAAACCATGTCTTCAACGGACGAGTGAACACTTTAACCACTGGGCTATCCTCACCTACCGACTGTAGTAGTTATATAGTGGGGGTACCAATACAGGGTACCCTAATGGCTTATTTTGGGTTAATTCTGCTCCCAGCGTCCAGTAAAAATGATGATCCCCAAGCGGGAGACATCATTCGATGTTCCCCCTACTATTGACTACAACGGTGTCCATACACTAAAAATAGACTAGCTTGCCAGCTGAGGCATGTTAAATTCGCCATGCTAACACCAGCCGTCCCACCAGCGTAAAGGTAGAAAGGTAAGGTTTGAATCCAGCGTGTCGCATTCAAGTCAGGCTAGCAGAAGAAACTTTGCAAGTCAGCAGATTGAGGTTTCAAGTCGGTGCTCTACTGGCCTTAGATAGGTCCAGTTCATATATGGTCACTGCCCCCATATGAGCCGCATCTACTGGCCTAGATAGCCCCATGTTGTAGGTCACGCCAGCCATATATGAGTGTTCTACTGGCCTAGATAGCCCCATGTTGTAGGTCATCTATGCCAGCCATCTATGAGCGTTCTACTGGCCTAGATAGCTCCATGTTGTAGGTCAGGCCATATATGAGTGTTCTACTGGCCTAGATAGCCCTATGTTGTAGGTCACGCCTCATTTATGAGCTACTGGCCTAGACTCCATGTGAGGCAACGCCAGCGCTCATTCTTGGGCAGTTTGGGCAGTTTGTGTGCAAGGTTTATTGGGGGTGAATTTCCTGAAAACAATATTCTTAATTTTTATAGGAGCCTCAAAATCTGTAGGGCACTAGGAGTTTCGACAAGTATTGTATCTGCTGCCAATGGGGTGACAAATAGTCCCGCCGAGAATGCAGAACAGCAGAACAGAATACCACCCGCGAACTAAAAAGTGCTATATTTCCAATTGCAAGAAAAAGTATCGCATCTCTCTCGATATTGTTTTTCTTCTATCCTAGTACATTTGGAAGAGGTCCCGGGGTTTGGCCATGGAAACTAGTTTGGGCGTTTCTGTCTTCTCGTCAGCCTGTCTGTCAACCGGTATATCGGTCGGTGAGCTGTGCTTCCAGGTCTTGTAGACAACCTTCCAGAGAAACACGGCAGCTAGCGATAGGTAGGTCCATTTTGTGACCGATTCTAGCATGTGTTGCACCTTCTGGACATCCAGACGGGTCTCTTCTTGTTCCTCCTCAACGCTTTCTATTTCCTCCCGGAGTTTTTCGTCGTCGTCATCAAGCCTAGAAAAGATGTCGACCAACATCGTCACGGTTTGCTCCGCACTAACCGACAACATCGTCGCTCGCGGTTTGCTCCACACGAGCCATGAGCCTCCCCAAGCGGTCGTAGAAGTCCTGGATGGTGGGCGATGTTGGAGCTATCTCGCCGGCGGTCAAGATGGTCGACGGTTCTGCGGCAGGCAATACGACTGTGCTGGAGGGCGACGTCGGAGCTGTCTCGCCGGCGGGCAAGAGGGTAGAAAATTCTGCAGCAGGCTCTTGCCATAGCTCGTACAGAATTGTGGACCCAATACCAAAGCGCTTTTTGACCTCGCTTGCTGGGAGAACACCGCGAAGGGAGCGTATTTCTTGGATCTGGTCCGAAGACAAATCTCTTCTTGGTGGCATGGTTGTTTTTTTCCTGGGTATATATATCCCATACTTCCCATATGTCTATATGGAAATCCCAATCCTGTCACAGTCATCTCCCATTTCTCCTGGGAAATCTCATCCTCTCCCAATCCTATCTAAATTTTTCCAGGGAATCCCATCCTCTCCCATTTTCCCCCAGGAAACTAGCCAAACTCCTAGCAAACTCCAAGCAAACATCACGCAAATGCCAAGTAAAGCGATAACCTGGCTCGATATCTCTGACCTACTTTCTATATAATGCTGTGTGTGTGGATTCGAGTCAGCTGAGTGGTTAAACATTCCTGTATACAATGCTGTGGCTGAGAATGGAATGTGCATGGGCGTTTAAACATTCATTTAGAGATTTGACTTCGCATATGGTATACAACATGTGGGCCTTGGGAACTTATTATTGTAAGTGGGTATTGCTGGGCAAGCCCACGGCATGCGGAGAGCGCTGTATGATCGAATATTGTCACATGCATGGCCACTGTGTGAGAAGGGGCCATATCAATTATGCATGTCAAGTATGTGGAATAGGGGTCAAAGGCCATTATCGTTTGTGCAAAGCCCATGGAGCGGATGTAGTTCAAAACCAACTTATTTACGACAAAAAGAAAGATTATCTAAATGAACGTAACCGACTACTCAGAATAAAAATCTAATTTTTCCTGCACATTGAAAACAACCTATTAGACATTTGACTTTGCATATGGTATACAACATGGCTACTGTCAGAGAACTGAAAGCTCTCGCGAAAAGTTGTGGACTAACTGGTTATTCTCGCATGAGGAAAGCCAAATTGCTGACCAAACTGGACATTACACATGTTAAGCCCCCCACGGTTAAAGAGCTAAAAACTCTCGCGAAAAGTCGTGAACTGAAACATTATTCTCGTATGGGAAAAGCCCAATTGTTAACCTTTCTGGAAGACACCGAGCCGGTCAAAATGCGATTTGTGCCGACAGACCACGCCGTGGGTAAGTATATAGGAGGCTGGCGGATGGTAGTGAATTCTAGTATCGATGTCAACGACGTCAAACCCCTCATAGCTAGCAAGATCGACGAGGAGATGGATGATTTAAAAAGTATTAAAAACCAGCTCACGATTAAAATGTCGCTTAACAAACAGCAGACGGATGGTAGTACCGAGTACATCAAACCTTATTTCAGAGGCAAGCAGGAAGTCATACTTCAATCCGACTCTTTCCCTTCGACCATCGATTACTCGTTACAAATAATACAAAAATATACCAACATGGGCTCTGGATGGGTGGTGGATCGTGTTGACACCATCTATGTGGATATAGCGAACTACATTCCATTCAAAGGCGGATCGTACCTCCCGGTGCCCGAGCATTTCAGGAGAAACAGGCCATCGTTAACCCCGAAAATAAAGGTGATAATTGTATGAGGGTAAAGGTGAAAGCTGCCTTATTTAAACCCAAAGGTAATCCACATAGGCTTTCCAGCTATCCCCCGGATGAGGAAGACAGTCTCGACTTTATGGGCATAGATGAACCCACTCCCCTATCCCAAATCTCTAAGATAGAAAAACAAATAATTTAGCCATCAACGTGTTCGGACACAAGGGGAATAGTGTTATTGTGCACAGGATAAGCCCTGTGACAGATAAAATCGTGTGCAGGATCAATTCATTCCTCATCGATAAAGAGGATAAATTTCACTACGCATGGATTAAAAGTTTGAGCAGGCTGTTGCACGACCAATCCTCTCACAAAGCGAAGAAGTATTTTTGTGAGAGATGTCTGCACGGGTACAGTCGCGCCGAAGTACTAGAGGCGCACGAAGAAGACTGTCGAGGTGTGGGAGAGACCACGATCAGAATCGACATGACTCAAGAAAAGGAAAACACGCTAAAATTTATCAATCATAAACATCAAATGTCCATACCCTACGTCATCTACGCCGACTTCGAAGCCCTCATAAAATATATTGACCACAACAATCCCAACACGACCAAACAAAGTGGTCGTCTGATGCGATGGACAAACAAAACAGCCTGTGATCTACCGAGGCCACGACGCAGCTGAAACATTTCTCACGTACTTACAAAACGAAGAGAAAAAAATCAGGAAAGCTTTGTTGGACCCTGCCCCCATGGATATGACACCAGAGGCTGAGCGAGCTCATCAACGAGCTAGATATTGTCACGTATGTTGGGGACCCCTTAAGACAATTTCGTGAGAGATCATTGTCACATCACCGGTCAATACAGAGGTGCTGCTCACAACGTGTGTAACTTGAAGCTTAGAATCGATTCCAAAACCATACCCATACCATTGGTGTTTCACAACCTCAGAGGTTACGATGCCCACCTTATCATGCAGGCCATCTCGAAAATCGATGGCGATATCAAGTGCATCCCCAACAACATGGAAAAATACATTTCCTTCTTGTTAAACGGTCCCTCTACAGTTTGGTGAAGGCCAACGATACCTATAACAAATCAATACACCGACGCGGCGACTCAGTCTTTGCTGTTGAGGAAGGGTGTGTCCCCGTACGAGTACATGGACGATTGGTCTAAGTTTGAGGAGACACAATTACCACCCATCGAGTCCTTTTAGAGCCAGTTGACCGAGTCCCATATATCACAGGACGATTACGACCACGCTCAGAATGTGTGGGAGAAACTGGACTGTAACCATTTATTTGGTTATCACGATCTCTACTTGAAAACAGATGTGCTACTACTCGCCGACGTCTTCGAAATTTTTAGAAAGATGTCTTTGAAACAAGATCAACTCGACCCGGATTGGTACTACACCAGCCCTGGTCTGTCGTGGGATGCACTCTTGAAGAAAACAAGAGTCAAATTGGAATTGTTAACGGATTACGACATGCACCTGTTTATTGAGAAAGGAATGTATAATCCGAATCAGTCCTCATACCATCTCCTCTATCTGCGATTAATCTCTATGGTTGGGCCATGAGTCAAACTTCGCCTACAGGTGGGTTCGAGTGGGTTGATAGCGACCATTTTAAAACAAAGAACACTATCCCCGAAAACTTTGAGAGAGGATACATATTCCGAAGTATCCCAAAGAATTGCATGCCTCCCACAACAGTTATCCGCTGGCTCCCGAATGATTAATGGTCGATCGAGAATGGATGTCCGAATATCAACGAAACTTGTTGGGAGATAACAAACTGGCTAACGTGGAAAAACTCGTACCTAACATGATGAACAAGAAAAAAGTACCTGGATGGAACCCTACATTCGGTTGAATATGGATCTGAGAAGAAAAGCCACGAGCGACTTTGAGAAAAACCTCTCCAAACTGATGAACAACTCGGTATTTGGAAAAACCATGGATAATTTAAGGAAGCACGTCAACGTGAAATTAGTCAGATCACACCAGGAGGAAAAACTAAGGAAACTCATAGCGAGTTCAGCCTTTAACCTCAGTAAAATGTTCAACGATGATTTGGCGGCTCTACACATGGCTAAGATTCACATCAAACTCAATCGACCGGTCTATGTGGGGTTGAGCATTCTCGACTTATCCAAACACTTGATGTATGATTTCTACTACAACCAACTAAAAAAACAATACAGTGATCGATGTGAGGTGTTGTACACTGACACCGATTCGTTGTTGATGGAAATTCGTACCGAGGACGTGTACGAGGACATGGCAAAACATCCACCTGTACGATACGAGTGATTACCCCCCAGACCACGCCCTACACAACCAAACAAATAAAAAGGTCCTCGGCAAGATGAATGACAAATGTGCTGGGACACCCATCGCGGAATACATCGGGTTAAGATCCAAGATGTATTCCATCAAGAAAGCAGACGATGAAATAAAAAAAGCCAAAGGGGTCAAGAAATACGTCGTGAAACAATACATCAAACACACCCTCTTCAAACAAGCTCTATTCAAGAATAAAATGTTCAAACATCAAGTGAATGCGTTGAGAAGCGACAAACACAAAATATACGGGATCACCCTCAACAAGACATCGCTGTCTCCCATGGACATGAAACGATGGATCGCCATCGATGGCGTCACGACTTACGCGTATGGACACCGTTGTAGTCAATAGTAGGGGGAACATCAAATGATGTCACCCGCTTGGGACTTCTACTGTTGTCAATACACAATATCATCCATATACACTTCACACCTTCAAATGTAAGTGAACGTGTTTCCTACTCATCAGTAGTGGTTCTGTCCAGCAACAAGACATGTCTTTTATGATTATTATCCTGGACCAGTGTTAAGACTGATCGGTATGAAAAGACGACACAATCTGATCTGACTGTTGCATTTGAGAGACTATTTATATATCAAATTATGAAAACCAAATGATTACAATGGTCAAAAAGATTAGTTTGTGTTTGGAAAATATAATGACTTACATGGTGACAAGACAGATGACATACTACTGAACATGCTATTTAGGATTGAAGGTGAGTAGATATAAACACAAAAGTAAGTAGAAACACATGCTGGACTACCTGCTGATCCAGGACCCCCTTGACACTGCTCTCTAGGGCTTCATTGGGTTTGGTCTCATACGCTGTGATCTCCTCAACAGCTAATTCTACATACAATAAAAAAATCGATCTGTCATTTTGTAGACATTTGTAACTACCATACAGACACATTATTGAATGGTGTCGAGAACAGCACTTAATTCCTGCTGGTTTGTGATGCATGAAAAGAAAAGAACACAAACTCCTTAGAAGGAGAAGTGTTCTGGCTCCAGTATATCTGGTAGACATCTGCTGACTCCAGGGAACACCTACATCAAATAAACTGAAGAAAGTCTTACAAGACTGCTGCTTCATGAGAAGTTGAGGCCAACTAATCTCAGAGACCCTTATGGAGGCTATTCATGTAATATATATCATTTTCAAACACCATAATTAATGTGAGGTCACTATATTCCTGCTTCTGAACTTTGCATAGACTTTTTCAAGTACTGTGCAAGCCTTCAGTTGTGTTTGTATTTTCAAACCCTCAAGTTTTTCATTATGGTATTCTCTGTGATTGTTTTGAAGATGCAGGATACAAGAACAAAGACTACTAACACGTCCGTCATCTGATGTTCATTAACTTTATATTGGCAGAGTACATGTGAGGTCTGGAGTAGTCCATATAATCCAGGTAGGTAGGCTCTCTTTCCCTTTCTTTACTGATAGTCGTAATGGGAGTGAAACTATGACCTAATGAACTAAATGTATGCCAAGACATGCATATTGGTATAAGGACTTACATCACGGGTAATACATTGGTCATTAACATGCTGCTCACATAAGTGTTCATATCCACAGGAAACACATATTTCACATGATAAGATGAGTAATATTTAAAGTGAGTATGGTTTAATAGATGCCATCAAGAATACTACAGTAAATTGCATATATTTGTTTCACACCATGTAACAACACATAAACACATTCTGGTGGCATATACCAAATTAAACAACAACCCTCTCTCTCCACATCAACAAAACAAGGTGTCACAGTGATATATATTACAGTGTCATTACATTTTCAGATGGAACCTTGGTCACACCGATGGATGTCATGTGACACACTTATCTCCTCTTGTAACAATGTCCTAATGTCCTTCCAGCAGCTGTTCTGCCACTGACAGGGACACCACCCAACAAGGCTTATTGGCTTAGTCGTGTTCTAGTCATTTAATGATACAACATTGTTGCTCAATGTGTCCAGATGTTATCTTTTCATATCTATCATATATTACCCAGCTTATATTAATTAGATAACTTATTGTCCAGACATGTATTTGTCCATAGCTTAACTGATACCAAGGTATAAAAGAGTGAGTGAGTATGGTTTTACACCGCTTTTAGCAATATTCCAGCAATATCACAGCAAGGGAGACCAGAAATGGGCTTCATACATGTGGGGAATCGAACGCGGGTCTTCCAAGTGCAACTTTCTTCCACATAAGACTGAACAAAGCTAACTTTATAATTGTTACATAAATGTGCAGCTACCTTTCTCCTTCAAGTGTTGCACCAGCACGTCTCTGCGGATGTCAGCACAGGGGTACAGGAATGGTTTACCATCTTTCGGGGGATCTGCATCTCAGGACGAGAACACATCAATACTGATCCACATCACAGATGGATGATGTAGGTTACAAGCATGCATCACAGATGGATGACAATGTAGGATGGATGACAATGTAGGTTACAAGCATGAAACAGTCACATCAATACAATGTAGGTGATCAATGTACATCACAGATGGATGACAATGTAGGTTACAAGCATGAAACAGTCACATCACAGATGGATGACAATGTAGGTTACAAGCATGAAACAGTCACATCACAGATGGATGACAATGTAGGTTACAAGCATGAAACAGTCACATCACAGATGGATGACAATGTAGGTTACAAGCATGAAACAGTCACACCAGAGGGAATGTTCTTGTCCGTGCAAGAACAAGCAGCTGCCACAAAGTGAGGTAAAGTGAAATGGGGTTTAACATCTCATCCAAGATTACTGCACATATGTAGTAAAGTTATTAAGCAGTTTCATGGTGCTACCTCACTAGACACACTACACTGCCCACCTGTCCCTCACTTCATCCCCCTTAATGCCGGACGACAAGCTGCGTAACAAGTACCATTTCTTTAAACTCTTTGGGAAGATACAACTAATGGGTTGAGCAACTGACCTTCTGCTCTATAGGCAGATCAAACAGACCACATAGGGACTCCACTTGTCGTACCTAGTCAGTAACATTGAATCATAATCTGATTTATACTCTACTTGGTGTCTGATACCTCAAGTTATCTCAGTAGGGTTATGTTAGACTGAGAAGATCACTGGGAGCAGTGGCTATTATCAGATAAATTCCAAGTTTCCACAGGCTCGCTGACTTCGTTGACACATGTCATCGGTTCCCAATTGTGCAGATCGATGTTCATGCTGTTGATCACTAGATTGTCTAGTCCAGACTCGATTATTTACATACCGCCGCCATATAGCTGGAATTTGCTGAGTGTGGCGTAAAACTAAACTCACTCACTCACTCAAAGTTTCCATGTGTTTCAACCTGCATAAAATATACTAAGCCGCAAAAGAAATGTCAGTTTGGAAATTTCCTTTGCAGAAACAGATAACTGTAAACTCATTTAATGTTTTGATTGTATATTTTTGACAACATCTCCAACTTCACCTGAGCAAAGACATTCCTTCCCAAACTCAGAACTGAACCCAGGAAATGATCTCAAAAACGCAACCTGACCTCGGAGATGGTACGGTTTTCTCCATGTTTTTCATGCAACTCATGTTGCACGGGCTGTTCACAAGGACCAGCCCTATAAAATGCACCCCCAAACCTGGTTGAAACATTCACATTACAACGTCAGCAGGATGCCGCGACTCACGACAGCTCAGAGGAACCAGGAGCTAGGAAGACTTGAAGCTGGCCCCACTGCACAAGCCGTTGCCAATTACTTCCAGGTCAACGTTCAGACCATCTACAGGCTGCAGCAACGTTTCTGGGCCACCAACACCACAAATGATCGCCCCCGTACTGGCAGACCAAGAAGACAAGACCACCATGTTGTGTGACAGCATGTACAGAATCCCTTCATGCAGACATTCGAAACAGCACGCCAGAGGGTGGGAACACATGGAAGACTAATCAGTACTGATACAGTATGCCGATATCTTAACAGTGGGAACCTCCATTGTCGTAGACCTTACCGTGGACTGTCATCGGCATGAACGTCTACAGGTCTACACTATTATTTCACAGGACCCTCATAATGCCCTACAACACCAAAACTGGCGATACAGGCAATGGAGAACTGTTCTGTTCACAGATGAGAGTCGGTACTGCGTATCAAATGCAGATGGCAGAACAAGAATATGGCGACGACGTGGCCAGCGTTACTCAGACCAATGTGTTATGAAGACTCATGGGGAGGTGCAAGCATCATGGTATGGGGAGGAATAGGCCTGAACCAGAGAGTGGGTCCTGTGATGTTCCAGAACCTTGGTCCAGGGAGAGGAGGCCACATCACAGCGGTGCGCTACATCAACCAATCTCTCAGATCCCACGTCATACCACATTTCGCATGTCACTGGAACAACATTTTCCAGCATGATAACGCCCGGGCCCATATGCATACTGCCAGAGCTACACGGGATTTCCTACAGCAAAACGGTGTCAACATTATGCAGTGGCCAGCCCTTAGTCCTGATTTAAACCCAATTGAACATCTTTGGGATGAAATTCAGAGGAGACTGAACAATGTCATACCAAGGCCGAACACAGCCGATATATTGCGCCAGGCCTTTCTTAGAGTGTGGTCCAGGTGCCAATGGCCTTCATCAAACGATTGGTGCACTCCATGCATAGACGCTGTGCTGCAGTTATTGCCACTCGTGGTGGTCACACTAGATACTGAAGTCAAGAGTCTGAATGGACTGCAGATGTTCACGTAATGTCTTGAAATTATGCTGAGTTTTTCATTGATGTGTCAAGATATTGCACACAAAAAATGTTTTTGATCCGCTTATTATGTCCATTTCTGTAATGATTTGATTACAGTGCCTATCTAATTTTGAATTCGTACTGACATTATTTTTGCTGCTGAGTATATGTATAAAATATATTGCAGAAACATAAACGTCAGCAGTGGACATTATGATGTACAATGGGGAAAACCCTATGAACTACATATGAACCTTTGTTATATTTGTTGTCATGAAAACCAGAACATGAACAAATACAATGTAACAATATACAGCATCCTAAATAGCACAAATCACCAGTTCAAGGTCGGGTTGATATCAGTGAACAGTTTGGTCGCATCCGGTGTCAAAATGCAATGAAAGGAAGGACTAATGAACATCAATTTGTGGTGCTGGAGGATAATTGGCCTCTGTATCCAAATTAAATGAGAAAACAGTGTTATCACTTTCCCCAGCAAGAGGCACAATATTATTTTGCCTGTTTATATACTTGTGAATAATATGACGTTAATGATGAAAACTATGAATAGGTGGCCTAACACAGTAAAAATACATGTGGAAGGGGATGTAACTCTGGAAACAAAATGTTTATGGATACATTTCCGACGTCTTGATGAGGATCTCTAACATAAACTTGCGAGTTTCATTCATGCAACAGTAGTTTCTGAGATACCTTGTCCCCATTCCTGACACTAAGCACTAAGTAGAACAAGGTAACACACATACAAAATTACATACCAAAATGCCCAAAAGGGACCTGTTCAGCATGTGTTCGATACATACGCAATGTTTCATAAAAAAATACTGAAAGGTTTCTGAGTTATGCTCATGACATGAAATATGATGGACAGACAGGAGGGAAAACCTGAGGGCAGATGGACAACACCCACTAATATATCAGCTTCCAGCTTGAGGACCACTCTCTGTAGCTTATTTACAACAACAGATCATGAAGGTCATAAATACAAGGTCAACACTTTGGGAAACATACACATACAATGCAGTATGAAGTCCAGCTGTGACCTCAATAACATGAGCATTTTTTAAATAATACAACTGCCAATTCGGAAAACGCATGCTAAATTATGTCAAATACTCATTTCGCCAAATTCAAATTACTGAGTTCATAAATATATTCAGTACCAGCTGAGATAAGTTTTGCAAGTTCTGTTGCATTGCCCGAGTCCTCTCCTGTAGTGGTGAATCCTGCCTTCTTGGCTGAAACACAAGACATGCAACATGGATCAAATGGTAAAATAGGTATTACAAATAATCAATCATTATCAAAAGAAGACAAAAATATAAGAATGTTCACAAAAGATAACTAATCAATATGAATAAACAACTTGTCTCAAATCTAAACTTACTAATAGTCAGTAGAATTACCCAATGTTTTACGCGACGGGCAAATGTACGTCCAGTATAAACAAATGTAAAGAATGGACACAGAAAAATATTCTCTGCGTCCAGATGGACACAAGATACTATTTACTGTACCCACAACACATCTGTGACTTTGCTAGGTGTTTTGTTGTTTCTTTCAGAGCAGTAACGTGTATCATTTCACCCATCAGTCCACATGATCAATGATTCATTTTAGGCTCTAAGAAAATTATCAAAACATAAAGTTCTCTACACTATTCTTTCACAGGACCCTCAAAACTACTAATAAGGGTCCCCTGGCCCCCTGTGTTTGTGAATTGAGCCTGATTACCTCCCTTCCATATCCACGTTGATCACTTAGATCGGACCAGTAATTCTTTATGTAAAGCAGCTCACCTAAAACACCTGTAGCTTTTCCAACTACATAGCACTTCATGCCACTGAATTTCTTTCCTTTATCTGAAAGATAAAATGTCATAGCTACAATTAGCAACAGTGTGGTGAAAAGTTGGACACCAAATCCTCAAGATCATAAGCAGTTTGTTATTATCTGACCTAAAAAAGGAAGAGATGTACCAAATGTGTTTCTTGCTTTAATTTTTTTCCACTGATCCATGACCCAATTTTGGTGAAATTATACTCGGGTCAGTTGGCATATAGCAAGTTGAATTTAAAAACTAGAATCCACTTCAATGATCACCACTGGTTCTGATGCTACCTGAACTTTTTGTGACTATCGGACCAGTGTCAAGTGTTGCAGACAAGGTAATGACAAGGATATAGGTAGACCAGTCGGTAGAGTACTGGCTAGAAACATGTGGACAGATTTCAAGGTGCATTGTATGTTATAACCTTGACTTTGGATCTTACAACCTTGACTTTGGATCGTACAACCTTTACTTCAACTTAATGTGACTTTGGTTACAAATGCATCTTGCTCCCATTATGAACTTGGCTTTTGATAAGTACTGCGTGCACAGATAGTCATAATTGACAGATCATCTCGTTATCATAACAGTTGTGGGTTCCAAGGTAAAGTACAATGTGGCAACAGAGCCATTCTAAGGGTTCAGTTTAAAGTTCAAAGCAGATCTCTTTACATGGGACAATATGGATGTTATGGAAAGTAACCAGAAATACTTACTAAATAAAACATCCCACACAATGTATGAAATAACATTAGCCAAAAGCATAGCAATAACAGTTGATATGATAAAAGTTTGGGTAGCCTAGTTTACTACATGAAGTAGAGGCTACCTGCAAGGCCCTCTGATGCCTTCACCACTGCTTCCACTGCTCGCGGACTGGTGAGAATGATGGCTGAGAAGTCAGACAGGTTCTGTAGATGTGTCTTCAACTGATCCTGGTTGACAAATGTAAATGACAACACTGGAATGTTCACTGCTTCATAGCCATTGTTTTTCAGTTCCTGTGAACAGACACAGACAGCAGATATAGAGTAAACAATAGCAAAAGTTATAGTCTCAATGGTTCCTTGAGCAGAGAGAGTTGCAGAGAACATATCTTACCAGAGAACTACAGGAAATACATGGACATGGAGTTTTACACTCATTATCAAATTTACATGCTGTTCTAAATGAGAAAAAGTTAGATTCCTAAAAGTACTTATTTATTTCAGTTCTAAGACCTATCATTAGAAGAAATAATGAGAATGGACATACATCACAGCAATGGACTTGCAATAAACAAGAGGTAAAACTCATATGGTTTATTGTTGATTAATGCTGATAAGAGTTATCGTGAACATCATGATAACACAAAATAAAATAACTACGTAGTATCCCTTTAGAGACTTGAGGTAGACAAGCAGGTAATAACAAATATAAAATATGAAATCTTTGATTACCAGTAGACATGGTGACGTGCCATTTAACATGTTTAAATGTATTTTATGTACTGCTAGATTTTGTTTTATATGCAGATATAGAGATTATTCTCTGTGTGTTCTTGAAGTCAGCTTTATGCACTTTTCCATCCTGCCACAGGCATGTTGTTTCATTCCTTCCCTGCTTAGTCAGTCAGTGAGATCTATCTTTCATTTTTACAGTGATTAATTTACGAAAGGATCTAACACATTAAGAGTTATTGAAATTGTGAGTAAATATTTGTGTCATCTGTGATGCAGTAATTATTTTTTATATGTTCTAAGCATCTTAACCTGAAAATTGTGTAATATATGCAGGATTTCATCTGGATGAACAATGAATTCACAACCCTACCTTAGCAAATTTATCTTCTTCTTTTTCTTTTGTTGCTTTGAAAAGCATAACCAGCTTGGGTTTGACCTCCGACATGATGCTCACAACCTTGGTCTATCTGAAAGATTGAAGAATTATATTAAAAAAATATCCACATTTTTCATCACAACTTGTTGTGAAATGGTAGATAGTTTGACATCTGCTGTATGTTTGCCATGCACATCTCTCATGTCTGCTCTCTAGTTAGATCCACTGATCACTACAGCAGACATCGACTGGAATCACATCAAACCCATCCTCGATAATCTCCAGGGTATATGTTCCGATAAATCTCCACTATACTCTGGATGCATCTACGGCTTGGCCCGATGATTTTATTACCTCCCTTGGATGGCTTTTTATCCAACCAGGTGTCTATGCTTGGAAGTCGAGCGTATCAATCACAACTCAATTTCGCTTTTTAAACTATCTAAATGTTTAAACTTGGCAACACAATAATATATTGTTGCAGAGGTACTCTGAAAGAGGTAGAAGGAGTTCTGCATATATCTTTTCAAGGTTTCACACCTGTCAATTTGTCTGTATGTTTTCCCCAAAAATCTCCGCATCTGCGACAGCTACTTTCTGATTGGCTACTGTGAGAATGCTGATCCAGCAAAGGGAGGTAATAAAATCATCGGGCCAAGCCACAGATGCATCCAGAGAATAGTGGAGATTTATCGGAACGTATACCCTGGAGATTATCGAGGATGCATCAAACCATGCTTTGAATAACTCTTTGTGTTACCACCTTAGGTATGGTTACAACTATAGTCCATTTGGCTCAAAGGTGGACCGAATAATTGCAATCTAACTCGAAAAATGATAAACGCATTCAACATCAGACCAACTCTGTGGGTGTTTTGCAGAATTTATGTCCTAAGAATAAATAAGATGATGAACAAACTATCATAAAAATATTGACACATTTCACTATTTGTTACGAGAGAGGAGTGCAAAGAGAAAAACGGCCAGGTGTGCGTGAGAAAGGATTGAGACGGCACAGCACAGGTAAATGATTCTATAACTTTGTCGGCACTTGTGCACATGCTCTATGTTCACATGGCTGTTCGTCTCTTTGGGCTTCCACAGCATCGGTTCTCTTTTGAGCCAAATGGACTATAGTGGCAATATCATAGCGCACAGCATGGTCAGTGAATTTTTTCATGATTTTCTTACATTTTCTTTTATAGTAAAGTGCAAACTAATAACATATTTCTCAATGTGTAATTGTATATTCAATCAAGCTTGCGGCCCTCATGTCAACTTTCACTCTCAGTATGACCAATGTCCATTGGGCCGGGACAAAAATAATGGTATCTGAAAGCTTATTTTTATTTCTAAAGGATATGGTCGGGCACCAGAATTCAAGGGTCGGTCGGGTAATCAGAACCACAACATTTTCTTAAGGCCTTTTCAGTCAGCAGCTAACTCCATAACAGTAGTCTATGACAGGCACAGAACATTCCCACCACCAGTTGTACATTTGTTCATTTCTTTATGCCAGATGCAACAAGTGACAAGTCACTACCATGGGGTGTCATAAGGGTCCACAGCAATGAAAGGTTTGCTTGAACGGGACTGAATGGCTCAGATCATCTGGGACTGCATGAGTGCATGCCTGTCTTCTTCAGAATAGAGTAATAATCAAATAGCCGGAATATTTTTGAGTACAGAGGGAAAAAAAATCCACTAAGTCACCTCTTGCAACAAGCATAGGTTGTACAGACTATATGCTTAAAGACACATCCAAAGTTCCATGTGTTTCTAAATCATGCATGCAATAATTTGTAGCAGTGATACCACAGCTTTAGTTCACATTCGATTCAATTCTTAAACCCAAAGTTACAATACAGCTCCACACATCTAAGTCAACAATGCAAGACCTGAACATAGTAAAACAACATCAGTCATGTTGTTTAAAACAAAGAAGAGGCTTGTGTATTTTTTCTAATGGATAAGTTACCAAACACTAGTTGCCAGCTTGATTAGATTACAAGCCATGACAGTGTTTATCAAAGCCTAGATTACAATATAGATATGCCTCTGTCATCAGAAGCCAAAAACTCTACTAGTTCCAGGCCACCAGTCTAGTAGTTGTACCTCTGGTCACATCGTCACATCTTCCACAGTCCATTGATGTCTTTTTTATCATTTTCACTTTGGATGAGACTGCTTATATAGATAAACCTATGTTAGGAAATGTCCAACGTTTATCGAGAAGATTATCCTAAAATGTGAAAAACTCATTCCATTTGCTCATTTATCCACCATGTGCTGTCACTGAAGCATTACAGAGAGATAGCAACAGTAACTTTGATGTGCAAAGCTATAATAATATTGTCATGCACTTCACTGTAGCAGATACTGTAGTATATTTGGGCTGGGCTGGGCTGGGCTGACTGACTGACTGAGTTTGGTTTTACGCCGCTTTTAGCAATATTCCAGCAACATCACGGCGGGGGACACAAGAAATGGGCTTTACACAATGTACCCATGTGGGGATTCGAACCCGGGTCTTCGGCGTTACGAGCCAACGCTTTAACCACTAGGCTACCCCACCGCCCCCTGGGCTGGGCTCTGTAACCCAAGTACCTGGCTTGGGAAATAATTTTCATTACGCCATATATATGGACCCATCTGACTGGTCATGGGTAACTGATATTCTGCTACATTACATAAATTCATAGAACTGAAATAGTGAACCTTTTACAGTTTATGTTCTTTCTTAAGTTCTAATGTACATCAAACCCCCAAAGCTTGCATTAGGTGCAAGTGTTATTTCAGAATCAGTGTGCTGGTTTACAAACAAGAAAAGTGTCACGTGATAAGCCTACTCCCTTCAGATGGTCACTAGACAAAGTAATTTAAGTTTGGTGGTTATGGGCAATTGTTTACAAACAATGCTTCAATGAGTTGAGATTCTGTCAGTTTTCCTGGAATGTCCATGGCAGTTGGGTGTGCAAGTGCTGCAACAGGCAGAATGCACTCAAGAGGTGGAAGGTGGCTGTCATTCATCTAAAAACTGTTACTCCAATATACAGTTGATAAAAGACATTGTTACTTTATTGGTAGTAAATGCTTACTTACTGATAAATTGGCGAATATTACAGCTAAAAAATGGAAGTCTATTTATAATCTAGTCTCAACCAGAAAATGTTATCGTTATGATAAAGTAATGAGCCACACTGTTTGGACAATTTCACGTGCAAGAACACAACCCTGACATATATCTATAGCTTAAAGGTCACATGCAACGTAAAACACAACTTTGCAGATTCTGATATCTTTCGGTATGGACTTACCGAAACAAAGCGTCAAAAATGCAAATTCAACTTATAAAGTTGAAAAATAACGCGATGAAAAAAAACGCTTGAAATCGGAGTTCAAACGTTTCACTAATTTTCCCCAGACTTTTCTGGGGAATCACGGAGTTCAACAGCTGGGCTGCGCTCATAGCACGTCGCGCCAGTGAAATAGGTTCAGCGCAACTTGGAGGCGGGCTGTCTGGTGAATACCGGTGAAGGCTTTGGTGTGAGCTATTTTCATAATGTTTTGTTGATATCCCACAGGCGCGAGCTTTTATATGTTATGACAGTAAATAAACTGTTTATATAATTTCATTTGTTTATTTCACCACACGTTCTTCTTACCGAGTCACTTTCTCAGTTCGATGCTTAAAAGCAATGTCATTATTTAAGCGTTGACACAATTTCTAACTGTGATATAGATATGTAAGCTGTCACAGACAAAACTCAATGTCTTGTTTTATTGACACCTGTGTGTCTGCCTGCCTGTCTGCTAATGACAATATTCAATACACAACTGTGATCACTGACCACATGCAATTTGAACTTAACACCAATCAGGCTATACACCATAAACAAAAGCGCATTGATTTATGGCCCGAGTTCGGGTCTCTGTCACATTATGTAATTACACAGACAGGCAGGTGTGATACTTGAACACATGACATGTTATGATGTCTGTTGATTGCAAAATGTTATACACAAAAAATGAGCATGTATTTACAAAACCCAACATCTCTATATATACACACAATGAGCCGTGAAGGCAGCATCTGCTAATGAACCAGCCGTTACACTTGAGTGCACACCCACCCGCTCTGACTGGGTTCGGTATCCCGACTGCTTCGTTTCGAGGGAGGTAAACCCAAGTACAAAATATTGCACTTTTGATTTATGCGGGCGCTGAAGGGACCTCATAAAATAAAAATTATCTTGGCGCACAAGTTAATATCTTGGCGCTCAAGTTAGTTATCTTGGCGCACAAGTTAGTATCTTGGCGCACAAGTTAATATCTTGAGCGCACAAGTTAATATCTTGGCTAGCTCAAGTTAATATCTTGGCGCACAAGTTAGTTATCTTGGCGCTCAAGTTAGTATCTTGGCGCACAAGTTAATATCTTGGCGCACAAGTTAGTTATCTTTGGCGCACAAGTTAGTTATCTTGGCGCACAAGTTAGTATCTTGGCGCTGAGAGCATTAAGTTAATATCTTGAGCTCAAGTTAATATCTTGGCTCAAAGTTAGTATCTTGGCGCACAAGTTAATATATCTTGGCACAAGTTAATATCTTGGCGCACAAGTTAATATCTTGAGCTCAAGTTAATATCTTGGCGCACAAGTTAATATCTTGAGCTCAAGTTAGTATCTTGGCGCACAAGTTAATATCTTGGCGCTACAAGTTAATATCTTGAGAGCTCAAGTTAATATCTTGAGCGCTACAGTTAATATTATCTTGGCGCACAAGTTAATATCTTGAGCAGCTCAACATCTTAATTATATCTTGGCGCACAAGTTAGTATCTTGTGCGCACAAGTTAATATCTTGAGTATTAATGTCTTGGCGCTACAAGTTAACATCTTGTTAGTATCTTGGCGCACAAGTTAATATCTTGACTCAAGTTAATATCTTGGCGCACAAAGTTAGTTATCTTGGCGCACAAGTTGTTAGTATCTTGGCACAAGTTAACATCTTGGCGCGCACAAGTTAGTATCTTGAGCTCAAGTTAATATCTTGATGCGCACAAGTTAATATCTTGAGCTCAAGTTATCTTGAACAAGTTAGCACAAGTTAGTATCTTGTAGCACAAGTTAATATCTTGGCTCAAGTTAATATCTTGAAGCTGGGGTTAGTATCTTGGCGCACAAGTTAGTATCTTGTCGCACAAGTTAATATCTTGGCTCAACTCCGTGTTTAGCATCTAATGGCATTAATGGAGCAGCACATTTGCTTGACTGCTGGCTAAAATGTACAAACTTATATCCTTTTGGGAAGATTTCAAAGCGATGCAAAGTCGGAGTTAACTATAGGTGTTTATGATGAGACTATGTACAAGTATGCAAATGTATCATGAACATTGATAATGTTTATCATATAGCGTTCATCGTCTTTATGCTTGTCAATACTATTCTTTGTATCTGATTTTACCACTTTTGCTTTATTACATAAAGCAGGCCTAGGTATGTGTCATGTCATAATAAGAATTAAAACATAAACATGAGTAGGAGTTTATTGCAGGGATGATTAGTGGTTTTACTTACTTCTTATATTGGTACATAGTATTATGAACACTTGGATAACTTGTTTTTACTCTGGCTTTATTTTGTATATATAGTATTACATGACCCTGAAAAATGTAAACATTGAGTGTTATACTTAATTATCTTAATTATAAAACTAATATCTGATGTATTGGAAGTAAAAGTCGACCACTTTCAGGGAACTATAGTTTGTAGTCTTGGTATGCATGTATCAGTAATGTTTCCTAGCGTGGGTACAATGGCAGTTTAACTCTGTACAATATCATTTAAAACCCGCCTTGATTTATTTGATCCATTAGTATGTGCATTATAGCATATATACCGACTTTATTTCTTACTGAAATACCGTGTTCCCGTTTCACTTCTTCCATTATCAATCCCTTATGTATCACATTATGTGTGTTGTAGTTTATTTAATGGACTTACGGAAACAAAGCGTCAAAAATGCAAATTCAACTTATAAAGTTGAAAAATAGCGATGAGAAAAAGCGAAATCCGAGGAGTTCAAGCGTTTCACTAATTTTCCCCAGACTTTTCTGGGAATACGAGGTTTCAACAGCTGGGCTGCGCTCATATGCGATGCGTGCGCGGTGAAATAGGTTAGATGCAACTTGGGCGGGCTGTCTGTGAATACTTTCGGTGAAGGCTTTGGTGTGAGCTATTTTCATAATGTTTGTTGATATCCCACAAGTAGTGAGCTTTTATATGTTATGACAGTAAATAAACTGTTTATATAATTTCATTTGTTTATTTCACCCACCGTTCTTCTTACGAGAGTCACTTTCTCAGTTCGATGCTTAAAAGCAATGTCATTATTTAAGCGTTGACACAATTTCTAACTGTGATATAGATATGTAAGCTGTCACAGACAAAACTCAATGTCTTGTTTTATTGACACCTGTGTGTCTGCCTGCCTGTCTGCTAATGACAATATTCAATACACAACTGTGATCACTGACCACATGCAATTTGAACTTAACACCAATCAGGCTATACACCATAAACAAAGCATTGATTTATGGCCGAGTTCGGTCTCTGTCACATTATGTAATTACACAGACAGGCAGGTGTGATACTTGAACACATGACATATTATGATGTCTGTTGATTGCAAAATGTTATACACAAAAAATGAGCATGTATTTACAAAACCCAACATCTCTATATATACACACACAATGAGCCGTGAAGGCAGCATCTGCTAATGAACCAGCCGTTACACTTGAGTGCACACCCACCCGCTCTGACTGGGTTCGGTATCCGACTGCTTCGTTTCGAGGGAGGTAAACCCAAGTACAAAATATTGCACTTTTGATTTGCGATTATACGCTTATAATTTTGTTTATTTGTTTTTCATAATCAGCAATGCATATTATATGTCATGAAGAAGTGATAATTGTGTTTTAATTATGTTTGATTTTTTGGTTGCATGTGACCTTTATAATCAAATCAGATGAGTAATGTATTGACAGTTTACATGGATCAGTCATGTTGTTTCATGGAACACTTTCTGTCTTCTTGGAGGCATGCTAAGCAATTTATTAGTTACTAGTTTACAGTTCTGAAGTTAGACTATTTACTTTTCCCGATATCAAAGTTTTGGCAGTTCGGTTGTGCTTTACACAAGGTGTGTTGGCCACCGAACTTCATCCATCTCACCGTGCACTGAACGTGAGTCAGCACATGAAACACCGGGCAGCCGGCAAACTGAAAACAGGCTATTTCCATCTTTGCACCATCGCCGACAGTGCCTGGAAGCCGCGTATGCCGTACCGAGTGATCTCCATGTGTTTATCTGGTGTAACATTTTGCTAGATAAACCTAACAACACCGTCAGTCATAAGTGACACGAAAACCTACCTGACAATATCTTTTCTGTGTGGTGTGGGCGGTGTCTGTATTCGTCAGAGGCACATGGAAGGTGACGAGTGCTCGCAGAACACACTGTTTAAGCGGTTCCCCTTTCTGAACCTTGCTTCCATACTTGGCATACCTTCTGACTTCTCACCCATCTGCGTTCGTACATACTTGGGTCTATCCTCAAAACTCATTGGGATATCCAGTTCTAAGAGGAGCCAGCGCAACAATGAAATAGTACCAGTGAGATTAAAATCCGGGGAAACAGATAAGCAAACCGGACTTTGCCAGCATTTATGCATAAACATAGTAGGGGAAAAAGGCCCAAATGACAAGCTTTAATATGGCCATAGATAAGGTTACAACAAAATGAGGAAAACCACGACTTTCATAATCTATGGGATTCCGTGCCAAAACACGTAGAGCACTAATTAAGCTGTGTGTCAACCCTACCGCTTGTACCGTTAAGCTCCTATAAGCTGGTTCCTGGCTCCCTTTGCGCGTCGTCAACTTGCGCCAAAGCAAGGTATTTGCAATATGAGAGACGGGACCCAGTTTAGCCACGCCGCTTCGCGAGATAACCTACAGCTTTTTCCATGGATTTTTAGTTATTATAGCTAATATTTTGGAGATAAACATTCTGTGCTGGAAAATCAGAGGTATGGAACGAAATTATAATAGTTCTAAATTTGTTTTTAAACCGAACGCGTATCGTAAGGTTTTAAATACAAAATTGAGAGCTATATCCTATAGCTTCGTTATACCTCTGATTTTCCAACACAGTAAATGTGTTTATCTCCATTCTACCATAACCGCGTTAAGATTTTAAAATGATATATACTGTGTTGGAAAATCATAGGTATATAACGTGATTATATACCTCTGAATGGCTTTAATTATCCAGTATAAATTTACTGAAGTCATATATGGTATTATTCATTTTGGTAAATACGAAGTTAACTAGATTTAACCCACTAACATCTGTTTACCCGACGTCAGTGTGTTACATAATTCAGTGCAGTCAGTCAATAAATCATTTCTTTCTCAGTTTTGTACGATCGTGAGAAAATCCACTGTTAATGTATGTTGAACGTATTATCTTAAACTACTGAAAGCTTCTATAGTGGACGTCATAGCGGTTTCAATCCAATATTACGTTTCCTTTGTTTACTGTGGGGCCTTAGTGAGTGAGTTATAGTTTAACGTCACCTCGGCAATATTTCAGCCATATAGTGACGTGGGGCCTTAGAGTCTTGAGGCGACATTCTGACAAAATCGTATAAACCGCTAGTGTTTTACCAACCAATACGCTTCATTGGTTTACCCTCCTTAAATTTACACACTAGGAACTGGCACAAACGAAACAACTGTGCAGCGCACCGTCGGTCACGTGATAATCTGCTGACAACGTTCATAAAAATATTAAGACGCATTTGTGTTACTATCTTTAGTGATTTAAATGTCAGCTTGGCATGTACATTAGTGAAACCTATAATCAATACAAAAACATAATTATATGCAAAACTTTATTAAGCATCATTCCTAAGAACGTTCCAAGACGCAAGTTGACGATGCCTGCATGGACGCTTCGGGGGGTTGACTTGTGTCTAGATACTAGTTTATCACTACATTTCCAGAAACATTACAGAACACGCAGTGGGTAGTATGGAAATTAATAAACTCTATAAAGATCAGTTTTAAGTACGCAGTTTTCTCTCTAAAAATATCGGGGGCGGTAGGGTAGCCTGGGGATTAAATCGTTCGCTCGTCACGCCGAAGATACGGGTTCGATTCCCCACAAAGTGGTTTGCAGTCTCAGTTATGATTTAACATAAAGACAAAAATGAGGAATTGTGTAAAATAATATGACAATGCATCCTTTAATTTACTTGCAACCCTCGTTGATAAACTACAATGTGGTATAAAAGTAATTTAATCTCTTCAGCCGTGAAGACCCTTGAAAGAATAGGTCTTCAGCAGCGAGATTGCGGAGATTGCAGCAACACTCGACAGAGGCCGCCGCCATGGAGCTAGAATATTGCGGATTGCGTCCTTAATATAACAACATTACCTGTAAAGTGGCTAGCTCTGCGACACATACAAATATTTTACGTCCGCTTCCAAGGGTTCATGAAATGTGTTTCACGCATAAACTTGTTGACTTTTCTTTCGGTTTGGAAGTTGGATAAAAACCTCCCCCCCCCCTCCGACTGAGAATGCAAGCCAAAAGAACATGGGGATAGCTGAAGGAGGAGTGTTTGTCATGCATGTTTGTAAATGTAAACGTGAATGTGGGTGAGCGACCCTCCTTAGTGTGGATTAGGCAAAGAGTGACTGTAAGCAGGAACACAGGCCACTTCCACTGGGACAGAGTGGCCAACAAGCTGGATGGTAAATTCTTTTCTGAAAAAATGACACATTTCTACTTATTTAACCACTATTTTGGGATTGGTCACTCGTTTAGGAAGAGCGGCCCATGAAAGAATGTTACTTGTAGTGTTGGGGGTGAAGTCAAAACATAAAAAAATACGGTCGGGTTGGGGATTGGTGGCAGAGAATGTCAGCAAAACATGATGCACTTCTGAGACAAGTACCACTGGCCCAGCCCAGTAAATGATGTCTCTAACAATACTCTCAAGTTTAATGAAGACAAAATCTAACTTTATAGTAATAGTTTCGAAACATGTTCATTCTAGACTTGCACTCCCTACTCTTGTGATCGGAGAGATTGGAATAATGTACATTGAAAATGAATGTTGAAATGTAGTTTGCCGTTCAAAACATCTTCTTTCTATTTAAGTGCTATTTTGTAGAACTGGTACAAATTATGCAGAGTGAAGATGCCATCATTTTGTACACTGAATACATTTCTTTTATATTCATTTACAAACAATTGTTTGTTAATAATTTACAATAACTATTTACTTTTAAAGGCATAATTGCACACCCCTCCCTTAAAAATATAAAACTGCAACTCTGCCATACATTATAACCAACAATATTATTGCATCAATGGGAATCTAAAGTAGGTATTTATGCCCCAATATATCTAATTTTATTTCGAAAAGTGTGATTATGCCTTTAATATACCACTGTATTAGAGTTTTAACCTTGAATCCAGATGGAGTGAAGATGAATCAAGATTGCAACACATTAATAATGCCAATAAGGGGCAGACAACATCATCATGCCCTCATACACATATGTTAAACCTCTGTTAAACGTCTTTTAAACGTTTAGATGGGGTCTACCTTTAAATGTTTAAACAACGTCTAGGCTTCAACGTCTTTCATTTTAAACTATATTTAGACGTCTTTTCAACGTCTTGTGTAGACGTCATTTAGACGTTTATGTGCCTGCTGGGTTATTCACCCGTATTCAGATGCAAGAAACCTCGGAGTCATGTTTGACACGTACGAGTCACAAGTTGGTCTTGTATGCAAGCTGGCCTTGATTCTTGTCAATAATATCAGCGTGGTATGCCACCCCACCAACAAGACGACAGCAGCAACACTTGTAGAGGCATACTTAGTGCTACTGCAATTCTGTGTTATACGGACTGCCTTAACAATGTAAAGCATCAGAGGGTCCATAATGCATCCGGAACGGTTGTCAGTCGCACATAAAAGTATTACCACTTAGCATAAATACAAGTGTGTGTGTGCGTCTTCCCCCCGTGTGTGCACACATAAGGACAGATATATAAATAAATAAATAAAACCGTGAGTGTCGTAGTTTAACAGAAGTTGCATTACTGAAAAAAATGCCAACTCTGGCATGTCCAGATTAAAATTGGTGACCAGTAACCTCAACTTGTTTTATAGAAACCAACCAAATGGATTGGGTAGGCGATGGCTAGGCTGGATATACATAACCCTGTATGGTGATGGTTGGTCATTGCTCTGTATCACCTGTGTATCTCCTGTTCTGACTACAAGACTGGATTAGTGCAGAACATGAGACAACAAACTTTCACTGATTAACTCTACATGTTTCCAGTAAAGCTTTTGTTCAGTCAGTCTAACCATGTGTCAACCCTCAGGCAGTTCTAACATGGATCTCACAGCAGAGATAGCTCAGAAATAGTTGCACTATCACATGCTAAGTAATAACAGGAAATGGGACACATTTAGGGGCAAATTATGAAATAGCTGTTTGGGAGAAAAAAGAACACTGGCTACATAAATACATGCATGAACATTTTATTTGGTATCAACTGTTAACAACAAAAAATAAATTAAGTCTCTAAGATGTACAAGGATTGTGAAAAGGTAACCTGAAGGTATCCTCTGCAGAGCAGCTGTAAAGACGGTATGCATAAACCATGTTAATAATTCAATTTTATAAACAATAGATCAATCAGCTCTGCAGCTCACCATAATCTTCTTCAATATTTGCTGTATCATGTGGTACTTTTATATGAATAATATCAACATTAATAATGAGGCATTCCATTATACCTGTCACTGAATGTGGAATGTACATTGTGCATTCTATGGCATACATATTGTCAAATTCTAATACGACTTACAAGAGCAAATCTGGACATGAAATAGGGTACAGATCAGGATCTGACCTTTAACCGGAGAGTAACTGGTGTGTGTAACTCATAACAACTAAATAAACACTACCTGGACTAATAAAATCAATCAATGTGCTACAAGGTAACAGTGTTAGTCTAGAGTCTCCCCATCATGACAAATGTACAACAAAATGTGACTTTCACCCACTGTCTGGTTTAAGGGAGTTTCAGTTTTGTAGAAAATTACTGGTATACAAAGTTTGAAGTACCAAAGGTATTGGCTAGGAATACAAATCATCAATTACTCAAAACATATTACACCTTGAATTAAGGTTTGATTATCAACAGCCCTTTAAAAACATGAGCATATACTGGCCGTGGGTATAGCAGATTTCTACATGTACAAGCTAAATACAATGAGATGAACTAATGAATACATCATTTAGGCCATCCCAACAGAATGTAGACATTTCATTAAAGCTTGACATCATTTCAGCTTTGAACAGAAATGCAAAAGGTGGACAATTCTAGAAATGAACACAGAAGCATACTGTGCCATGTAACCTGCAAGTTCCATCATCTCTCATATTTTGGAGATTGCCTAACTACTGCAAAGTCAGATTTAGATTTGAGGGGTTATAGTAAGGTTAAAAAACAGCAGGTTAAACCTTATCCAAATGTGTACCCAAAATGTAACATATCTGATATTCCTCCCTCTGCATACTAATTGTGGAGCAAATTTCATGAAACATTAGAGAGTTCAAAGTACATCAGAATTGGGGAAGGCACAATGGCTATATTTCCAATAACACTGGGGTTACAGTGAAGCATGTTATTAGTAAGGAGTGGCGGTGTAAGTAGTGTAGTGATTATAGTGGGAGTTAAACACTGCACCTACTGGTTCAGATGACCCGACCATGGTGACCTCAGGTCAGTTTCCATGACTTGTCTGGAATTCAACCCGTATTCGTGAGACCCTCTAAAAGATCCTGGTAGTGCTCACAAGTGCCCCACTTGTATTCACGTCTCATGCACAGTGTTGATACAGTACAACCAGAAATTATTGAGAATTTAAAGGTTGTAAATTATTATTTTTCTTCGCTCATTACTCACGTATTAAATGTGAATATTAGCAGAACATAACTCCTGATTCAAAGACAGGTGAACAGTTAGTATTTTGTAAAGTCACCATGGGCAGCAATGCAGGCTTCAATGCGGCGGGGCATGCTACTGATCAAACAAGTTAGAAAGTCGTGGTCCATGCTGTCCCAATATCGGACCACCTCTTCTTTCATTTCAGCAATATTTGTCAGATTTTTCTTATTGACACTTTCCTTCATAAGTTTCCAAACATTTTCTATTGGATTTAGGCCAGGGCTATAGCTTGGCCAATCTAATAATGTCATATTTTGGGTCTGAAACCAGGCCTGTGAATGCTTTGAACGATGGCTTGGGTCGTTGTCCTGCTGGAAAATAAAAAAAATTCCATAGAACACGTGAGCAGATGGAAGTAAATGTGCCTCGAGAATATCTGTGTACCGCTCACTGTTTATATTCCCTTCAAATACACAGAGGGGCATTGCCCCTAACACAGATATGCCACCCTACACGTTAAATTTCGGACTGTACTTTTGGCGCTGATACAAAGGTTTTTCAGTTTGTTTGGTCCAGAATTTCAGTGTATTAGGAAACAGCCACACAGAACTTTCATCTGAGAAAATCACATTGTCGTAGTTAAAATTTCTATGCTGTAAGCACCAGTTCAACCTTCGCTCCTTTTGTTCAGGTTTCATGATCGGTGATGGAATTCCTCGACTTTTCTGCCAGCCCATTGCATGCAGATCAGTTCTAATTGTCTCCTTACAGACAGCCACAGTTCCTCTATCAATCACATCCAGCCTTAAGTTTTCTAAACTCCTTCGTTTGTTTTCAGAAACAAGAATACCAAGCCACCTCCTGTCACCGACAGTCAATTTTCTGGGCCTACCTGCGCCTCCCTGGTGCTCAATGCATGTCCATTTGCAATATTTTTCAAAACACGATAAACAGTGGACAAAGGGATGCCTGTTCTTCTTGAAATCACTTTAGCTGATCTGATGTCCTTGTTATAATACTCTAAAATCAACTTCCTCTTCTCTAAATCATCAATACTGAGGATCACTGAAAATGTCGTCTGCTAGCAAGTAAACAAAGGGGGATTACTCTCCACAAACTAATGAAAAAGGATTAACGGAGTTGTCTCTCTTGAATGAAACCAAGCACTTGATAGCTGGTCACGGTTGTTTACACTAGAAATCCAGTTAAACATATTCCTAAAATTCTCAATAATTTCTGGTCATACTATACAACAAATCAACACACAATCACAGGATCGATGTTTGCCTATTGTTAAGTTAAAAAATTGTCCAGTCGTGGAAGATGATATTGAACCAATATATACTGAACATCATTGAAAACGCACCAGTCTAAAATTGTCCATATTTTCATCAAGATGGATTTCAGCATGACAATGATCAATGAATATAACTAACTTGAAGTCGAGGGGCATGTCCAGTTGAAAAAATGCTTTAGAAACAAATTCCTGTCCACAGTATGACTCTTACTTCCAAAATGCATCAACATGCAGCCACGCCATGAAAAAAGTGCGAATTTCATTCTGAAATCATACTGACTGTGGCATTAAAAGCAGGTGTATGAGAACCGATTCTCATTGCTTCACTAACGATTGTGAAATGAGGACATAGATGCCGTGGTTAACACCTCACGAAAGAGAACGTCCTCTAGGCATGATTCAGTTTGGCACCAGCGGTAGGGATATTGCTCGACAACTTGGACTTGACCACTCCACCATCGTTAGGCTTCATAGACGACATCAGTAGACAGGCAGCACCCGTGACCTTCAAGGACCTTGGGGAACAACGTGTTATGACGCTCCATCAGGATCGCCATATTGACCTTGTCCATATCAGTGATTGAACACTGCCGACTGCCAGGACTGCTGCACAAGTTAAAGGTTGACGTGGGAGTCATCAGCGCTGACTCCATGCGACGCCTTCTACACGCTACAGGGCTCCATGCTCGACGTCCTTACGTTGGACCAATTCTGACTGACAGACACCATAATGAGCGTATACAAGGGCTAGCAGGCATTTTCAGTAAAGGTTACAACAATGGCATGGTGTGGTAGTCACTGACGAGTCACGTCTTCATCTACGTAATGCTGACGGCCGACTACGTGTTTGGTGTAGACGTGGTGAACGTTATGCTGATGAGTGTGTGGTTCAGACAGAACTTTGGGTGGTGAGAGTGTCATGGTCTGGGATGGAATAAATTACAATCACAGGACTGCCGTCATGTCTGTCAAGGGAGAGTTAATGCCCTTTATTACTGTGAGCAGATTCTTCAGAATCACATCGTATCTGTCTTCAATCACCACCAAGATGTCCATACTTTTCAACAGGACAACGCACGGGCACACACAAGACTTTCCATGCAGTATCTGGCCCAACAACACATCCAGGTTATTCATTGGCCAGCACAGTCGCTAGATGTATACCCCATGGAGCACTTGTGGGACGAAATTGGTCAAAGTCTTTCGCGGCGACAACAGATGCGAAACATCCGGGAACTTGAGGCTGCACTACTGCAGAGGTGGAATGCCTTCTTCAAGAACTCTATTCGGACGGATATTGACTCAATGAGGAGACGTTGAACTGCATGTGTCAATGCAAATGGCGGTCACACACGATATTGACTTTTGATTTGACCCCACTGTGTTTGATCCTTTCTGACTGTGGAACATTTCAATGAATGAGCGTCTTTTCTGTGTTGTTGTTTTTGTCAGTCGTCCATCTGTTATTATCCACTCAAAAAATATCAATTCCTTACACATGCTTTTAATAATCTGTAACTTTTATAAGTGGTGCGTTTTCAATGATGTTCAGTATATTTGTTTCACAGTGTTTCAATGTTGGTCGAATACTGGCAACATAACATAAGACCAACATTGTAACAAAATTGGGCCAATGTTTATGTGTGTATTATGCAGTGAACATATACCAAATACCAAAATATGGTCTCTGGCGGTTTTGCATGTTAAGGTGATATATATCATGAACTTAATGATACTTTTGTTTAGATGTATTACCCTAAAAAGTAAAATGGAATTGAGCTACTATGGACTTATATCAACACTGTTGGGTATGGGATGCATATTGCATAAAGATGCCTGTGTAGAAATATATCACTGTAAGATGAAGAATACAATTGAGCTGAGAGAGCGTAATGATGAACACATATCTTGATGATGCTGTTGTTTTCAATCATCACTTGTCCATCTCAGCTGAATAAGTCATACAAAGAACAATGTAATAGCAAAAGATTCAATAAATAGTTCATTATATTTTAAACAAAGACACTACATCAGTGGATACATATCAACACAGATGAAAAGTCATCCAGCAATGTAAAGATAAACATTCCTGACTGATAACAAAAGTTTCTATTCATCTATAATTGGACTCAGATTATTTATTATATTCATGCTAGGTAAATAATAGCAATATTTTATGTGTTATCTATTACACAAAGTTAAGTGATACATTATTACTATTCTCTTATTGCTGAAGTTTGCTCGAAACAGTCTTACAGTTGTATCAACTGATATCATTAAAAGATTTAATTCCAGTGATAATATAATCATTAATATCAATATACATTACAAATACATTAGACTCAGGATCAGCTAACGAGTACTTGTTGTGTGAAACAAATACTCTCTATACATACACTGATGCCTGTAACAGTTGTCAATTACATACAGTCTTGTCAATAAAAAGATTTACATAATCATGCAAAATAATCAAATATTTTACAACAAGCCAATTATAGTACACAACCAATCTGAATGTTATATATGTTAGAATTCATTTTATGTCAGAAACTAATGCCTCATATCTTACAAACATCATTAGCTGCAGGGATGGGCAATGTAAACAGACTACTACAAGGGAGGCAACTCTGTCTGCTGAACACCTGCAGCTGCAACACAGTAATGATGATGCCCAAACTACAGTAACATTATTTCAGAAAATGTTACTCTGTCAAAGGACTTATGGTAAAGTTTGTAGCAATCACACGCTTCAATATCTGCGACTATGCCTGTGGGGGACAATGAATCTTTGTCACCTTCAGCAATATTCAACAATATTATGGTGGGGACACCAGTTGTTCCATTGTGTGGAATCAAACCTGGGTCTTCAGCAAATAAAGAGAGAACGTCTTCATCACTAGGCTACCCAGTTACCTGCATGCAGCAAAGATTTCGCCAAAAGAATAGAGATATAAACCAATCAATCAGAAATTATATTGTATAATTTCTCAGAAGTCACCTTGGTAGCAATTCATTTCACTTCTTGGGATCACAAATACCGGTAGTCAGAGGGTTTCATTGAGCATGTCATGCTGGGGGACTCAGGTTGTCTGCCAGGTGGGTCCCTCCTAGTAGTATCACATATGTTTTCATTGGAGTGCTCAGTTAGCATCGACAATGTGTCTCAAAGTAGTTGAAGTCTATTAAAAACACAGCTCCAAATATTGTCAACTTGTCTTTCACTCCAATATCTTTGATATCTGCAACATAACAAGTTTTTATATTACATTAATTAATTAACAATTCTTAATGACCAGTTCCATAGATCTGACATTTGGCACACAGTGTAACATGTGTATACATGGTTCTGCTGTGTAAATGATTTACCTGTTCCAGCTATCAGTACTCCCATCACTCTTAATGGAAAAACAACCACATTTCTTTACATCATCCATCATAATTCCATTGATTTCCTGGGCGATAAAGTCAAGAAATGTTTTTGCTTGTTTGTCATTTGTGTAAGTGATTTGTTTTGGGGATTAAATGACTAAAGGTGAGTTATGTCTCTAAAAAATTAGGCGTGCCACAAGGGCACAGAGAACAGTTTTTATCCGTGCCATTTCAATATTTACCGTGCCATGGCACCCTAATATATGGAGTATTTCGAACCCTGCTCACATTATGCACTTCCTCCTGTTAACCATTGACAGGAACATATAAATCTGCAATGTGGGGTTGTCAGGACTAGCATATATAAAGATTTATAGTAAATGTTCCTGGAAAAGGGCAGCTGTGACTGGCATAGTTCATCAGAAGGGACTACCAGAAAACCGTCACCGAGGGTGGGTGATTTAAAAGAATGATGATGATTCGTCATGGTCCTCTAACATGAGGACAGGCCAATTTCTCCAACATGCATGTAATCCCTATCATGGTGGTGTGTGGTCCTGTATGTAGACCTCAGGTCACAATCAGTGGAAGTTAAGCAACATTGGGCGTGGAGAGTCCTTGGGTGGGTGACTGTGTTTGGCAGTTTGATTCATTAGAGTTTCTAGGACTTCAGTCCTGCTCAACAACGAAGCACACGTGATACATGTGGTCGCACCTTAGGCAAGTGAGTTTGGTCAAAATTGCCTCTGTCCACTCAGCAGTAAATTGGGTACCTGGTATGATACAATGGTAGCTTGAATTTTAACCATTATTAATGGAATATTATTATTATTATTAAGTCATTATCTAGTCACTAGTAGAGTTTAAATATCTTCATCAGCATGGTGATTACAAGTGAAGCAACTCTTACAGTGTGTGAAATAGTTTCCAAAAGTTGCTTTCCAGTCGGGCTAGCTATTCCTGAAAGTTACTAGCCTACAAAATAATTCACTAGCTCGAAATTTGAATGTAGACACAGGTTTCATCATTAAGCTGCTAATATGATGAACATCTTTATCATGCCATAATCTTGCATCATTTAAAAGTGTATTATGTATTAAAACCTGTAATGCATGGACTGAATAACATGAACAAGTGTAATTCATGTAATATGGTTAACATGTTTGTGAAGTTTCAGCTTCATCAGACAAATAATTTCTGAAGAACAGCCGTTTACAAATGATGGCTCATATCCTCAGATCTACTCAAGCAAACACTCTGAATTTCAAATCACTTACATGTTAGCGAGAAATCATTAGCAGCACCAATAACATCCCTGCATCCGGTCCAGTGCTTTGTCAGATCAGCCACCTTGTTCTCCTTTCCCTTCGAGCCTTCATACACCTGGTTTCACATACACAGCATAACTTAATACACCCTGTACAACACACCATCTTGTCAGATAAAAGTTCTGTTTCCACCCTTCAAGAACTCGGCTTGAATGATTAAGTAATATTTTGGCAAGACCAATGAATGTATCCATGGTCTAATCCAAATCACAGACCAAATCGACATTTGGTTCATAAACAAAATGGCTGCTGGTTTCAGTTGATCACTGGATTTGTTAAGCATCTGTATCATCAACTGGGCATCTACAGTTTTCTTCCAAATCATTTTCTGTTATTACTCAAGGTGCTTAGCTGATTTGACCCCACTTTGAGAATTAAGATCTTGACTATTAATAAGAAAGTCTTGACTGAGTGTTGCCATGTTGTTTGAAGCACTTACTGGCAATGTGAGGGGTGGTATCTGGCTGGTCAATAGAAGGGACATATAACGGATATAACTTGTAATGGTTCACTCCCAAAAGACAGACCTCCCATAAGACAGACTCAATGAGTACAATGATTAGATGAGCCATGCTGTCCACCCCTATTTAATTAATGAGCTGTCCTAAGAAGAGCAGAGTATGTCCCATCCCAGAAAGTTGCCCCCAGGTACTTCTAGAGTACATGTGATGTAAAATAATATGGTGCTTGGTCTCATAGTGAGTGAGTGAGTTAATATTTAGCGTCACATCAGCAATATTTCAGAGAACAAGTTAATTTATATCAATATTAAAATCAATAAATTTAGAACATAAAAATCTGTCATCGAAGGACAGTAAAAATACTAGAACATCATAAATATAAATTTAAAACTAGTACGCTATCATAAAATTAAATCAGTATAGACAGTACAAAATAAAAACGGGCTATAGATCACCAACAACTGAAGGTAGATCACCATACTAGGGTCCATGGGGACTTACAGTACTTTTGCTACCTGCATGGACCCTACCTGGATTTACACCATCCCTTCAGCTGCTGGCAATTATGCTGAGTTTTAGCCATTATTAAAAATAACAAATATGCTACGATTAAAAGTTTGGTAGAGCTAAATTGACTTTGATGGTTTGGGACTTACAGCTTGGTCTCATATGTTTGATAGGTACATGTATATAAATTATTGTTTTTGATAATATTCACAAGTAAATATGATCTGGCAAATATATGTTGATGTACATATATGTTGATGCAATATGTCTTAATTTAAAAAAACAACATAATTCATTACATGAATTGATAAAACTATAGTTAATATGGTGATGATGATTTAGGGTTTTACGTCGGCTTCTGACTGTAGCCAATGTCGCCAACGGGGTAGGTGGGAGCCAGATTAATAATTAATATGATTATAATAGGGGATAAACCACCGTACCCCAAAAATATAACAGATGGGGCGTTAACCTATGTGGAATTTGAATGAAAAACGTTTAAGAAACAAGAGAGGAAAATAAATAAAAAGCCGAGATTATGAAGGGAAAAGAGGGAAAAAAACCAGTGGTGATTGTTAATGATTGAGAGATAGATAGTAATAGTAAGTGTAAATGGGGGCCATGCATGGGGGTGGTGGGGTAGATTAATAAAGAGGTATAGCATAGTGGGACATGTAAATGAGTGCAGGTAAGCTGCATAGTTTAAATAAGAGGGCTTATAAAGAAAGAAAAAGGGGTTAAGTTGGCGAGGTGGGGGTAAGTTAATACCTAATGTTGTCTGTTTTTATCTGGGCACATACCATTATTATCAAGGGTACAGCTTTATGCAACCAACCATAAAATGTGTTGTTTTAAGCGGTCTGTCTTTTGGGAGGTCTGTCTTATGGGAAGATACCCTTGTAATAGCCACTGGTAGCACTATGACTCCAGCCTTGGGGGAAACTGGACATTTACAGACCCTTAAGTGGCTTGTCTTTGGAAAAGGGCTTGTAATTTCAATGTCATTTACCATGAGCTTCATTGAATTAATAAGTAAATTTTATCGCATTTTTTTACTGATACTGAATGAGATATCAGCACAACACTGATACAGAATGAGATATCAGCACAACACTGATACAGAATGAGATATCAGCACAACACTGACATGGAATGTGACAGCACTAATACACTGACACAACAAATCACAACACTCACACGAAATGTGACATCACAACAAGCACGACAGTGGAAGCAGTCCCCGACTATTGTGAAGAGCAAGTCTTCTTTCAGGTTGTAAACATGGTAGACTGGAGCCCCACAGCTCCATCTGAAATAACAATCAATATCTTAGCATTAGAACTCTAACATCAGCATACTTGACACCAGCACATTGGACATTATGAAACTGCACAGCAGAAAACTGGACATAAAAAAACTGGACAACAGAATACTGGACATCAACAAACTGGACAACAGAATACTGGACATCAACAAACTGGACAACAGAATGCTGGATATAAGCATACTGGACATCAACAAACTGGACAACAGAATACTGGATATAAGCATACTGGACATCAACAAACTGGACAACAGAATACTGGACATCAACAAACTGGACAACAGAATACTGGATATAAGCATACTGGACATCAACATACTAGACAATAGCATACTGGACAACAGTGAGTGAGTGAGTTAAGTTTTATGCCACTTTTAGCAATATTCCAACAATATCACATCCGGGGACACCAGAAATGGGCTTCACACAGTGTGCCCATGTGGGGAATCGAACCCGGTTCTTCGGCGTGACGAGCCAAAGCTTTAACCACTAGGCTAACCCATCGCCCCTCAGCATACTGGAGCGTCAGACAAGATGCCTGCACATGGCTCTAGCTGCAAGGATTCCTGTATTTCTCTGCTACTCACACTTCTCTGACTGTGCCTATCAGTGTCCCTGGAGGAGAGTGGATTGACATCTCCTGCAGATGACAACACATCCAACAACAACGTGTTGAGCAGCGTAATGGTCGTTGGAGAGAGATCACATCTTGAGATTCATTGTCATTGATTTTCATCACAAGTCCACGAGAAGAACCCAAAACCTTACGCGCCAGACACACACCAACTGTAACAGAAGCACTGTACATATTACCTGAGGAAATATCTCCTGCCAACACAACCATGACAACATGCAGTATTAACCTTGCTGTATGTTGGTACTGACCAGCCTGTGCACCTGACACTACCTAGCTAGAGACAGTGTCTTACCTTCATACCCATACAATATCTGTGTTCCATCAGCATCACTGATCTGGTATCTGTTGCTCCTCTCCCACCCCAGAAGCACTGTAACAAGGAATAGGACATATAAAGGACACACCTTAACCTTGAGACAAAATCAGGAACCTGACCGATGGTGATGTCCTACATTTGCAATCTGTCTTTCTAGTTGCAAACAAGAAAATATTCAGTGAATATACGTTTAAGTTCAAGATGTTCAACTTTTCATTTGGACAGATTTTCCACATTTCTTTTGTTATCCCAAAATGTGTTCAACTTTGCAAAATTTAATGTACACCACCACAGATAATTTTGACACATCTATTTCAGACTTGGCGTCTGTTTAGTGTTTTCGAATTCGATATTTTCCCGTTCTCGATAATCGATATCTCTTAAAAAATATGCAAATAGTAGAAGGGTGGATGCATAATACCCTTGAAACATCGGCTGATCTACATCCATCATTAATCATATTGATAATGACCTGTTTTGTGTCATTACTCATTTCCTTTCCGTGTACGGACATGCTTGTTTTTGTTTGTGTCTCACAGCGAAGCAGACGACAAACCAACTTCCGGAATTGCGTAAAAGTGGATGACGGGAAGTGATATCAACTTTAAAAGACGGCAAAAACCCATGGCGCTAACAAGAGACGCGAAGCGACGCAAAGTTAAAGATTTTACTCATAGGCGCTTGACTCTGATATGTTTATAAGTATGACCTATATATAAGATATAAGATCTTATATATATAGGTCATACTATAAACATATCAGAGTCAAGCGCCTATGCCGGTAACCTGTATTCTACCCATCATCGATAGCCCACTGATATAAAGTTAACGATTTTCATCACCATGAATATGTCGATAGCCAGCATTAATTTTCGTATCAATACCTTCTAGTACATCTAAATACTGATGAACCCTCAGCACGTTCGTTTTCGCCAAATCCTTCAATCCCTGGGGTTGATAATCCCCTGTGTCCGTGTCATCCGTGAGCGATGTCTTCTCACCAGCCTGAGGCTGGACGGTAACCACCTGTTCTTCTGCTGACATCATTGTCTACCTCACCATACCCATTTTGTGCGACTTGAGTGCTTCTACTGGAAACCTAATAGAGTTTGTGGTAAATACAAGTAATCAAAGGGGCATAACCCTCTCTTATTTCTCTGTGGAATACCGTTTAAAATATGTCCTGAAATGAGAGTTCTCGTTGACGGCGGGAGCTGGGACCTTCAAACTCCATTTTACTGTTTTCGTCTTAGTGAGTGAGTGAGTTTGGTTTTACGCCGCACTCAGCAATATTCCAGCTGAATGGCGGCGGTCTGTAAATAATCGAGTCTGGACCATACAATCCAGTGATCAACAGCATGATCATCGTACTGCGCATTTGGGATACGATGACATGTGTCAACCAAGTCAGCGAGCCTGACCACCCGATCCCGTTAGTCGCCTCTTACGACAAGCATAGTTGCCTTTTGTGGCAAGCATGGGTTGCTGAAGACCTATTCTACCCCGGATCTTCTCGGGCCGTTTTCGTTTTACATACAGATCTACCAGATATTGTGCCTGACATTGTACAAAAAATAATAATGTGCCCTTAAAAAAAATGAGCACATAGTCGTTTTAGTTGGGAACATTAACTAAACATTAGTTTCTAAATCCCAACTGCTCAATCGCTGCTCCTTTTTGTCTTATTTTTCAGTTCGTGGTTGGACACATTCTACCACGTCCCCTCGATGGCTTCGATGGTCATGATGTCTGTCAGCGGATTGTCTGGTCCAGCCGTTATTATTTACAGACTGTCGTCATAAAACATAGACCAAACAAACTGCTGTTAGATTTATCGCCCTTGATTACAGCTCCGAGTAGGCGATAACACGAGGCGATTTTAAGGAGTACTTAAGATATCTGAATTATACTGTATCATACAGTATGTCCCATCAACACATAATTAAAAATTTATGTTATATTATATTTCCATGTTTCCCTTTTTAATCTAAAAAGTAAATATTGCGCGATGCGGAATATTTTATGCGACTTTAGTATCGTTTCTGTCAAATAACAATGTAGAATAGATTTGGTAGAATAAACATTCACAGTTAAATTCTTTGGAAAACCTTTCACAACTATGCATGTAAAGAGTCATGCCCTACATGTTTCACTCAACTGACTCAGGTTACAAGCATATATGTGCTGTTAGATTGATGCTGGAATCATCTGCGTTGTTGAGCTCTGGTCTGTAGATGGCATCAAAGTTGTACTCTGACAAGACAGCTAGCCATCACTAACCTGTAAGCATGCAACTTTTCAGAATTGAGCACATAGATCAGTATAAACATGGAATGTATTGCCATACAGATAATCCTTGAACGTTTCAGCCACTGGCCATTTCAGAGCTAGAAATTCTAGATGGTGTGCTGTTCAATCCACGGCTTCCATGGCTGATGACTTTCTTCAACCCATTCTGTTCCTGGTACAAGACAGTGTGTACTTCAAATGGCTTGGTACACGTGTAACCCGCATACCCAAGAACTTCTGGTGTTGACAAGTATGTCCTGATTGTCTTCTCACTCAAGAACGCCCTATCTTGTTTTGGTCCCTATAGCTAAAGCCATGGCTTGTCTGGTTTGTTGACTGGATTGGTTTTTCCTAGTATCTTGGTCTCTGTAGATTGCAACAAAGCAGATAGAGGCTTGAAAATCGGGGCAAGCTCCTTGACGAATTTTCTATAGTTACCCGCAAATCAAGAAACCTGGAACTTTATCTTGGTTCACAGGGGTAGGCCATTCCTTGATCCTCTGTATCCTGTCAGGATCTGTGTCAATGTCATCTTCAGACATGTAGCCAAGAAACTTGACCTTCCTCTTAAAGGAAGAACATTTGTCATCACCTTGGCTTGATTTCCGCTTTTCTGGATCGTTCAAGTACTTGGTCAAGGCGTTCTTAAGGTTCATCATATGACTTGGAAAATGTGATGATATCATCTATATAAATGGTACAGATCAGGTGTAGATTTTAGAAGCATTCATCGCTCGTTGATATGTTACAGGATGTTGCAGAGACCAAACGGCATGCAGTTATTCTCCGAGACATGTCCAGTGTACTGAAGAATCTTGATCCTGCAAGTGCGTCGAACATCTCATCTATTCATAGCAGAGAGTAGGAGTATTTGACGATCAATTGTCAGATGTCCGCCATTCGTTTCCCTTTCTTTCTCCTGACTAAGACCACTTTAAATGACCATGGGGAGTATGACCGACTGATAACACTACTTACCAGCAGTTGTTGTAGGTGTTCCTTGACCTCTTAATACACTGATGGTACAGTCCTGTGCCGTCCTTGAAAGGTCAATCCTCAAGGCCAGTCAGGTTCCTAAAATTGAGGACATGCCCTAATTCTGTCTCACCATTTGAAAATACATCCAGGTACTGTGAGATGACATGCTTGCCAATCGTCAACCCCTCCGGTGCCACAATAGCTTCCTTGAAGTTCATGAGGTTGATAACACCCTCTCCCTCGCCCTTCATGTCACCCGAGAAAGATGGAACTTTTGCTGCCTGTGCTAACATAAAAGGTGCTTGAGTGACTGTAAAGGAAGATGTTTTGTGCGTTTGACTGAGTACCCAGGTTAGAAGTCAGGATGGATTAACCATCCTCAACCTTGGCCTTGGTCTAAGTATATTCTTGTATCCACAGTACCAAGTCCTCAGCCTTATCAACAGTAGGCCAGGTACCAAGAGCCTGAAATGAGGACATAAGTTTCTCAAAGGCTTCAGGTACCTTTCAGCAAGTTTAAGCAGCATACTGGAAGACACCTGAAAGAAACCATTCAAATCTCTACAATCACATGAATGTGTATAAATTATAAAATGATCAAAGAGACTAACGTTTAGAGGTTTATGTAAATGTCCAGAATGATTGATTTATTCCAAATGTGATTCACACAATGTCCACAAGTACATTTTGACCAGCTGACAGTAATATCAAATGTGACACAAACTTTGGTTAAACTAAAACCTTTAAACTGGAGTCAGTAAGCTGACAAAGATAATTGGGCATGCTATTGTGTGATAGAGCACAACGTCATTGTGACTTTGGCATACCCATACTCTAAGCTGAAATAGAGATTTAGGTGAAGTGGGAAGTAAATAATATTTAAACCAAACTTACGTGAATATTCAATTTAGTTAAAGCTAAAGAAATAAACTTCTAAAAGATAAACAAACATTTGATCTTGTCACAGGTCTATCACAGTTCATATGTATGCTTGGGTAAACCACGGGTATGGAGGCATCCTACACAAGTGTGGCCTCACAGTTAACGTAAATAACATTGCGAAGTATACTAGTTGGATTATCTATACTAGGCACATAAAGAAACTGTGCATACAAAAATTTAAAATCTAAATTTATCAAACCTGTGTAGACACATAAGGATTTAAACTCAGAGATTAGTGACATGTATCCAACATGCATGCACGTGCCACGTTCCGTGACGTTAGTGGGTTCGTCCTTGAGACGTGCAATACGTTGTTGCAAGTGCATTCCGGGAAAGAGAAACAGAGCAAATGAATGCCACACAATACTGTCACTTTGGAAAGCTCAACCGTATCCACCCCAACACAGTTCGACAACGTTTACGTCATCACGGGATCAGACCACGACGTCCCGCCATACGGCCTATCCTGACACAACGTCATCGACAAGCTCGCCGAATGTGATGCCGAAATCATGTCCGCAGACCCTTGTTCTGGTGGAGAAATGTTGTTTTTACAGATGAGTCCAGGTTTAACATTTCCCATAGTGATTGACATCAACGTGCCTATAGACGCGTGGGAGAACGTTATGCACAGGCCTGTGTCTTGGAGTGAAATCGCTTTGGTGGTGATTCCGTGATGATTTGGGGTGGAATAACAGCACGCCAAAGAACTCCTTTGGTGTTTGTTCAGGGCAACTTAGCTGGTGTGGGATACAGGGATCAGATTCTTCGACCTGTGGCAATTCCTTTTCTGCAACGTCATGGCCCTGGGTTAACATTCCAACAGGACAATGCCCGCCCTCATACGGCAAGGGTTGCTATGGATTTCTTGCAACACCACAACGTTGACTTACTGCCTTGGCCTGCAAATTCACTGGATCTCTCCCCGATAGAGCATGTTTGGGACGAGATGGATCGACGTCTACGCCGTCTTCCTCATCCGCCAGATAACGTCCTTGACCTTGCAACAGAACTTGAGAGAATCTGGCGTGACATCCCACAAGCCTTCCTTGCACGTTTGATAGGCTCTATGCGTCGTCGATGCACTGCTGTTCACAATGCCGATGGTGGACATACCCGTTATTGAGCTTGTGACATGGTCGTTTGACCCCTGTCCCGCTTGTGGACTCGTGACGTCATTGTGATTGACTTTTCAATTGAAATTCTCCCGACTTGTTATGGTCTCATGATCCCTCCATTAAAGTTTATATGTACCTTTGACATTGTTATCGTACTTATCAACTGGGGTAATATTTTGACAATGCACAGTTTCTTTATGTGGCTAGTATATGTGCAAAAACGTCTGTCATTCTAATATCTAACGTAATATTTACAGTATAGTTTCATAAAAAAAATGTATGTATGTTGGCGTGTTGGCAATCTGTCTCCTACTGTTAGGCTGACAGTATGATGTGTATGTGTATGTGTGCGTGTGCTTGTGCCTGTCTGACTGTCCCCCCTGACTGTCTGTCGGAGTCGCTGACTTCCATTTCACAGAACCCTCAAAGGGGAAACCAAACAAAACTTAGATCATCCACGACACTGTACACTCAGCAAACTCCCGCGAACTCATCCTTGTATAACTGAAGAAGTTTTCAGACCAACCGATAACAAAGTCAATAAGATAGCAAAAAGATATTCGTACAACTACCGGCTGTAGCTATGTAACGGATATCAAGCTTTGGTTGATGAAAATTTAAAATGTGTTCAACATCATCAAGAACGCCACCGCCAAATCCAATTTTAGACTACGTCCCTGCGTCCCAACAGGTGAAATGATCTTCGACAGAGGCCGGCAGAAACAGCATATCCGACTCGGAGCTTGAAGCTATTGAGCGCCTCCTGTTGGCCACCTGACCTGACAGTCACCATTCAGTTTGACTGCTCGTTCTTCTAGGCCTTGTCGTTCTGCCGCTGAGTAAAACAGGGTTACACTTGTCTCCCCACGACACTACATGGGAACCTGTTCAGTCTGGCTGTCTTGAAGGCAGACACCAAGTGCACGAAGCTCTCATCAGAGACATGTTTTTGCAAACGATTTGCCCCTGTCAAGTCTTGTGCAGAAAAGGTTGCCAAACAAGATGGACCGCCCCTCAATGTGCATCCCATGAGGTCACCTTCAACAACTACAAACTAGAAGAGGTGCGGAAATCTGCCTATCTTATAATAATGCTAGTCTCCTGCAGACAAGCAAACAGACTGACGGCGGCGCAACCTCGCTGCTATCAGCTTAATGATCCTGAGTCTTTTCTCCCTGTTGCTTCTGGCTTGGTCACATCCGTCGCCAGGAGGACGGGAGGATACGTTCTCTTTCCTTCAACTATTGCGCCGATTCATGTCCTCCCGTTATTGGGTGATGATCGATAACACAAGCTGATATTTACAAGAAAACTTGACCGTTCAGTGGAGAAGATGAGTTGAATAGGTGTCAACTACATCCAACCATACATCCATTTAAAATCAAGGAGAAGAAATTATATGGAATGTTCTTTTCGAAGTTGATCTGATTTTGTCAATATAACCTTCTGCGATGTATAGGTATTCGTACCAGAACGTACATCTAGAATGTATTCAAGCCCCTCACTCTCTCTCTCCCTCTTTCTTTGTTGGTCCCTGCCTGGCGCTCGGCATTAATGGGTACAACAAGGACTGGTCGGCTCGGAGTCAGTATTATGTGTCTGAGTGGGGTATTCATGCTTCACTGCGGCATGGTATCTCAGTGGGCTAGCACTATAAAACCAGCTTAAGTCTGGGCTAGTACAAGCAGCCGCACATACACATACACCCGCATGCACGTCGTCATATGAGCGAAATATTCTCAAGCACGACGTTAAACCCAATTTCACCTCACCTCACCTCACCTCACCTCTCCTCTCCCTTCTTTCTTACTCTCTCTCCATTACTCTCTCTCTCTCTCTCGGTCTGTGTGTGTGTGTGTGTGTGTGTGTGTGTGTGAGAGAGAGAGTTACCGCCATTGGAAGATATATTTTCCAATTTTACTTCTTAGATTTCATGTATTCTGAGAGAGGGACACGAGGGTTGAGTGGGTGAGTGAATGGCATCCATTAATTCCAGTCCTACGTTAATGGGTACTTCAAGGGTCTCCCATGGGACTCCCTTCACTATTATCACACGTGTGTCTAGCCACCATTAAAAAAAATATCTCACAGTAAAATATATGCGTTAGCATCAAACCAACTGATATATTTGTATTAAGTAACGTATCCTTCTGAAACGAAAACAAACAAAACAAAATGTTTTACAGCGTGTTCTCTACCGTCTAGCTTGTCCCGGACAGTCGTCACTGATCATACAAAATGTCGACCTCGATGAGATCTGCAAATATAGGTAGATTTAATTTAATGTGATATACTGTTCTGTGTCAGATAAGACTAACCTCCACTCCCCGATTCTGCAGCGTGGGCGGCGTTGCTACGATACTAGCCACAACCTATATCTCATTTGCGGCGCAACCCGATGTTATCCCCAGAGGTCCCAATGTAAACCTCTATGTGTCATATTAATACACTATGTATCAATGTATGTGGCACAAAGTGTTTCCAGAGGGTGTGGTGCATGTTGGCATGGGGTCTGTGTAATCTGTAAGACAACAGGCCTCATAAGGTATAGATGCAAGAAATGAGATATGAATCTAAAGGCGTAAGTGTTGTGCATTCGTAGACACTTGGTGGTAAAAGAAACTGTTGAAAGATATAAGGCTGCACTTTACTCTAACTGCAGATAATGATTGACATCTATCCGGTTACACTCGTCACAATACCATGCCTCTCTGTGACGTCGTTTGAGGTCTTGCCAATGACAGTGCTATTGAAACGATCCAATATTCCACGATTTGACGCTTTGGCAGCCAATTATTGTACACATGGGACTGATTGCAATAATCTCTATTTTCATACCATGAAACGTTTGTTGGATATCATATACATGGATCGAACTCGCATAATAGGCACTTCCTCTACTACGACACATGACATATTCAAGTGTTTATAAAATTCATAAAACCAGATTTTGCGTTTGGAGTTACACAATGGTTTTAGTATATATACTCTCCCAAAAAAGAAACGCATCATGAAAATAGCAATTTCATTTAACAATGAATTAAAACGTGATTCATTTTACAAAAGGTTTTGTTCTGTTTATGAGTCCTATGGTGTTTATGTTTTGAAACATCACAACAAAACGCACCATCCGTAAAATACCCGTATCTAACATTATGATTTTTAATTTCGGCTTGTAGTGTCACAGAATACACAATTCACATGTAATGCACGTGAAAGTTGGGGATCAATGATGGGTATAAAAGGTTGTTTGCTGTCTGTCGATTATTCACTGTATTTGGAATATTGTTGACGAACGCAAAATGCCACGTCTAAGTGAAGCCAACCGTCATATCGCCATTGGTTTGCTTGAAGCTGGCCAGTCTCAACGTGCAGTTGCTCGACGCATGAATGTTCACCAAAGCAATTTCACGGCTCTGGGAGAGATATCGCCGGCAGAATGCGTTAGCAGATGCCCCTCGTAGTGGGCGACCTCGAGCGACCACTGCGGCGCAGGATCGCTACATCCGGGTACATCACCTGCGTCATTGAATTGCTACGGCGACCAGTACCGCTCGACAAATACCCGGATTGAGGAGGCTTTCTACACAGACCGTCAGGAACAGGTTGAGAGAGGCTGGTTTACGTGCCAGAAGACCTTATTTTGGCCCTGTGCTTCGACAACAACATCGTCGACATCGAGTTCAATGGTGCACCAACGTTCAGGCCTGGAACCCACCGAATTGGCGTAGAATCTGGTTCAGTGATGAATCAAGATTTCTATTGGAACGACGCGATGGAAGAAAGCGGGTGTACAGACGTCGACGTGAACGTTTTGCCGACGCTTGTGTTCCCCAGGTGGACAGATTCGACCGGGGCGGTGTTATGATGTGGGGAGCGATCACCTGCCGTAGGAGAAGTGATTTGGTGATGATCCAGGGCAACCTAACAGCTCAACGGTACTGTGACGAAATCCTACGCCCACACCTCCTTCCAATCATTGATCGCCAGAGGGAGTTGTTTCAACAGGACAATGCCAGGCCCCACACAGCACGTCACACTAGAGACTTCCTCCAGAACCACAACATCAATGTACTCCCCTGGCCCTCAAGATCACCGGACTTAAACCCGATCGAACATCTGTGGGATGCCCTGGACAGACGGGTGCGACGCCGTAACCCTGAGCCCCAGACACTTCAGCAACTCGCACAGGCACTACAGGCAGAGTGAGCTGCGATTTGGCAACACGTGATTCTGAGACTTATTCGTTCGATGCCGATGCGATGCCGTGCAGTTCTGGATGCCCACGGTGGTCACACGAGGTATTGACTTCAGCGCCACCACACGTCTCCATGTGACACTCAAACTGACTTTCCCCGAGTTGGTGCCAAAGACGGATAAGTCTGCATTCCCAGTGTGCAAGTTCGCTATATTTCATTGACTCATAAAGCCTACAAGATGTTTCAAAATAAACATAAACATACAGTTGAAATTCCTATATGCGTTTCATTTTTGGGAGAGTATGTAACGATGGATATGTTTTCGCTATTACATGGCTATTTGATCACAAAGGCTATGAAATAGTAGCCAGAACGCAGGATCCTTCAAGGTTCCAAGCTAAAATACTCGTTCGGAGGATCCTTGTACAATACAATGCACGCTGGTTATAACGACCCTTGTTATAACGAGACAATTCTCCAGAACGGATTTACAAACACTGCAATTCCCTGGATATAACATTTCCAGTACAAAGTGTCCAATTTCTTGGTTATTATGCCAGTGTTTATGCCAAAAAGGTCCACTTGGCAAATCACTTGCTTAAGAGACTAAATGGTGAAGTAAGACATATCATATCATATCAGTAAGTTTATCATTGGCCAAACTTATCAATAGTTAATCCTGTGGGCTCTCTCGCAGAAAATGTTTTTATACCTGACTGGCAAAACTCAAGAAATTAATGAAACTCATTGCTTACTCTGATGTTTCAATACTTGATGTTTGAGATGGTTATGACCGACAGATTTGACTTCCCTGGTTATAATGCCACCCTGGTTATAACGCCATAGCTCGTCCTGGACAAGTGGTGGCGGTAGAACAAGGGTAGACTGTATAGCAACGGTACTTAGTGCACTACACGAGGGAGGCACACACAGAACAAATACAGACACAACGAGTTCTGTCTTTTGTCAAGTATTTTAAAAAACGTCTTAAAATAGGGACATACTTTAAGAAAGTAGGGGTGTACTGTAAGTAAAATATAAGGGTTCCGAATCTGAATCACCTAGGTGGGCTCGACCATTCTCATTCACAGACTGTCAGTAACTCGTGTGGTCTATCACGTCACGTTTATGTCCCATAACCAGGAAAATCCTGAATTCATACACTGTAGTATAAACAACTACATATGAATGCATTTATCAGTGAAGATCCGTCGTCATACCTCCTACAAGATGTGGTTTTAAAAGTGAGTTGATAACTGTAATGAAAGGGATACATGGAGTACCTCACACTATCAATGATGTAGGTATGTTCCAGTCGTTATTTGTTATACGCAAAGACAGTAAATCTACAGCATATGAACATATACGTACCATCGCCTCTAACAACGAACATAGGGAGACCTCTACACCAGAGGGCTACAAGAGTTTGAGACAAATGCCTCCGACGAATAATTACATTTCACTTTATCTGAAACTGTTATCATACAATGTGTAGGATATTAGCAAGCTGAAGTATCGTACAATACCACGTAGTGTGACTGGATCCAAGCTGTCAAATACTAAAATCTTCTTGAAGAAAAGCCCTGCTTACCCTCGTTAATACCATGTGTGTTCTTAACGTATGCGATTATAAATATTGTTTACGTGTTAACAATGTATACTCAATATGCAAATATTGTTTGTGTGAGTTTGGAGCACATTGTTTCAGACAGACAGCATATTGAAGCAGGGCCACAGTACAATATTACCCAGTTGATCTTCAGTAAGGGGGTGTTGCCTGTTAATTACCAAAACTAAGTCGGGAATCAACGCACAAGACGTTGAAATCATGAATTGGTAAAAACGAGTATGATATCTTGAGTATGTACTTCAGTAAATGTTCGCGTTGTTATGTTTGAGCACCCAAGTATAGACTTAGGCATGACCAGTTTAGTAGTTAAAAGTAAGTATGACTGTTTGTAACCAGGATTGTGTGCCACCACATCGATATCAGCTGGAAATACGTAGCTTGTGACGTGCCCTGAGAAGAGTGTGGATTACAATTGTAAGATTCATTGCTTCCTCAATAACATGAGTTTTGACAGGTTGAATAGTTTTTCTCATATTGAGAGGAACGTGTAAAGAAAGGACCATAAGAAATTCATTTTTATCAACTATTATCTGTAAGTGTGTGATAGCCTGTCACTACAACGGTTTCGTTATCAAACACATGTGGAGAAAACATGCGAGTGTAACACCAAGGTTGTCCTGTGCATGTCAAGACACAGATGGCATATGTTTCAAGACACCTGAACAGTCCAGTATGGGCACAACGATTTTATAAATCATGGCCCATGAAAATCAAGAAGACCCATAACTCTGAGGTTAAGAACTGGAACCTTGTCAGTAACTGTAGCATCTCACTTTCTATTTTCACATATGTGTGGGTGCGTGCGTGCATGCATGCGTGCGTGTGTCTCTGTGTTGTTTAGTTTCAATCCCACAAGTGTAACACTCCGTTATGGAGCTCAACGTAAAACTGATGTCATTTGGATTTGGTTGATTGGGTTGTGGATTAGTATGCTGGGTTTAAAGCAGCTCAGTCTTCTAGTTATATCACGACGTGTCAACGTGATGCAGGAGAAAAACCCAGTGATACAGTTTGTAAAGGCTAAAACCATATTTTTTCACTTTTGTACAAAATGCTTATTACAATCATCTATAAGCATATTTATGTTTCAAAATCATCATCTACAATCAATTACATCTCCAATAAGTTAATTCACCTCTTTAGATGAGTAAATCAAAACATTGATTCTACTCCTTATTGTAATCAAAACAAAAGCACATGTCATTGTTTACAAACATGGGGTCAGCTGACCTAATTTGCATATCATCACCACCTGGTGGCTGTTTCAAATTTGTTACCTGGCTGAAGTCACTGACTCTCCATATTGGTCATGCACCTGGTCCAAGTGGGAACACAAGGTGTAAGTAACAATTTTGCTGTATCCTACCATAATGTTTTAGAGAAAGTGTAATGTAATGAATATCTGCTATTTTTGGTGTTTATTATGTTTTGGTAGGAAATGTGTAATTTGAAGGGAAATTTCATGTGAACTGTCTATTTCTGTTATTTGCATTGTTTTCATGACTGAGCCTAGATGAAATAACGAATATGGTTCTGTAACAGTGTATAAGGCCTAAAATGAGTAAAATTATGTAAAAAGGCTTTTTTCATATCTGTATTGATATGAGTTTGTGTTTTGTATAACTGAGGTTCTTTTGTTTGTTTTATTTGTAGTTTTTGAACCTCGTCACATGTGTGGAATGAATAAATTCTGTGGCGCGAGTTTCGCATTTGTGTTCTTGCTGCTACAAAGTTCAAAAAACCTTTTGAACGAGAAGATGGACTGTTGTGGACAGCCGGGCCAGGACTGAAGTGATAACGTAACAGAATGCCAGGACAAGTCAGAAGATAACAGTTGAAAGTGAATGGTGACTTGTGAATTGTGACAGTTCTGTTGAATTTGTGTTTTGTCAGTTTTGTAGGACATTATAAGGATTAATATGTCTGACAGAAGTGGCAATAGTGAATTTGATTGTAGGACATATGATGAACTTGGTATTGCACCAGTGTACAGACATGATGTTCTAGACTATGATGAGACTGAATTTAGTCAACGTCCTACTCGTCAACGGGTCCTAACGGAGAAAGGAAGGGCTGAACGTTTGTGTGGTTTGAGAAGGGTGCTACTAGTGCACCTTCGCTGCTGTGACCAAGTGTAAAATGAACTCACTAGACTGTTGAATGATTCTAATGCTGACAATTTACACTTGATTAAATCATGTTTTTAGTAGATATCATGATTTGTGTTTCAGCTATGAAATGTGTTGAATCTTACACTAGGGAGATGGAGTCTCCAGAGGAAGTAAATATCTATACTGTTCAGGTTAAAGAGAGGTTACAGGCAATGAAAGAATTCCGGGAGCAGGTGTTGGATTCAATCAAGACACAGGAACGTGAGTTATTAGCGGAAATTGAATATGATTCAGTGTCCTACAGGGGTTCACAGCACAGCCATAGATCTAAAGGTGGGAAGTCTACTTTGTCTTATGCAAGTTCTACCAAATCTGCTCGTACCTTTGAGAAAGCAAAACTTGCAGAATTGATTGCAGAGCGTTCTATGATGGATGCTGCACAGAAGGTCAAGGAGTTACAGCTGACATTGAGATAGCCAAGGTACAGGCACGTGAGAAAGTTTTCGCCACTGCAGAAAATGATGACATTGAACAGACAGCGGTGAAAGATGTATTCAAGGCAAGTGACCAGATGAACAGACTTACCTGGCAAGACACAGAGCCCAGAAAGCATACATATCCACTGCGCAGTACTACCTTGAAATCAGAGCCACATCCCAGTGAGTATGTAAGCTATCCAGCTACTTCCAGTAACTACCCCAGGCACCTCCCTACCAGTACACTAGAGTCTGTTAAAATGAATCAGGGGAGCAAAGTGCAAGTAATATCATGACAGAAGTTTATAGGCAGATGACAAGTGCAATGTTATTGCCACAGACAAAAGTTCCTACATTCAAAGGGGATCCTATGGAATTTGGACAATTTATCATGTCTTTTGATGCTCGCATTGTACCACACACAAATAATGATGCTGACAGATTGTACCTTATCTTGGCCCAGCAGCTTGAGGGTGAGAGCTAAGGACTTGATATCAGGCTGTTTATATATAGAGCCTACAGAGGGATACAGGACTGCACGTCAGCTCTTGCATAATGAATATGGTGACCCATATAGTGTTTCCAGAAGCTATCTGAGCAAAAGTACTTTCTTGGCCGACAATCAAGAATGATGACAACATTGGACTCAAACAGTTATCTGACTTGTTGTTTAAAATGCTACCATGTTATGCATAGCATCTCTCACATGTCGGTGTTGAATCATGCTCCAAACCTACAGGCCATTGTACAGAAGCTGCGCATTCACCTTGCAGAACAAATGGAGAGACAAGGTCACAAAACTTAGAATGGGTGGACAAAGGGCTGGTGTGATTTCAAGGCATTAGTGGATTTTGTTGATTTTGCAGCCAAGTCAGCAGATAGCCCATTTTTTGGTAAGGAAGCCCTGACAGCTGGCCAAGAATCGACAAAACGTCGAAGAAGAGGAAAACAAAAGGAGCAACCAGTCTTCACGAAGGCAAGAATTCAGCAGTTTTGTAGCAGGAGTAAACAGCAATGAACAGAAAAATGGTAAGCGTTCCAAGGACAATGAGAAATGGTTCTGTTATTTCTGCAAGAAACAGCATGATATTGACAATTGTGAATCTTTTAAACAGAAGTCACTAGCAGAGAGAAGAGCTTACCTTCGTGACAACAACAGGTGCTTCAGCTGCTACGGTGCTAACCATACTTCCAGGATGTGCTGAAACATCGTGTTTGTGCAGTCTGTGAATTGCGCCATCCCACAGCCTTACATGATTACAACTACAAGCCTGAAGATTCTCCAAAGACAAGTAGTAAAGTACTGTCTGGATCCAGTAATCAAGAGACAAGTGTGGAGACAGCCTGTAATGTCACTGGGACAGGTGTCATAGAAACAGTTCTGCAGCCTATCATTCTTGTCCAAAGTAAAACAGAAGGGTCAAGACAAGGTAATCACGACGTAATGCCTTTCTAGATAATGGAAGCACAGGATGCTTTATCACCAATGACTTGAAGCAGAGACTGGATGCTAAAGCTATGAAGTCCACACTGAAGCTTACTACCATGAACGGAACGGAAGTGATTGATACTGATGTTATACATGATCTCATCATCACTGACCTGTCTGATGACAATCTTTCTCTTCTTCCCAAGACATTCTGTCGAGACGTCATGCCTGTAGACCACAGTCATATCCCTCAGCGTCAACTTCTACAAAAAATGGAAGCATTCTCAAGGTATAGCTGATACATTGCCTCCATACCGAGCCAAACATTGACATTGGACTCTGATAGGCATCAACTGTTCTTCTGCACACCAGCCACTTGAAGTAAGGTCAGACAAGTTGTCGGGATCTGTTTGCTGTTCGCTATCGACATGGTTGGACAATCAACGGCCCTATACAGGTGAAGCACAACAGAGAAGACAATACAGTGGTGTGCAATAGAATTCTTCTGCGTCCAGTCACAACAGCTAATGAGTGATTGTCTGAAACAGTTCTCAAGATGTTTGAACAGGACTTTAGTAAGTGAACATGGTCAAAGGTAAACGACCTGGTGAATTGGGACTCTCAGTGGAGGATGAAAGATTTATGGAAATTGTTAAAGGTCAACACTGTTTCATTGATGGACATTTCCAAGTTCCACTACCTTTTAAGAAGTTGGATCAGACTATGCCATACAATCGTGAGCTTGCTGTCAAGAGAGAGCTTTGGGTCAAAAGAAAAGATGCTCCGTGATGACAAGTATCACAGAGATTATGTAATGTTTGTAGAATCTCTTCTCCAGAAAGAATATGCACGCAAGATCCCTCCTGCTGAACTGAACAAACAACCTGGACGTATATGGTACTTTACTCACCATGGCATTTACCATCCGAAGAAACCAACAAAGATCAGGGTGGTCTTCGATTGTAGTGCGAAATGTAAAGGTCTGGGTTTAAATGATGTACTGCTTCAGGGTCCCGACCTCACGAATTCATTGTTGGGCGTTCTTCTTCGCTTCAGAGAAAACAGCATAGCTTTCATGGGTGATATAGATGCTATGTTTCACCAGGTCAGGTTGCCAGCTGAGCATCAGGACTTCTTTCGCTTTGTTTGGTGGCCAAATGGAGATCTAGACGCAGAACTGGAGGAATACTGCATGACGGTCCAGGTCTTTGGAAGCGTGTCATCTCCATCTATCGCTAACTTCGCACTCAAGGCAACCGCTGACAAAGGTTGAAAAGAAATATGATGAAAGTGTGACAGAAACTCTGAGAAAGAAACTTTTATGTAGACGATTGTCTTAAGTCTGTGGGTACTGAGGAAAACGCCATCAAACTTATCAAAGACTTACAGTCAGCAAGCATGGAAGGCGGATTCAAACTGGCAAAGTTTGTCAGTAACAGCAAAGCAGTGGTTTTGTCTATCCCTCCTGAAGACAGATCTAAAGATATTCAAGCAATAGATATGGACTATGACAAGTTGCCTGTAGAACGAGCACTTGGATTACAGTGGCATACCAGATCGGACACATTTGAATATGCAGTTGTATTACCAGACAAAGCCTTGACAAGGCGAGGTATATTGTCGACAATGTCTTCACTGTACGATCCTCTTGGACTAGTATCACCTGTGCTCCTGCCAGCCAAGAAGATATTACAGGACTTGTGTAAAGACAAATCCTTGACTGGGACGGCATTGTCAGTGAAAGAGAATCAGCAACTCTGGAAACAGTGGCTTTCACAAACCTTCAATCTCTCAGGTCGTTGAAAATTGATCGTTGCATGAAGCCTGATTATTTCGGCAACATTGTCTCAAAAGCAGCTCTGTGTATTTTCCGATGCCAGCACAAACGGATATGGATGTTCAGCCTACATTAGGCTTTCTGACAACTGCAACAACATCCATACAGTACTTCTCATGGGCAAGTCACGTTTAGCACCTATGAAAACCCAGAGTATTCCCGACTCGAATTGACGGCGGCTACAGTGGCGGTTAAGATCGGACGACAACTGCTATGTGAACTGGACATTGACGATGAGGAATATCACCTAAAGCATTCACACAGACTCAACCACAGTCCTTCACTACATCAAGAGTGAGCACAGAAGATTTCCCTGTCTTCGTAGCAAACAGGGTTAGTTAGACTGATACGAGACTTTTCTACTCCTCAGCAATGGTTCTACGTGGATTCAAACAGCAATCCAGCAGATATCGCTTCAAGAGGAAGCAGTTGTGCCAGAAGGCCTAGTGAAGTCAGCAACATGGTTTGAAGGTCCACGATTCATGAGACTACCTTATTCAGGAATGGCCATCCCAGCCTGCTGACACTTTGTATGACAAAGACCACACTGAGGCCGAGGAGTGTGTCGCTATTGTGAGTGTAAAACAGTCTCAAAGTTCAAGTTGTGGTGGTTTGATGAAGCTGATAAACTACTACTCCTCTTGGTATCGCCTGAAACGAGCTGTTGCAGTCTACCAACGATTAGCCAAAATCTTGTATCAGAGAAATATGAAACGTGATATCAAATCCCTACTAACTGATCAGAAGTTCACTGTTACAGAACTGAAAGATGCTGAAACATCTATTGTGAGATTCATACAATCAGAACATTACAGGTCAGAGATAAACGACTTGAGGAAATCTGGGTCAGTGAATAGGAATAGTGGAATTCGCAGATTGAGCCCATTTCTTCATGACGGACTACTGCATGTTGGAGGTCGTCTATCACGAGCGCATATCTGAAGATATGAAGCATCCTATTCCTGATCCCTTGTACCAGTCCTATCAGTATCTTGATCACCAGAGATTCATGAGAATTCTGGACATATTGGACGTTCACAGGTACTGTCTTACTTTGAGACAGCGCTATTGGATAACGAAGGCAAATAGCACAGTCCGCAGCGTCATCAACAAATGTACAACATGTCGAAGATATAAAGAGGCAGACAAGTTACTCAGCTCATGTCGGACTTACCAGAGAAAAGAGTTAATCCAGCTCCTCCATTTGCATATTGTGGTGTGGATTTCTTCGGCCCACATACAGTGAAAGAAGGAAGAAAAAGCGTGAAACGTTACGGGGCTCTCTTCACTTGTTTCACCAGTCGAGAATATCCATATCGAAGTAGCAAATTCCTTGAGCACAGATTCTTTCATACAGGCCTTGCGTCGTTTCATCGCAAGAAGAGGACCTGTACAGGAAATCCATTGTGATAATGGTACAAACTTCACCGGGGCAGCAAAAGAACTTGAACAATCTGTACAAGAAATGGATCAGTCTAGATTACATGAGTACTTGCTGAAAAGCAACATTTCCTGGAAGTTTAACCCACCAACAGCTAGTCACATGGGCGGCGTGTGGGGAGCGACTTATACGTTCCGTGCGTACTGTTCTTAATCCCCTACTGCGAGAGTTTGGAGCGAATAGATGATGAGTCCTACAGAACACTGCTGACTGAAGTTGAAGGTATTGTAAATTCCCGACCCTTGACAACGTCGTCTGATGATCCGCTTGATCTCCAGCCTCTAACGCCAAATCACCTCCTCATGGTGAAAACACAAGTCTTTATTCCTCCGCCTGGAACATTTCAGAGGAATGATGTCTATATGCGTCAACGTTGGAGATGTGTTCAACATTTGACCAACCTTTTCTGGACAAGGTGGAAAAATGAGTATCTCCTTACCTTACAAAACGTCAAAAGTGGAATGCTCCGAAACGTAACTTTGAAGTAGGAGACATTGTACTGCTGAAAGATGAGTCTTTACCCCGAACCTACTGGTCTATGGGACGCATCGTAGAAACGGAGCCTGATCAGCAAGGTTATGTCCGAACTGTAACTGTGAAGACGCAGGGGTCTACGTTACGCAGGCCTATCCACAAGCTTGTGTTGTTGCTTGCAGGCAACCAGTGAATTTGTGTGTTTTCTGCTTGAATTTCCAGCTTTAAGGTAGTATTTAGCCTTTATTTTTTGTGTTAAACATGTTATATATGTTTAAGAGGCCGAGTATGTAAAGGCTAAAACCATATTTTTCACTTTTGTACAAAATGCTTATTACAATCATCTATAAGCATATTTATGTTTCAAAATCATCATCTACAATCAATTACATCTCCAATAAGTTAATTCACTTCTTTAGATGAGTAAATCAAAACATTGATTTCTACTCCTTATTGTAATCAAAACAAAAGCACATGTCATTGTTTACAAACATAAGGGTCAGCTGACCTAATTTGCATATCATCACCACCTGGTGGCTGTTTCAAATTTGTTACCTGGCTGAAGTCACTGACTCTCCATATTGGTCATGCACCTGGTCCAAGTGGGAACACAAGGTGTAAGTAACAATTTTGCTGTATCCTACCATAATGTTTTTGAGAGAAGGTGTAATGTAATGAATATCTGCTATTTTTTGGTGTTTATTATGTTTTTTGGTAGGAAATGTGTAATTTGAAGGGAAATTTCATGTGAACTGTCTATTTCTGTTATTTGCATTGTTTTCATGACTGAGCCTAGATGAAATAACGAATATGGTTCTGTAACAGTGTATAAGGCCTAAAATGAGTAAAATTATGTAAAAAAGGCTTTTTCATATCTGTATTGATATGAGTTTGTGTTTGTATAACTGAGGTTCTTTTTGTTTGTTTTTATTGTAGTTTTTGAACCTCGTCACATGTGTGGAATGAATAAATTCTGTGGCGCGAGTTTCGCATTTGTGTTCTTGCTGCTACACAGTTCTCAGATATTTTGCCACTCTGGTGAATTCCACGAGCATTCGTATGGTAAAGCTAGAAACATAATCGGGTCGAACAGGGTTCCAAACCCACAATCAAAGATTTTTAGTGAGTCCAAAAGACACAACCTCGAACTTACTATGCCAACTGTGCAGTTGTCAATATTTGACCATATTTTATAGTACTATCACTGCGTATTTCTGTTGAAAGCTGTCTTACTGCCATGGATGACCAGATACTAATTCAATCATGTTTGGTTGTAAATACACATTAGTGAGTACATAACGAGATCTAGCGTGGCGTTTGATAGTGTATTCATGGTGTTCATTGGCATTCGTCTGAGTGGTATTTCCAGAGTTACTTTGCCATGACATACCCGTGAAGTTGTTGACAGTGGGCGTCAACCGGTAATCAGTATACTAGCATGCATTGATAACAGTTGCCGGAAATAAGTCAATCGTAAGTATGCTCTACCACCCACACATCGATGGTCCCCTATGCAGCTCCGTATACTCCAGTATTTGTGGACGTTCACTGATTATACCTGATACACACATTGCCAGCAACACACCTTATGATACACCATAGGCCAGGCTGGCTGTGGTGGGCGAGGCCAGGGTAGGTATATATATAACCGGGCTGACTGGGTAGTCGGCTTATTTCAGCTGAGCACCTACCCTTCAGTTACCTTCTAACAAACATTACACAGGACTGGATTGTTTGAAAAAAGGCAAGCATCTAACGTTTTCACATTTTGCAAATTATGCGTTTATTTTTTGCTTTGCATGTTTGTTTCTATTTGACTGTACATATGCAAGTTATTAACTACACGATTAATGATGTAGTCCCCAAATTACCTCATTACTGGTTTCCTTGCGTAAGGTGTCTGACATTAAGATATCAAGACATTAAACGGAACTCATTCATTCATTTTTGTATACATTATTCTGAAAACAGTTTTATTGACTGGAATGTTTCGCTTTTCTAGCACTGGTATTAATAAAGAAAACCTATATTTTCAGACATCGTGTACCGTTTGTGTGGCAGAGAACAATGTTCTCGTATCCATACCTTCTCCTACTGGTGTGTGTTATGACAGTGGTTCATGGCCAAAACTCACCCTCAGCCCAGCGTATGTACAATATTAGTTTACTACCATATCTATGTTTCAGGCTATAACAGTAAGCTAATTTTATATCATATCACTACATGTATTGGGGAAAGACACAAACGAAACACAGATTCACAAGTGAATATACGCATACACTTAATCTATGTATAATTTTGTAACAAATGGTGCATCAGTTAGTAACATTACCACACATGTTTAACACATAAAACCAAAAATGAGCATCGCAAATAACACTACGTCAATAGGTTGAAACCACCTGTCACTTTCAGTCCAGACACAGATAGAATCAGCGATAGTTTGCCGTGGACAGTCTCTGTCAGTCCAGACACAGATAGAATCAGCGATAGTTTGCCGTGGACAGTCTCTGTCAGTCCACACACAGATAGAATCAGCGAAAGTTTGCCGAGAACAGTCTCTGTCAGTCCAGTCACAGATAGAATCAGCGATAGTTTGCCGTGGACAGTCTCTGTCAGTCCAGACACAGATAGAATCAGCGATAGTTTGCCTTGGACAGTCTCTGTCAGTCCAGTCACAGATAGAATCAGCGATAGTTTGCCGTGGACAGTCTCTGTCAGACCAGACACAGATAGAATCAGCGATAGTTTGCCGTGGACAGTCTCTGTCAGTCCAGACACAGATAGAATCAGCGATAGTTTGCCGTGGACAGTCTCTGTCAGTCTAGACACAGAGAGATTCAGCGATAGTTTGCTGTGGACAGTCTCTGTCAATCCACACACAGATAGAATCAGCGATAGTTTGCTGTGACAGTCTCTGTCAGTCTAGACACGGAGAGAATCAGCGATAGTTTGCCATAGACAGTCTCTGTCAGTCCAGTCACAGATAGAATCAGCGATAGTTTGCCGGGGACAGTTTCTGTCAGTCCAGACACAGATAGAATCAGCCATAGTTTGCTGTGGACAGTCTCTGTCAGTCCACACACAGATAGAATCAGCGATAGTTTGCCGTGGACAGTCTCTGTCAATCCAGACACAGATAGAGATCAGCGATAGTTTGTCGTGGATAGTATTTGTCAGTCCACACACAGATAGAATCAGCGATAGTTTGCCGTGGACAGTCTCTGTCAGTCCAGACACAGATAGAATCAGCGATCGTTTGCTGTGGACAGTCTCTGTCAGTCCAGACACAGATAGAATCAGCGATAGTTTGCCGTGGACAGTCTCTGTCAATCCAGACACCAGATAGAATCAGCGATAGTTTGTCGTGGATAGTATTTGTCAGTCCACACACAGATAGAACCAGCGATAGTTTGCTGTGGACAGTCTCTGTCAGTCCACACACAGATAGAATCAGCGATAGTTTGCCGTGGACAGTTTCTGTCAGTCCAGACACAGATAGAATCAGCGATAGTTTGCTGTGGACAGTCTCTGTCAGTCCACACACAGATAGAATCAGCGATAGTTTGCCGTGGACAGTCTCTGTCAGTCCAGACACAGATAGAATCAGCGATAGTTTGCTGTGGACAGTCTCTGTCAGTCCAGACACAGATAGAATCAGCGATAGTTTGCTGTGGACAGTCTCTGTCAGTCCAGACACAGATAGAATCAGCGATAGTTTGCCGTGGACAGTCTCTGTCAGTCCAGACACAGATAGAATCAGCGATAGTTTGCTGTGGACAGTCTCTGTCAGTCCAGACACAGATAGAATCAGCGATAGTTTGCTGTGGACAGTCTCTGTCAGTCCAGACACAGATAGAATCAGCGATAGTTTGCCGTGGACAGTCTCTGTCAGTCCAGACACAGATAGAATCAGCGATAGTTTGCTGTGGACAGTCTCTGTCAGTCCAGACACAGATAGAATCAGCGATAGTTTGCTGTGGACAGTCTCTGTCAGTCCAGACACAGATAGAATCAGCGATAGTTTGCCGTGGACAGTCTGTCAATCCAGACACAGATAGAATTGATAGTTTGCCGTGGACAGTCTCTGTCAGTCCAGACACAGATAGAATCAGCGATAGTTTGTCGTGGATAGTATTTGTCAGTCCAGACACAGATAGAATCAGCGATCGTTTGCCGTGGACAGTCTCTGTCATTCACAAACAGATAGAATCAGCGATAGTTTGTCGTGGATAGTATTTGTCAGTCCACACACAGATAGAATCAGCGATAGTTTGCCGTGGACAGTTTCTGTCAGACCAGACACAGATAGAATCAGTGATAGTTTGCCGTGGACAGTCTCTGTCAGTCCAGACACAGATAGAATCAGCGATAGTTTGTCGTGGATAGTATTTGTCAGTCCACACACAGATAGAATCAGCGATAGTTTGCCGTGGACAGTCTCTGTCAGTCCACACACAGATAGAATCAGCGATAGTTTGCCGTGGACAGTTTCTGTCAGTCCACACACAGATAGAATCAGCGATAGTTTGCCGTGGACAGTCTCTGTCAGTCCACATACAGATAGAATCAGCGATAGTTTGCCGTGGACAGTCTCTGTCATTCACAAACAGATAGAATCAGCGATAGTTTGTCGTGGATAGTATTTGTCAGTCCAGACACAGATAGAATCAGCGATAGTTTGCCGTGGACAGTCTCTGTCAATCCAGACACAGATAGAATCAGTGATAGTTTGCCGTGGACAGTCTCTGTCAGTCCAGACACAGATAGAATCAGCGATAGTTTGCCGAGGACAGTCTCTGTCAGTCCAGACACAGATAGAATCAGCGATAGTTTGTCGTGGATAGTATTTGTCAGTCCACACACAGATAGAATCAGCGATAGTTTGCCGTGGACAGTCTCTGTCAGTCCACACACAGATAGAATCAGCGATAGTTTGCCGTGGACAGTTTCTGTCAGTCCACACACAGATAGAATCAGCGATAGTTTGCTGTGGACAGTCTCTGTCAGTCCAGACACAGATAGAATCAGCGATCGTTTGCCGTGGACAGTCTCTGTCATTGACAAACAGATAGAATCAGCGATAGTTTGTAGTGGATAGTATTTGTCAGTCCACACACAGATAGAATCAGCGAAAGTTTGCCGTGGACAGTTTCTGTCAGACCAGACACAGATAGAATCAGCGATAGTTTGCCGTGGACAGTCTCTGTCAATCCAGACACAGATAGAATCAGTGATAGTTTGCCGTGGACAGTCTCTGTCAGTCCACACACAGATAGAATCAGCGATAGTTTGCCGTGGACAGTTTCTGTCAGTCCACACAGATATAGAATCAGCGATAGTTTGCCGTGGACAGTCTCTGTCAGTCCACATACAGATAGAATCAGCGATAGTTTGCCGTGGACAGTCTCTGTCATTCACAAACAGATAGAATCAGCGATAGTTTGTCGTGGATAGTATTTGTCAGTCCAGACACAGATAGAATCAGCGAAAGTTTGCCGTGGACAGTTTCTGTCAGACCAGACACAGATAGAATCAGCGATAGTTTGCCGTGGACAGTCTCTGTCAGTCCACACACAGATAGAATCAGCGATAGTTTGCTTTGGACAGTCTCTGTCAGTCTAGACACAGATAGAATCAACGATAGTTTGCCGTGGACAGTCTCTGTCAGTCCAGACACAGATAGAATCAGCGATAGTTTGCTGTGGACAGTCTCTGTCAGTCTAGACACAGATAGAATCAGGGATAGTTTGCTGTGGACAGTCTCTGTCAGTCTAGACACAGATAGAATCAGCGATAGTTTGCTGTGGACAGTCTCTGTCAGTCTAGACATAGATCGAATCGATCGTTTGCTGTTGACTGTCAGACACTGATCGAATCCGCCATAGTTTGCCGTGGACACTCTCTGTCAGTCTAGACACAGATAGAATCAGCGATAGTTTGCTGTGGAGAGTCTCTGTCAGTCTAGACACAGATAGAATCAGCGATAGTTTGCTGTGGACAGTCTCTGTCAGTCTAGACATAGATCGAATCGATAGTTTGCTGTTGACTGTCAGACACTGATCGAATCCGCCATAGTTTGCCGCGGACAGTCTCTGTCAATCTGGATAGGTATCGAATCCTTAGATTGGAGGATGTGAATTTCAACGTTGCGACCGCTCCGACGGGTAGAAGCGAGATTGATTTTGAACGGATATTTTAATAGAAAATGATGGCATAAAGCTCCAAACATTTTATATTCACACGTGAAACGTAATTTCCGGTTTTCCGCAGGGATGTGAAAGTAGCCTGTCAGTGGTTTCGTCATTTTTAGAAAACATCATCAACATCATTTTTGGCTTATGAACGTCAATTTCGCCGTCATGTAACTGACCTCTTTGGGAACGACTGTTCATATTGCCATTAAACTTAAGCTCTGTAATAAGTCCCCAAACATATACACACTGGCCAGTACAACAGTACATCAGATTGCAATATCCAGTTGTCCGAAACCAAAACATTAAATGTATATTACACTTATCTCCTAGAAACTAATTTATCGATTTAATTTTGTGCAAAGTGATATTATCAGCACACACACACCTATCTGATACAGACAGATAAATAGACAAACAGACAGTCTTTCCTATACTGAACTTGCGCCTTCGATTTATGATAATCAGTAAAATATGTTTCTATATTACGTTAATCATTATTTACTTAGTCGTTTGTGACCTTTACATATTTGTTGAGATGGGTATTGCAACTATGGGTACACATTAAACCTGAAAAATGAATGTGGAATATGGTCACTCTTAGTCTGGTTATCGTAAAATTCTAAATGTTCAAAATAATGTTTATTCAACGAACGACTTTTATAAATATTTGAGGCTGGAATGTCATGCTTAATGATTTGGTTCACAAATAATCCTCATGAAATTAAATGAGAGCACAATATTACACATTAATGTTTATTACTAATAGAATAATATATGCATTGTTATGAAACTCCTATCTAAACTCCATGATAATTATAATATGTTAATGGATATTACACTGAAATACATTAGGAGGGACAGACAGTTTGTCTGAAAATGATGCACTTGGTAAACAGGTGTGCTGACTTGAATGTTTCACCGTACGTGGGGCTTTTTTCACCAAACAACTTCAACTCATGCAACACGTTGGTGGTATGTGTGTACTTTATAATGTCTAATGATGATATATATTTTCACGACTTTTGTAAACGGGCTTAAACAGTCATAACCGATTTAAGTACTGGGGACTGCATTTATCATAGATCCACAATCTTTACACGCAGTCTGATTGCTTTTCGTATTTTCACATGTAACATTCATGGATAGGGGGACGAGTGGTCAGGAATGATCTCTACTACATATTGCCATTCCAATGGACATGGTCCCCGTCGCTCCATGACTCTTTCTCCACTTCAAAATAAACAAAAGCCCGTTACATAAGACATACCCACTAGACCCCTCTGTATGGTTGTGACTATATTGTATGTGTTTATGAATCTGGAATGACAATGATACCTGATGACCGCTAAGAGGTCAGTTGAACTATCATACCAACACAAACTCATGCAAAGGCATGGGAGTTGAAATAATTTTCCTGCCATACAATCTTTTGGATATCAGTTTGTCAATATTAATCTTTGTATATACGTTACTGATATAAGGGCATATACGTTGATTTTGAATGCTTATTAAACGAAAACGAGAAAATACACATTTGAAAAGTACTTCGATCATATAACATGGCAAGCGTCAAGCTTTGTTGGATAAAGAAGAGACCAAGGGACTGTTACTGTGGATAGGTATCTTCATTCACTACAGTTGCAAAACAAGATAATATATTCCATTAAGACCATAAACCTAAATTGTTTCTTTGGTAAACAAAATGGTATTGATACGATGTAATGACTTTAGAAGACCGTGTAATGGACAATGTTTTCCCTCGACAATTCTAGCGACTCCTCTGTGGCCCAAGGGATGCGCTTCCTGGCTACATAAGTGCACAGGAATCTGTGTTACAATAGACGAGTCTCATTTTTTACAATTTCAACCACTTGTTGGTGATAAATATTTTTCTGTATGTTTTTCATAAATGAACATTTATACATAACCGTAAGAAAAGAAGTATATGATATATGAGTGATATACCGACATTGGCGAACCAATTCACAGACGCCAAATCGGACACACTTTGTAACTGTCTCTACGGTGTCATCGCCAGATTAATTCCCTGAAATGAGACACCAATCTATAATTATGGCGTCGTAAGATGTGACTAATGGGATCGGGTGGTCAGACTTGTCATGTCATCGTATCCCAATTGCGTGGATCGGTGTTCATGATGTTTATGGTCTATCTCTCTCTATAGTGCCAGTGATATACCACAGAGAGACAGACAAGTTAACAAACGTGAGAGAGTACATACCTAGTATGTCTCTCTCCCTATAGTGCCAGTGATATTCCACAGAGAACAGAGAGACAGACCAATTAACAAACATGGGAGAGTCCCAACCATAATCCATAATAACTCTCCACAGTGTCAGTGATATATCACAGAGAGACAGACCAATTAACAAACATGGGAGAGTCCATACCATAATCCATAATAACTCTCCACAGTGTCAGTGATATATCACAGAGAGACAGACCAATTAACAAACATGGGAGAGTCCATACCATTATCCATAATAACTCTCCACAGTGTCAATGATATACCACAGAGGGACAGGTCAATTAACAAACGTGGGAGAGTCCATACCATAATCCATAATAACTCTCCACAGTGTTAGTGATATATTACAGAGGGACAGGTCAATTAACAAACGTGAGAGAGTCCATACCATAATCCATAATAACAACAGTGTCGTGATATATCACAGAGAGTCCAATTAACAAACGTAATCCATACCATAATCCATAATAACTCTCCACAGTGTCAGTGATATATCACAGAGTGACAGGTCAATTAACAAACATGGGAGAGTCCATACCATCATCCATAAAAACTCTCCACATTGTCAGTGATATACCACAGAGGGACAGACCAATTAACAAACGTGAGAGAGTCCATACCATAATCCATAATAACTCTCCACAGTGTCAGTGATATACCACAGAGGGACAGACCAATTAACAAACATGGGAGAGTCCATACCATAATCCATAATAACTCTCCACAGTGTCAGTGATATACCACAGAGGGACAGACCAATTAACAAACATGAGAGAGTCCATACCATAATCCATAATAACTCTCCACAGTGTCAGTGATATACCACAGAGAGGACAGGTCAATTAACAAACGTGAGAGAGTCCATACCATAATCCATAATAACTCTCCACAGTGTCAGTGATATACCACAGAGTGACAGGTCAATTAACAAACATGAGAGGAGAGTCCATACCATAATCCATAATAACTCTCCACAGTGTCAGTGATATACCACAGAGAGACACACCCATAATCCATAACAAGTGTCGTGAGAGAGACACCATATCAACATCCATCATAATCCATCATAACTCTCCACAGTGTCAGTGATATATCACAGAGGGACAGACCAATTAACAAACATGGGAGAGTCCATACCATAATCCATAATAACTCTCCACAGTGTCAGTGATATACCACAGAGGGACAGACCAATTAACAAACATGGGAGAGTCCATACCATAATCCATAATAACTCTCCACAGTTTCAGTGATATACCACAGAGAGACAGACCAATTAACAAACATGAGAGAGTCCATACCATAATCCATAATAACTCTCCACAGTGTCAGTGATATACCACAGAGGGACAGACCAATTAACAAACATGGGAGAGGCCATACCATAATCCATAATAACTCTCCACAGTGTCAGTGATATACCACAGAGGGACAGGTCAATTAACAAACGTGAGAGAGTCCATACCATAATCCATAATAACTCTCCACAGTGTCAGTGATATACCACAGAGGGACAGGTCAATTAACAAACGTGAGAGAGTCCATACCATAATCCATAATAACTCTCCACAGTGTCAGTGATATACCACAGAGGAACAGACCAATTAACAAACGTGGGAGAGGCCATACCATAATCCATAATAACTCTCCACAGCGTCAGTGATATACCACAGAGGGACAGGTCAATTAACAAACATGGGAGAGTCCATACCATAATCCATAATAACTCTCCACAGTGTCAGTGATATACCACAGAGGGACAGGTCAATTAACAAACGTGAAAGAGACCATACCATAATCCATAATAACTCTCCACAGTGTCAGTGATATACCACAGAGGGACAGACCAATTAACAAACATGGGAGAGTCCATACCATAATCCATAATAACTCTCCACAGTGTCAGTGATATACCACAGAGGGACAGGTCAATTAACAAACGTGAGAGAGTCCATACCATAATCCATAATAACTCTCCACAGTGTCAGTGATATACCACAGAGGGACAGGTCAATTAACAAACGTGAGAGAGTCCATACCATAATCCATAATAACTCTCCACAGTGTCAGTGATATACCACAGAGGGACAGACCAATTAACAAACGTGAGAGAGTCCATACCATAATCCATAATAACTCTCCACAGTGTCAGTGATATACCACAGAGGGACAGGTCAATTAACAAACGTGAGAGAGTCCATACCATAATCCATAATAACTCTCCACAGTGTCAGTGATATACCACAGAGGGACAGGTCAATTAACAAACGTGAGAGAGTCCATACCATAATCCATAATAACTCTCCACAGTGTCAGTGATATACCACAGAGGGACAGACCAATTAACAAACATGGAGAGTCCATACCATAATCCATAATAACTCTCAGTGTCAGTGTCAGTGATATACCACAGAGGGACAGGTAAATTAACAACACGTGAGAGAGGGACAGGTCCATTAACAAACGTGAATCCATAATCCATCATAACTCTCCACAGTGTCAGTGAAATACCACAGAGGGACAGACCAATTAACAAACATGGGAGAGTCCCAACCATAATCCATAATAACTCTCCACAGTGTCAATGATATACCACAGAGGGACAGGTCAATTAACAAACGTGAGAGAGTCCATCCTATATTACCATAATATCTCTGTCTTTATGTCATGAGAGATATATCACAGAGAGACAGTTGAGGTGAGTTGAGTTGAGTTGGGCTTTACGTCACATCGGCATTATTCCAGCCATATAGTGACGAGAACAAGTCTGCATTATTTATACATTGTAAGTACAAAGTGGTTTCGTTTTAAAGACACACATTCATTACATTGTCAATTAGGAACAGAGAATGTCATCGTGTGTGATGTAAACTACTCTATAGTCCGTTTGGCTCAAAAGCGGACCGATGAATTGCAATCTAACTCGAACACTAATAATCATAAAATACTCAATGAAACGCTGGTCATAATCAAAACATCATACCAACTTTGTGAGGTTTTTGCACAATTTGTGTCCTCAAAATATATTAGTTGTTAAACAATATGTCATCAAAATATTGACACAGTTCACTATTTGTTAAGAGGGAGGAGTGCAGAGAAAGGGACAGTCATGTGTTCGAGAAGCACGTGCACAAATGCCGACAAAGTTATTTATTCATTAACCTGTGCTGTGCCGTAACAAACAGTGAACTCTGTCAGTATTTTAATGATAGTTTGTTAAACAACTTTTATATTTTTAGGACAAAAATTAGTGTTCGAGTTAGATTGCAATTCATCGGTCCGCTTTTGAGACAAACGGACTATAATATTGGAATTATGTATTGCATTCCATAATATCCATCATTCTTACCGAATTACTGCTCATACACTGAAGTTCCGAAATAACTACACCATGTTCACTTTCAAATATGGACACCGATGTGGCGTTTTACTGCGTGTTGACAAAGGTTAAAAAGCTCAGAAATAGTGTTTCTCTTCTGTGTTTACCGATAAGGCCTCACTAGTTGGCCAACGCCTAGACTATGTGGTATCCCTACCTTGTAAATAATACCCGGGTACACAGGCACGTTAGATAAGGCTGTGTACCCGGATCGCCAGCTACCTGCCACACTGACAACATCTGGACGCTGCTGACTGTTTGTTCAGATTAGACGTGATAAACTGACATTGAACACCGGTACGGTTTGGGTTATGTACCGCGTGTGACCGGCCTGTCTATTTCATAAGCAGCTACTTGTACATCACAGAATCGATCAGACTGTACCTGACGGCAGCTAAGTGATGGGCCAACATAATAAACTATCGGGCGTGTCTTATGCAGATAATATTAAACGTGAAATAAATTACAGCATTATCATCCTACAGTCACGTTATAAAGCCATTTTTCTTTCAAAAGAATGTAGAAGGTATGGATCGATTTCGGCTCCGTGTGTGAGTTGAATATAACAATAGCAGATAAATATTATCAGTTTTATGAACTGTCAGAACCCTAAACTATTATGTTGATAGAAATACAAGAAGTAGAAAATAGTTGGAGGTGATTTATTTAAATCCAATACTGTTTATTTGTTGAACACCAAGGTTGTTCATCACACCAGCTTCTAAATGCCACTCAAAGATGTGTATTTGTTGTTGTAAGAATGACTGAGGCGACTTGAAAGTAACATTTCTGTTTTTGCATAATATTAAACCCTGCTTTGTTTATTTCAATGGGTATGTGTCTTGTAATATGTTGTATTACGCTGGTATTTCCACTTTGGCAGAGTGCGACGTCCCACAAGGGATGGCGAGTGGTGGTATTCAAGACTCGGCACTGGTAGTGTCCTCCACAGATGGGGATAATCTCAAACAACACGCTCGATACGACTGCTGCCAGGGTGAGTGTTCCTGTACATTGTTCTACATGTCACAGACGTCCATGAACGTTCAGTACCTCCTACACTAGCGGTATGTTTATATGAATCAATATGATTTTAAACCGCTTTCAGCAATATGTCTTGCAATGTGACCGCGGGGGATATGAGACATTTGCCTCACACATTACATTCTGTTACGTCATCAGAGTCAGCGAGTGAGTTAACGTGAGAGCCAAAAAGGACACTGATTTGTTGTACAAATCGTATTTCAGGACGTATTTTGCCGGACGGAAGCGTGGAGTGGTTTAAATTTCCAACACAATATCCTTCTGAAATCAACCAATCATTCTATTCCGAATCGTTCTTGACGTCTCACACATACAGTGCCATAGTCGATTATTGATTATCTCCAGTTACTCAATAGTCCGGGTGTATCGAATTTAGCTAATGATGTTTCTGCTAACGACGTTCGACTGTTCAAGGAGAGGTTCTATACTAGTTGGAAGTGTGACAAGGACCTGTAATTACAGCTGACTGTGGTGCTGCCTGGTGTCCGGCAACAGATGACCCCACTCCGTACTTCGAGGTGCATCTGGAGAACCTGACCACTATAGCTTCCATTAAGTTCCAACATCCCACATCAGCAACAACCTCATGTAACGATTTTGCTGACAAATATATGAAGACATTTCGGCTGCTTTACAAACCAGCCATTGGTTCAGAAGAATTCCTGGAGTTTAATCATGTAAGTTAAAGATATGTGATTGTTTTAATGTCATTAGACATTTTGTGCCAGAAGCTGTTTTAAGCACATGCCACGATCTGCTTCAAAGCAGATAATACTCTGAAAAACAATCCACTATTTTATATAGATTAATTTTGGTGTTCCAAAGAATATTCGCATTTAAACGTTTACCGTTAACAAACTGAAATGTAAACATCAGTATCAAAATATAATGAGCATAGAACATTTGTGGGAAAGCCAGCTTGTACCTTGGGCTCAGTGTTTCGTTTCAAATTAAAGGCACACCCACTTACGGAAGTCATGCCACGTACAATATCTACCTATAAACCGTATCTATTAAAACAACAAAAAGAAATACTTTTTGGCGTGATCCTTTTATATAATGCTTACTTACACTGTAATTTTGGACATAACTGATTCATTATTTCTAAATGTTATACTTCTCTACGATATGAACTCAATCAAACATGACCTCCATATGAGACTGAAATCGAGAATCTCGATTGCAACAGAAAAACCTGTACTGGAGTTAAACATACTAAACAAATCGCACAAGAACTAGGCATTGAGTCAGTAATTTTATCCATTATCCTCTACAATAGATCTTGTCATCAACTACAAAGTAATCTAAACTTCTGTCAGCTTCTCCCATTAACTGATAAGTCAGTACGTATGAGTGTTGATATTTCGAGGTTACATGACACAAAAACTTGTTTGCTTGATCATATTCCAGAGAGAATTAGCCCAGTGTTTGCAACATTATTCAACAGATGACCACTATATAACGGGAACTGAATACAGGAGCAGAGATGTAGTAAACGTGGAAACAAACCTTTTAATATGAAGTGACAGCATGCGTAATTATCAATTCTGTGAGTGCCATATAATCAAATAATGTATGCATTTGTTGTAGAACATAAGTTCTATTTACAACGAATCGATGTCATACTGGATAGGATTCAAGCCATATTTTGTCACAAAAGCCATCAGGATCGAACCTCAGACGTATGAAAAAGCGGCCTGTTTTAAATTTGAAATAAATGGGTGCGAACCAACAGGTGAGTGCTTATTTCATTCTGAATATCTTTCGTATATCTAAACTTCATAACTTATTGTTATCCTATACACAGTTACCCAATCTGATTTCTGTAGGCCAGACCACCTCCGTGGTGTAGTGGTTAGAGCGTCCGCCCGGAGAGCGGAAGGTCGCGGGTTCGATCACCGACCGCGCCATACCAAAAGACGTTAAACTATGGTACTTGTTTGTCCCTGCCTGGCGCTCGGCATTAATGGGTACAACAAGGACTGGTCAGCTCGGAGTCAGTATAATGTGTCTGAGTGGGGTATTCATGCTTCACTGAGGCGTGGTATCTCAGTGGGCTAGCACTATAAAACCAGCTTAAGTCTGGGCTAGTACAAGCAGCCGCACATACACATACACACTCATGCACGTCGTCATATGAGCGAAATATTCTCAAGCACGACGTTAAACCCAATTTCACCTCACCTCACCTCCTGTAGGCCAGGTCTTAACAGCCGTCTTCAGTATATCTAGCAATGTATTTTTACTAATAGGTTTGTTTTGATTTAAGGTCTTTGCCAGAAAGACTTTTGCCAACACGGAGGAACATGTGTTGGGAAGAACCTCTGTGGATGTAAAGGAGCGTATTACGGGGAACAGTGCCGATACACAGGTACAGTGTGACTGTGTGTATCGAAATATACAGACCACCTTGTGGTTATACACATTGTAATTCGATTGCTATTTGTTTCAGAGAGTGAATTATACACCTTTGTAACCAAGTTCTTGTTCTTGAGGATTCAAAATAACATTCTGCAAACCACATCGTTAAACATGAGTGTATCGGGCAGCGTTACCGTGGAGACTGTAGGGACACAGCGCCTCATCCGTCTAGGGGAGGGAGGAACAGCTACAGTAGCTCCAGGGTCGGGTCACCTGTCTCCATGTTGGCACAATCTGGACACCTGTCAGTCTGGTTTAACTTACAGGTGAGAAGGATTGAAATCCCCATTAGCATCTACAGGTAGAAAGAAGACTAGTAAAAATTCCTTAACAAATGACCTTTGAAAAATTAAATCAGTTCTATTGTAAACTTTTTGCATTTCCCCCCAACAGTCTGACACTGAATATTGAAAAAGATGACGTCACAGAGGCTATACCTGATGTCTAGTGGAAATGAGGCTTCTCACAATGGACTATGGCTGTACTATGAAGGGAAGACCTTGTCGTGTCACGTGGCAACCTCATCGGAGGTCTGGGTGATTGACGTCGTTACTCCTCTTTCACTCAGTGAATGGTATACGATTGAGATCTCCTGGAACAGAATTCTAGGGCTTCAACTCCTTCTTAACAGCAAGACCGTCGGCAGTATTACCCAGTCAATTCCACGACGGTCTCATGATGTTCAGGCAGGAGAGCTGAGTATTGGGTCCAGTTTGAACACAGGCGTCGTCATGAGAATCTATCAGCTCCAAGTGGTACCTCTTGTCAGAAGCGAGGTCATACGGGCTCGACTCACAAATGGTTTGTAGCATTCGATCTTAGTGTGTCCATTTATATTTTAAAAACGTTTTAAATACTTCGATCATTCTGACTGTCCTCTTTTATCGTTGACAGATACCTCACCTCCTGTCCTCCCGAGTGAACCTACACGCCCCGGGGGTGAGTTATCCGCCTTGACATTTCACGCAGTGCTTTCTATGTATGACAGAACCTTTTCTACTGTAAATACAATACAAGACCTATACGCTCCTTACAATAACATCTGTAGAAGGAACATCCTGAAAGATAGTAAAGATTATGTCATTTTTTCATTCTCTTCATCACTCATCATCGTTCCTTCATGGCGCTCATCATACTTTGCCCGCCTAGATTCCTTTACAGACCGACATCACACTGATTGCATGTTGCTGTCTACTGCGTGTAACACCATTCACTTCCTAATGTAGAATGTAAAGCGGCCCTGGGAATGGAGACTGGTACAATCCGGTCTGACCAGCTGTCTGCGTCTACTCCAGCAGCAGGACATGACAAGGACGATGCCAGATACGGACCAAAAGAGGGTGAGAGGAAATTACTGATGTCTCTGGTTTCTGTGAAATCAAAGATCAATGAAAATAACTGTTTTAAAATGACTTATGAGATTTTTGATACAGATTTATAGTGCTTATTGCAGTGAAGAAAATGGATGCTAATTAAGATCTTGTCAGATACCTCTAAGGAGCCATGTAATAATCAACAAGGGGAAAACGTCAATGTCAAAACGCGACATGATTCAAAATCGAAATATGTCGCATTTTATGCCGTATTGTTTCGCTTTGATTAATTTGAACACGCTTTGCTTGTTAAAATACGCAAAAAAGGACATAGTTAATCCTTGTATTAAATCAATTAATGGTGCGCATGTGCAGAGAGTGAACTAAATCACAGAAATGATTCAGCTCTGACCCTTTGTTAAAGGTTGTTTTCAAATTCAAAACAAATATTTCATGGTTGGTTCGGAAATCATGACAAATGATTTTCTGTGGCAGTTGTCCTGTACAAACTAAATGTTTTCATATCAAGAAACAAAATCATGCTATTCAATTCCGGCCACCAATAATTGTTTAAATGGTATCAAGAAACAAAATCATGCTATTACATTCCGGCCATCAATAATTTTTGAAACGGATAAGGGGACACATGTTGTTCGATGTGATGTGAATAGTGACGGTTTTAATAACCCTGTTACCTTTTAGGTGTAGCTGGAACATCATGGTGCCCGAAACCAAATACTGCGTCCTTCTTCGAAGTACACCTCGACAAACCAACAGCAATTGCCGCAATTCGTTTTCAACACCCTAAGATTAACACTACGTATTACCCTGAGTACATGAAGACGTTCCGGCTGCTGTTTCGTGACCTGCATGCTGATGCCAAGGAGATGATGGAGTTTAGTCAGGTAAAGTTAACATGATATATCTACACCCAAAACCCACCCATCCATCTAACCATCCATCTATCCATTTTCTCCTTCGCTGAGTGTATCAACGAGTAACTGTTCCAGTGTGACCTCATCATAATAATATGACGTCACACTACTATGACTATGACGATAACACAATCCGTAGTGTGCATTATTCCAATCAACATTTATCTCCATGTTTCTGGAATTGCCAAATTACACCTATAGTATTAGCTCCTTAAGACAAAAGTGATGCGAATAGTGTTTGTATGTTTCAGAATGTTCCTGCAATATACAACAAAACAACCGCTATGACGATATATCTGTCACCAAAAATGGTGACAGACATTATACGATTCGAGCCCCAGACATGGGAATCCAAGGCATGTTTTCGTTTTGAGCTGCTGGGCTGTGATCCCAAAGGTAAGGCTTGTGGCCACACAATAACGTGATAGTGTAAACAAACCATCAGAATATGCTCAGTATGTACGTAATACGTTTGTCATTTTCAGATTTGTGTGAGGCTGATTTCTGCAGAAATGGCGGATCTTGCATTGGTGAAAACGTGTGTATATGTCCCAGGGGATACTTTGGTAAAACCTGCGATGGTAAGTACATTTCACTGTTTTGGTAAGAGCTTCTTTTGCGTTTTGTTTCTTTCACTCGCTACAGTATTTTCTGTGTGTCTTTGCAGCAACAACAGTGACGGTAATTAAGTACATCTTCCTTCGAGTTGAACAAAACATCATTGTGACAACTACAACGAACTTGACAACACATGGCTCTGTCACGCTTGACCACTCACTCATCACACTGACCAACCGTGGATATCTCGAAATGCCTCTGTCTACAGACTGTTTGTCTCATCTTGACACCTGCACGTCTGGTTTCACCTTCACGTTGACCCTCAAGTTCACCATGCAACTGACGAGGGAGAAGGTTTATCTTGTGAGCAGTGGCGGGGATACAGATGGTGTGAAGGGGATAGCGTTGTACTACCAGAATAAGGCCTTCCACTGCTATGTGACAACATCGAGCAAGAGGTGGTACTTGCAGGTGCCCTACAGTCTGGAGACGTCTCAGTGGTACCGGTTCCGAGTGTCGTGGAGCCCCAGCCGCGGCCTTACTCTCCTTGAAGGCAACTCTGTCCTAGGAACATCCTTCTCTACTGCTGGAGTGCTGATACACGCAACAAGGACTCAGCCACTCAAGATAGGGTACACTGAAACTGACACAGTGACACTCGTTATACAGGAGATAACGACGGCAGAACTGGTGTACGGGGAAATACAAAGAGCAGGTGTCACAGACAGTAAGGAACCACAAATGTGATCCACACCAATTCATGTTTTACGTTTGTAAAAGTGTATCTGCGTTAGGTGCAGGTATTGCCTGTTAAACTGTCATACTGCTGTCATAGTCAAGTTCCTTAGTTAGCTGTACCTGGCCGGCGGACGTTGGTTCGTACAGGAGATTACTGCATTTGGGTTTCCCATGATGGTTTCACTAAAATCTGTGATATAACTGGAATACTGTTAAGACGTGATCAAACCACACTAATGCACTTTTGGTGTCAGAGGTATTTGAATAGTAAAGACGCTTTATGCTTTTAAATACAAGAACTTACAACAGCGGATAAAGCTGGTCACTGGTGTTGACATTCATCATGCAAATCAAAACGATCAAATATATACCACATGACCAATCTGAACTGTTAAGCATAAAATAATAACATCCACATCACCAACATTCTCTCTAGTCTACAATCATTCAGTTTGTTCAATATGTAACTTAATTATATGATTGACATACAGTTGTGTTCATCCCTTGCTACCTGTTCCAGGCCCCCTTCCATCAACCGGAGAGACAACCACAACCTCTACAACCCACTCAACGCCGACAAAATGTACGTTGATAAACCTCTACAGAACAACATTTTCTCATTGTCTTGTATCTTATACCTTTACGTGGTTTAACTATTGATTCAATCGTACACAGAGGACAGCCGATGTTTTAAAGATTTCATGGTGTGCTCCAGTACATGCTGAAGCGGCGAACAGCCTCACTCACTCATAGATACCATACCATGTCGACGTTCCATCATTAATATTTCCTCTGTACAGTGTGTGACAGTCGGCTTGGACTGTCGGACAAGACCATATCTGATGGCCAGTTGACTGTATCCACCAGCTCGCCCGGTCACGGCAAGGAACAACTAAGATATGGCTGTTGCACAGGTAGCATCCTCGGTCAACCAGTGTATAGTATCTCCATCTTTATAACTCTGCATCCTTCAGCTTCAGTAGCTGCAGTAGGAGTCCTATTCGAAAAGCACATTGCTGTTACAAGCAAGAGATTTTCTGTGGTATCTTTAATGTCTCTACTGAATCGAAGGTATAATGATGAAAGTATTTCTCAAAAAGGATATGGATGTACATTACACTGGATAATCGAAGATGTCCAGGTAGGTACCCCATCTAATACTACCCTTTAATTTGTGTTCACAGTAAATAACCTTAGTAATGCTACTTTGAGAAATAATTGTATGATGGTTATGAGTGACTAGATTTTAGTGAAACATAGTATATATGTCCATGAACACTGTTGTCAGATGAACATATCGGCGGCTGGTGCAGCGTGGACACAGACTCACATCCATGGGTTCAGGTATCTGTTACCACCTCATCCATACTTGCTCTCATATTGGCTTGTGAACTCCCTGACTTACTGCATCCCCCACTGGGTTCAGCACATTCATAACGTCGCATTCATTATGTGCATAACAGTAGCAAGCAATTACTGATAAGATAATTATGTCAATATCTCTTTTAGCTGCATCTACTGACTTCTCTCCAAATAAACATTGCTTACACTCGTATAAAAGAACACTAACTGTCTCCAAAGGTGAAGCTGAAGACTCCAATGGCTATATCAAGGATATTGTTCCAACACCCTGCTGAAATGAACAGGACGGTAACCCCATCCCAGTATGTAAAAGATGTACGGATGTTCTACAATAACCTTCTGAGGGACAACTCGCAGATGGAACTGTTCAGAGAGGTTAGTTGAAATGATCCAACTTTAGGGGTTCATGGATTCAGTTGTCAATCTGTACACCCAAGTTAGCCGAACTATCCGTTGGTCACGTCATTTAATCCCTCCACCTGTAGGGTGTAACTTGTATTATTCAGTGAAGCAGTGTCAGGTCAACCAGTCAGGTGCGGTGCAGTCGCAACTTGTCGGGGCGAGTAGAACATAGCAATATCTAGACGTACAATCAGGTTTTAGGGCGGGTGTAATTGTGAAATCGCAGTAGGGTGTTACCTCAATTGTCAACTGTTTATCCTGTGTTCGAGGTAGCATGGTCTAGTTGTACAGTCACTTTGTAAGTCACTGTAAGGGGTTTATCCTGTGCTCGATGGTGGCATTGCCTAGATGCACAGCCAGGTGTACAGCCACTGTAAGTCACTGTAAGGTGTTCATCCTGTGTTTGAGGTAGCATTGTCTAACTGTACAGCCACTTTGTAAGTCAATGTAAGTGGTTTGTCCTGTGTTTGAGGAAGCATTGTCTAGATGTACATCCAGGTTCTAAATCACTGTAAGCCAGGTTGAACGTCACTGTAAGGGGTGTATCCTGTTCTCGAGGTCGCGTTGTCTAGATGTACAGACACTTTGTAAGTCACTGTAAGGGGTTTATCATGTGTTAGAGATAGCATTGTCTAACTGTACAGTTACTTTGTAAGTCATTGTAAGGGGTTTGTCCTGTGTTTGAGGAAGCATTGTCTAGATGTACATCCAGGTTCTAAATCACTGTAAGCCAGGTTGAACGTCACTGTAAGGGGTGTATCCTGTTCTCGAGGTCGCGTTGTCTAGATGTACAGACACTTTGTAAGTCACTGTAAGGGGTTTATCATGTGTTAGAGATAGCATTGTCTAACTGTACAGCCACTTTGTAAGTCAATGTAAGGGGTTTATCCTGTGTTCGAGGTAGCATTGTCTAACTGTACAGCCACTTTGTAAGTCACTGTAAGTGGTTTATCCTGTGTTAGAGATAGCATTGTCTAACTGTACAGTCACTTTGTAAGTCACTGTAAGGGGTTTGTCCTGTGTTTGAGGAAGCATTGTCTAGATGTACAGCCACTTTGTAAGTCACTGTAAGGGGTTTATCCTGTGTTCGAAGTAGCATTGTTTACTTTATCCTGTGTTCGAGGTAGCCTTGTCTAACTGTACAGTCACTTTGTAAGTCACAGTAAGGGGTTTATCCTGTGTTTGAGGTAGCAGTGTGTAGATGTACATCCACTTTGTAAGTCACTGTAAGGGGTTTATCCTGTGTTCGAGGTAGCAGTGTGTAGATGTACATCCACTTTGTAAGTCACTGTAAGGGATTCATCCTGTGTTCGATGGTAGCATTGCCTAGATGCACAGCCAGGTTGTAAGTCACTGTAAGGGGTTTATCCTGTGCTCGATGCTAGCATTGTCTAGATGCACAGCCAGGTTGTAAGTCACTGTAAGGGGTTTATCCTGTGTTCGAAGTACCATTGTCTAGATGTACAGACACTTTGTAAGTCACTGTAAGGGGGTCTATCCTGTGTTCGAGGTAGCATTGTCTACATGTACAGCCACTTTGTAAGTCAATGTAAGCGGTTTGTCCTGTGTTCAAGGTAGCATTGTCTAGTTTCTCCTGTGTTCGATGTAGCGTGGTCTAACTGTGCAGCCACTTTGTAAGTCACTGTAAGGGGGTCTATCCTGTGTTCGAGGTAGCATTGTCTACATGTACAGCCACTTTGTAAGTCAATGTAAGCGGTTTGTCCTGTGTTCAAGGTAGCATTGTCTAGTTTCTCCTGTGTTCGAGGTAGCATTGTCTAACTGTACAGCCACTTTGTAAGTCACTGTAAGGGGTTTATCCTGTGTTCGAGGTAGCATTGTCTAACTGTACAGACACTTTGTAAGTCACTGTAAGGGGTTTATCCTGTGTTAGAGATAGCATTGTCTAGATGTACAGCCACTTTGTAAGTCACTGTAAGGGGTGTATCCTGTGTTCGAGGTAGCATGGTCTAACTGTACAGTCACTTTGTAAGTCACTGTAAGGGGTTTATCCTGTGTTCGAGGTGGCATTGTCTAGATGTACAGCCAGGTTGTAAGTCACTGTAAGGTGTTCATCCTGTGTTTGAGGTAGCCTTGTCTAGCTGTACAGCCACTTTGTAAGTCACTGTAAGGGGTTTATCCTGTGTTCAAGGTAGCATTGTCTAGCTGTACATCCACTTTGTAGGTCACTGTAATGGGTTTATCCTGTGTTCGAGGTAGCATTGTCTAGTTTATCCTGTGTTCGAGGTAGCCTTGTCTAACTGTACAGCCATTTTGTAAGTGACTGTAAGGGGTTTATCCTGTGTTCGAGGTAGCCTTGTCTAACTGTACAGTTTTATCCTGTGTTCGAGGTAGCATTGTCTAACTGTTGTAAGTCACTGTTCTTGGTTTATTCTGGGTTTGTAAGTGTTCGAGGTAGCCTTATGTCTACTGTTTTTGTTTCTGGTTTATTCTGTGTTCGAGGTAGCATTGTCTAGTTTATCCTGTGTTCGAGGTAGCCTTGTCTAACTGTACAGCCATTTTGTAAGTCAATGTAAGGGTTTTATCCTGTGTTCGAGGTAGCATTGTCTAACTGTACACCCGGGTTGTAAGTCACTGTTCTTGGTTTATTCTGTGTTCGATGTAGCATTGTCTAGCTTCAAAGAAATGTCCACTGTTCAGGGTTTCATGATTAGAAGAACCAAGTATGTATTTTGGAAAGCATCTACTACTTAGGTTGTCAGAATGACTATATTTCCACACGGAACATCGACCTAGCTGAATTTGATCCACTTCAGGTTTTGTCGCTCTTCAGTGTCCATGGCTGCCGCAATAGGTGTTATCCGAGGCATGGCTATTTACAAAGCATACTAACATATAGAACAAACCTGAAGGCCTCAAACGCCAGGCTTTTATACGGAAAACGAAATTGATTTTGTGGTATGTAATGAAATGTTTCAATGCCATGACAGAACTAGGAGTGTAACTACCTGAACTCGCCATCAATACTCTCGTCAAATGAGGGCGGATCGATGAGGAGGGAGTGTGTTTAACAAGTGTGTCTTTACAAGTGTTATCTACACCAAAAGAGTTACTCTACAATATGTAGATTCATAAAGTTTCTATTTAGAAGATCTGAGACACGTTACTGCAAAACCAAGATGAAAATCCGTGTGGGTATTTTATGTACGCTTTAACACTTCAATAACTCTTCAATAATCCATGTCTGGTAGTGGTAGTATCATCCCCTGGGAATTATTGTCTTATAAACTTTAATGTTGACGATTTATGTTTTTAAATGTATTGTAGCTAGCGGCACAGGCTGGATAATAATAAATATTAAGTGATTATTGTATAAACATCCCTGCTGCCCTATTGTCCCAAGATGACAGAACCGTTACGGTTGTCCGGAAGTCTTTTCATGTCCTAAGTATACCACTGCACATATATATGTGGCTACCTGTGACATACTTATATCGTGCTGTTGGTGTATTCACCCCATGTATTGTTTCAAGAATATCACTATTGTTAGGCTTCACAAGAAAAACTTTGACACTTTCGAGAACAAAATGACGAAACAGTCTGAAGCGACATAAAATGCCAAGGTAGACGTGTTGAATTACAATTCAGGAACGAGTTGCCTCCCTTCTATTGTTTTGTTATTTTACGGGTGTTGCTGTTCTTCCAGTGACAAAGATATCTCCATTTACAAACTTTTGCAAAGAATGTCATGCGCAACAGTATTAAGATTGTATATATTTCTGCTTTCAGCACATTCCAGTAACACACAATGCCACCGTTTCATATTCCGTGACGTTGAAGCCAGTTGTGGTGACGGACACTGTCCAGTTTTTGTGACTGACTTCGTGGGGAGGCCCTGTATGCGTCTGGAGCTAGTCGGCTGTAACCCAGAAGGTGTTCGTACAATTCCTGTTATAGCGTGACTTACGTGATTTATTACTTCATGTTGTCTTCAGACATACGTTAATATCCCCTCTTTGTTAATATCCCCTATTTGTAATGCTAGGCATATCAGTCTCGTTATCATTCAAGGAACCTGTATATGTGTTGCATCAAGACGCTGGTTCATTTATTGCTTTCCTGTTTTGCAGTTTTGTGTCAGCCTAATGTTTGCCATAACGGTGGTTACTGCATTGGGACAAATGTCTGCAAATGTAAAGATAATTACTACGGGATACAGTGTCAGTTAAAAAGTAAGTATGTCACTTCATACTGAAAAATGCTCCGTATGTTTTGTACAAAGTTACAAATCTCAAGTTTGAACAGAATAATGATGTGTGCCCCCTCACTAGCAAATGCATATGTTTAGGTTTTTGATCAAGCTTTGGTGTATCAAGTTTTTCAGAGTGATTATGCGATTAAATCTAGAATACAATAAGGACATGCCGTTTCAATAAGTTTAATAACAGTGATACAGAAAAAACACAAAACAGCAACATCAGATATAATAAGCTTCCAAAGCGGTCGTTATTGCCGATTTTCTGATGTAATGAAAAGAACAATAATTCTATTCTTTACGACATACGATACTATTTTAAACGTTCTTGAACTCTTGAGCACACGTGAATAACATGTCTCCCGTGTGTGAATGTACGCGGCTGTCAATGTTGCACGTCAGTTAGCAGCGGCAGCAGCACCCTTTGAGACATGTCATTCCACGGACCTGGCCTAGAATATTGCTAAGATTTTATCACATACCAATAGCCTATCCATGTACCTTCTGGCCATCATACAGACATCTGTTACAAACAGACCTGGGCCCAGATTTTCGAAGCTCTCTTAGCGATAAGTTAATGTTTATGTATGGCACTTACGACTATGGCACCTTTGGCCACTTACGACTATCGTAGCGCTAAGAGAGCTTCGAAAATCTGGGCCCAGGTCTGTTTGTAACAGATGTCTGTGATGATGGCCAGAAGGTACATGGATAGGCTATTGGTATGTGACGGAGATAATATCTTAGCAGTTAAAGTTATTACGTGGAACAGGACATGGATGTTTATAAAACTGGGAAAAGAACTTACTTATAAATTTTACTTGACGAACAAACAATTGCATGTTAACCATGATGATGCCTTGCATCAAAGTGCCGTGTCACATTAGAATATATACATAGATCGCACGGCGTGCTCTTCGCCATCTGTACTGAAACTAAAATCTGCCTTAGTTCATGTACACAATATCGTATCCTTGGAAACTTAATTGCCAAACTGTCAAGTGTGCTGCTAAATTCTGTTCAATCCTTTTTTGCACATCTAGAATTTCGTATGTACGAATGAATGTAAGGGCATAATTTTGTTTGTGTGTTTCACGTAGCCACCAAATTCTGAACATGGGTCGGTCGGTCGGGAAAAAATCCCCCCAAAACAATAATGGTAATAAAAACAGACAAAATTATCTGAATAGTGTTCTTGATTCTCATTTATTGTAATTTTTATTACAACTTCTCACGTTCTCTGGACTTCCAAATGTGGCCACGACTGAGAAAAAGATAAACAATTGTGTTAGTGATAAACTCACCCTAAATATCTTAGATAACTCCTATTGATAAAATATTAAATAATTAAAACTATTGTAGATCAACCGATATCGATAGAAAGGTTTGGAATTAAATTCAAGATACATCGTTTTCAATGTCTTTCAATTATTCTGTATAAAGTTAGAGTTGGACAGATAGACACCAATTAGACAGCCAGGGCTCAAATACATGGGAAGCTGACACAGTCTTAATGACTTAATTTAGTGCTTGAATGAGTTTATACAGTTCTTAGATTTTAAAAGGTTATAAAATTAAGATGACACTACTCCCACTCCAAAAGGGATATGAAGGTGATACTATAAATGAGACCAGATGTTTGTTTTCGTTTTCGTCTGCTATGCCAGCCATAGCCAGTCAGTTGTGAAGGGACATAACTCTGATTTTTGTCTGTGTGGTAACATTCTATATGACGAGTCGGTACGTTCTAGGTTCGAGTCGACGGTGTTGGAATGGAAAATACAGTGTTTTTGGGGGGATCGGCAATAACATTGGGGTCGGTCGGGCGATGAGAAACACAGAAAATAAAACCGTTGCCCTAATTCTCATTGGTCCTGCACAGATGTCATTACAGACATGTTTAGATTTTACAGGTTGAAGAAAAAGAGATCGAATTACAAGCCACTTAACAAATTGATTCATGAAGTCATAAACACAAAGACCTACATAGAATTATGCATGCAAATAGTTTGCATTCATTATCAAACAAACGACATAGTGAAACCAGTAATTTGTGTCATTATCTCAAATATGCATCCACACGCTCAAGCCAAATCGTAATATCTGTAATATTTCTTTTCTTCTTCAGAATCAGAAATTCCCAATTACAACTATAAGGTTATTGAAATGATTAAGGACATTATTACAACAACACATCTAAATCTGACAATCCAAGGCACGGTGAACGTCAACACACAGCAGTCAGAGACATTCCTTATTTTGAGCAATCAGGGCTATGTGGAAATACCTCAGACTGATCCCTGTGTCCAGGACCTCGACAACTGCAACACAGGCTTCACATACAGCTTCAACATCAACCTCCGTACTGTAACCAAGGAGATGCCGATCCTGGGAACTGGGAACGGCGCCACTGGTGTTTACATGTCGTATACAAACGGTAGTTTCATCTGCTCCGTGGGGACATCAAAAGGGGTGTGGACAATCAGTGTAAGGCATCACTTAACACTTGAAACCTGGTACAAGATTGATCTCTCTTGGAGCAGCTTCCATGGTCTACATCTTCATGTGGATGGAGTTGACATTGGAGGAAGTGTTGCTACAGTTGGCAAATCGCCCACTTTCGCCAAGCATCTCCTATGGATAGGCAACGGGTACACGACTGTGCCTACCACTGCGACATTCATATACTGGATTAAACAGATCCATATCTTCTTCAGCGTCCGCCAAGATCTGATCAGAGCTGGATTGTTAGGTATTTATCGTTTACTGTGTGGCGACCAGCCACAAGATTCATCACCATTCTAATATGTATTGCTCGCGTAGAAAAGAGGAATGTTTAATGCCTTGATGCAAACCTCAGTAGTTCCCCTTTTTGCATGTTCTAACATTTCAGTAAACTAATTATTGTACCTGTTTCAGCAAAAACTGTCGTTTTCCACATCCTGGTATAAAACAATAAAAATTCTTAAGAGTTAACTAGTGTGATAACCGAAATGCTCTTTTGAATTACTCGGTAACCAGCTGGTGTAAGATGGGATAATAACGTTAGAACTATGAGTGAATTAACATTTAACATCACATCAGTGTCATCTGTGCCATACTGCGATGTTGCAGAACTATGAGCATATATATTATCTTACCTCACACATAAATGTCGCTTTCTGATTGGTTGAGCGCTCTTCTATTATTTTCAATGTACCCCGCTTACAAGCGAGTAACATTTCAATGTACCCTGCTGTCAATGGCAACTCATTTGGTACTTCGTGGTAGTAATTCTTTAACACGAATTACATTGAATCACGTATAATATACGGAAATTACCGATGTTTTGCGAATGCAAATCGATGGAAGGGAGATAACTCTAAATCTGTTTTTCTTGTCAGCAAAATCTAGCGATGTCTACAAAAAGATTTGTACCCGTGCTTCAAACAATTCAAAATTAACATTACGGTGTTCGGTAAGATAAGTACGTTGTTCACTGGTCCCTCGGGGCGCATGGGTTGATGTACCCTCGGTGTTTGTTTACATAAACAAACATCGAGGGTACATCAGCCCATGTCCCCCTCGTGACCAGTGAACAACTTATAATGTATATATATGATATGAGCATATACTGCATGAATGATATTGGATCATTTAGTTCAACCGATTATTTGTTCATTATATTCGCAGAGGAAAAGAATCCCACTCCAACACCAGTCATACCACCCGCTACGACCGCCAAACCAGAACCTTCGTCTTGCAACGCCTCATTCACTGACATAACGTTCACTAGAATCAATGGTACTGACCTCGTGACGTCGCTGAGTACAATGAAGGTTCATGGAGACGCCCGTCTTGAGCAGTCAAAGGAAGGAACTCTTTTAGTTTTGGATGGGCCAGGACAATACATTGATATGTTGAAGACGGGGGTACCCTGTCTTGATGACCTCACAACATGTTCCTCAAGTTTTAACTTCAGATTGACTTTCCAGTTCATTAAGATAGATAGACAACCTAATTACATCATATCTAGCGGTGGGGAAGTTGTGGACTCCAGTGGCGTTGCGTTATACTACTACAATGGCAGACTCAGCTTTTGGGTTAAGAATGGAAAATCTGTTGGAAAATCTATATTCTCAGTGAATATGAAACTTGCTACCTGGTACACTCTGGATGCGTCGTGGGATAAGACAAGTGAAGAGACATCCGTGCACCTGAATGGCAGAGCACTGAAGAATACACCTTTGCCGAAAACTACTGCCCCCGAGACGACCATGACACACTCTCTTCTCATTGGCAAATCATGGGACAAGAATCAAACATCCCACATAAAGCTCCTGCTTTTCAGAATGTGGACAGAAAGTCTGAAAGAATTGGCAGAAAACAACTGTACCGAAGGTAAAGTCAGTCACACATGAGTCTTGTACTGACATGTTTCGGATATTCATTCGTCTCATACCCGATTTCCAGTACACTGATGCAATGTGTGAAACCCATATCTCCGGACATGATACTGCTGCAATATAAAGTACTTTCCCTAATTTTAACATTTCAAAACAAATAACGTTGTAACGGTAACATGTTGTAGATTGTGTAGGAGGTGTAAATTCTATTTGCAACCCAAAGCGATACGTAAGGTCTCGATAGGGAAAGGTTCGTAGCAGCTAATATAAAACACACCATTTCATTTCCATTCTGCCATGCCACAATGGAAACGTCAAACGTGTACGCTTTGGTTATAGCAGATTACTGAAGTAGAACTGGTCTAATATGCTCAAAAGATGAAAGGGATCAGCGGCTATCGATGTTTATCAGCATATGTCTTTACTTAGCCACACCATAATATTTGTATTTGGATGAGTAATGTTGTATTTGGACCAGTTCGCTCCAAGACAGATATTCTTACGCACCATACAAAGTGTTCTCACTTGAGCTAATGCAGCAGCCTTCGTAACTCTTTGTTCTCAAGTACCAACCACTTACATGGCACCATAATGTCCAAAAATGGGAAAGTGTGGCGTTGTGCCGGGAAAGACATGGCATCACAGAGCATAATAGATTTGAACCAAAGATAAAGCCTGTTTATGTCATTGAAAGCTGTTACAATACACTCCCAAAGTAATCATTAAGTATTTCACCGAGGAAAGTTGTCCACCCTTGTTGTAATAATGTAACGTTAGTAACGTTACTAAAGAAAGATCGAAGATTGATAAATCTGCAGTTTTGTTAAGGAGATTTGTCTCTCTGTTGTTTGACGCCGTACCCAGCAACATTCCATGTGTATGACGGTGGAATGTAAATAATCGATTTTGGACCAGACAATCCAGTGATTGTTATCATGAGTTTCTATATGTGCATTTGGAAAACGATGACGTGCATCATCCAAGCCAGAAAGCTTGACCTCCCGATCCCTTTAGTCACCTCTGACGACAAGCATGGTTTGCAAAAAACCCGATTCTAACCCGGATGTTTTGCGAAAGAAGTATTGGGTTTTTTGTCGTGGAAATGCAGTTAAAGGCAAGACAGCGGTCGAACGAAGACTTTGTACGCCCTGTGTAACAATCAAACTGGCAGAGTTTAAACTGTCACAGTAGAAATTGGATATGATTAAATTATGCAGTTCACTGGATATTCTATGATTTATTCTTAATGCGACTGGAAGGTAATACACTCTCAACTGTACGTAAATATTTACAACCCTGGTTCCTTAGAAAAGCATGTATAAATTCACCATATTTCATTTCATGTTACACTTCAGAACTTTCAATACCGGATGTTACTCCAACGACAGGTATGTATAAGCTATGTAATTGTACCTGCTGCCTATGTCTGTATCTGACCATACCAGTTTCTAACTAAAATGAATGCTTGAGTAAATCTGAAGTGCTAGATAGTATCCCATCTTCGGTTTCCTCAAATTTATTTACAATGTATGTGAGGGTGTGTGCGCGCGTGCGTGCGTGCGTGCGCGTGTGTGCGTCCGTGCGTGTTTCTATGTTTGTATGCATGCAACCTTTACATGCTACAGGTAATAAGCCTATTTGCGTGTATTGTATCTATGACTGCTTTACAAAAGTGGAAGGTCCAATTGTGTGTCTTGATGAAGCAGTCAAAAAACAATATTGCGTGGAGGCCTGTTGTTTCTTGAAAATAATGTCCGTAGTCCGTGCAACAGCGCCAGTTAAAATAATGTGACAAAAAATCACCCAGATAACCAAATCTGACTTGATGAATTATGAAATCATTTCATTGTCATTATTTGGCTCAATCGTAACAGTCCCGTTCGAATCCGTTCGAATCCTGATACCTTTGTACTGCTAGTCAACACCCAACAGTAGAAGCACATACTCGTGAAAACATAAAACGCAAACATTGATTGACCTAACGTACTAGGACAACCTTCTTTACAACTAATCTGATTGTTGACCCGACATATCAAAAGTAAATAAACCAAAACAAAGAGCTCAATTACGACTTTGGATACAGGCCTAGTTTCAGGACTGCCAACTCCCAAAGCCACGTCAGTAACGACTACAGGCGAAACGATCCCTCCAGTCCATCACCAATTCCTATTTACCAGCGTTATTGGCAATATCCTTGTTACGACGGATTATAACCTGACACTTCACGGAAAAGTCAGTCTGGTGGAGGGGCAACAAGGCAAAGGAAAGGTCATCAGTATTACAGGGCCGAAGCAGTGGATTGAAATGAATGTGGAAAAGGTTGCTTGTCTCTCAGACATGAATACCTGTTCCAATGGCATCACAGCACAAGTGGAAATAATGATTGTAGAAATGAAGAACATGGCCACGATTTATTTGCTTCGAGCCGGCAATAGCCATGCTACATCGCCACTCCTCCTGTATTACCAAGGAACGCAGCTTCATGCCATCATTCACGTGGGAAGACCATTTGGTCAGTTTCGACCAATTACAGTATTACCACCAAGCAGTCACATGTATACCAACTTGTCTGGAGTAGGCAGAAAGGAATCCAGCTTGTCGTTGATGGAGTCGTCTTGACAGAGTCAGTCACTTCAACTCAGACGAATGCTACTGCTAACACTCTACAGCCATTGGTGATAGGAGAGGTTGAGAATGTAGCAAGTATGCATCTTCAAATTTCTCAAATTGAAGTATGGAATGAAATGAAGGAAACGGACAACAAACAGACTTCTTTGAAGCGTAAGTATTCCCTTTACTAGGACTTGTGATTTCTAAAGTGATAATTATCATTTTGCCATTCCACTTAAATGCCTGTTCCAGTCACAAACTGGCTGAGCTAAGCTTTTACTCTTGTAACTAACTGTGGTGTAACTCAATTAAAACAGTCCTGAATTTGTTTTTGACAGAGACAGCAACGGAAACAACAGCAAGAAAGAGCTCAATTACGACTTTGGATACAGGTCTAGTTTCAGGACTGCCAACTCCCAAAGCCACGTCAGTAACGACTACAGGCGAAACGATCCTCCAGTCCATCACCAATTCCTATTTACCAGCGTTATTGGCAATATCCTTGTTACGACGGATTATAACCTGACACTTCACGGAAAAGTCAGTCTGGTGGAGGGGCAACAAGGCAAAGGAAAGGTCATCAGCATTACAGGGCCGAAGCAGTGGATTGAAATGAATGTGGAAAAGGTTGCTTGTCTCTCAGACATGAATACCTGTTCCAATGGCATCACAGCACAAGTGGAAATAATGATTGTAGAAATGAAGAACATGGCCACGATTTATTTGCTTCGAGCCGGCAATAGCCATGCTACATCGCCACTCCTCCTGTATTACCAAGGAACGCAGCTTCATGCCATCATTCACGTGGGGAAGACCATTTGGTCAGTTTCGACCAATTACAGTATTACCACCAAGCAGTCACATGTATACCAACTTGTCTGGAGTAGGCAGAAAGGAATCCAGCTTGTCGTTGATGGAGTCGTCTTGACAGAGTCAGTCACTTCAACTCAGACGAATGCTACTGCTAACACTCTACAGCCATTGGTGATAGGAGAGGTTGAGAATGTAGCAAGTATGCATCTTCAAATTTCTCAAATTGAAGTATGGAATGAAATGAAGGAAACGGACAACAAACAGACTTCTTTGAAGCGTAAGTATTCCCCTTTACTAGGACTTGTGATTTCTAAAGTGATAATTATCATTTTGCCATTCCACTTAAATGCCTGTTCCAGTCACAAACTGGCTGAGCTAAGCTTTTACTCTTGTAACTAACTGTGGTGTAACTCAATTAAAACAGTCCTGAATTTGTTTTTTGACAGAGACAGCAACGGAAACAACAGCAAGAAAGAGCTCAATTACGACTTTGGATACAGGTCTAGTTTCAGGACTGCCAACTCCCAAAGCCACGTCAGTAACGACTACAGGCGAAACGATCCCTCCAGTCCATCACCAATTCCTATTTACCAGCGTTATTGGCAATATCCTTGTTACGACGGATTATAACCTGACACTTCACGGAAAAGTCAGTCTGGTGGAGGGGCAACAAGGCAAAGGAAAGGTCATCAGCATTACAGGGCCGAAGCAGTGGATTGAAATGAATGTGGAAAAGGTTGCTTGTCTCTCAGACATGAATACCTGTTCCAATGGCATCACAGCACAAGTGGAAATAATGATTGTAGAAATGAAGAACATGGCCACGATTTATTTGCTTCGAGCCGGCAATAGCCATGCTACATCGCCACTCCTCCTGTATTACCAAGGAACGCAGCTTCATGCCATCATTCACGTGGGGAAGACCATTTGGTCAGTTTCGACCAATTACAGTATTACCACCAAGCAGTCACATGTATACCAACTTGTCTGGAGTAGGCAGAAAGGAATCCAGCTTGTCGTTGATGGAGTCGTCTTGACAGAGTCAGTCACTTCAACTCAGACGAATGCTACTGCTAACACTCTACAGCCATTGGTAATAGGAGAGGTTGAGAATGTAGCAAGTATGCATCTTCAAATTTCTCAAATTGAAGTATGGAATGAAAAGGAAGGAAACGGACAACAAACAGACTTCTTTGAAGCGTAAGTATTCCCTTTACTAGGACTTGTGATTTCTAAAGTGATAATTATCATTTTGCCATTCCACTTAAATGCCTGTTCCAGTCACAAACTGGCTGAGCTAAACTTTTACTCTTGTAACTAACTGTGGTGTAACTCAATTGAAACAGTCCTGAATTGTTTTTGACAGAGACAGCAACGGAAACAACAGCAAGAAAGAGCTCAATTACGACTTTGGATACAGGTCTAGTTTCAGGACTGCCAACTCCCAAAGCCACGTCAGTAACGACTACAGGCGAAACGATCCCTCCAGTCCATCACCAATTCCTATTTACCAGCGTTATTGGCAATATCCTTGTTACGACGGATTATAACCTGACACTTCACGGAAAAGTCAGTCTGGTGGAGGGGCAACAAGGCAAAGGAAAGGTCATCAGCATTACAGGGCCGAAGCAGTGGATTGAAATGAATGTGGAAAAGGTTGCTTGTCTCTCAGACATGAATACCTGTTCCAATGGCATCACAGCACAAGTGGAAATAATGATTGTAGAAATGAAGAACATGGCCACGATTTATTTGCTTCGAGCCGGCAATAGCCATGCTACATCGCCACTCCTCCTGTATTACCAAGGAACGCAGCTTCATGCCACCATTCACGTGGGGAAGACCATCTGGTCAGTTTCGACCAATTACAGTATTACCACCAAGCAATCACATGTATACCAACTTGTCTGGAGTAGGCAGAAAGGAATCCAGCTTGTCGTTGATGGAGTCGTCTTGACAGAGTTAGTCACTTCAACTCAGACGAATGCTACTGCTAACACTCTACAGCCATTGGTGATAGGAGAGGTTGAGAATGTAGCAAGTATGCATCTTCAAATATCTCAAATTGAAGTATGGAATAAAAGGAAGGAAACGGACAACAAACAGACTTCTTTGAAGCGTAAGTATTCAGCTTTACTAGGACCTGTGATTTCTAAAGCGATAATTATCATTTTGCCATTCCACTTAAATGCCTGTTCCAGTCACAAACTGGCTGAGCAAAACTTTTACTCTTGTAACTAACTGTGGTGTAACTCAATTGAAACAGTCCTGAATATGTTTTTTTGACAGAGACAGCAACGGAAACAACAGCAAGAAAGAGCTCAATTACGACTTTGGATACAGGTCTAGTTTCAGGACTGCCAACTCCCAAAGCCACGTCAGTAACGACTACAGGCGAAACGATCCCTCCAGTCCATCACCAATTCCTATTTACCAGCGTTATTGGCAATATCCTTGTTACGACGGATTATAACCTGACACTTCACGGAAAAGTCAGTCTGGTGGAGGGGCAACAAGGCAAAGGAAAGGTCATCAGCATTACAGGGCCGAAGCAGTGGATTGAAATGAATGTGGAAAAGGTTGCTTGTCTCTCAGACATGAATACCTGTTCCAATGGCATCACAGCACAAGTGGAAATAATGATTGTAGAAATGAAGAACATGGCCACGATTTATTTGCTTCGAGCCGGCAATAGCCATGCTACATCGCCACTCCTCCTGTATTACCAAGGAACGCAGCTTCATGCCATCATTCACGTGGGGAAGACCATTTGGTCAGTTTCGACCAATTACAGTATTACCACCAAGCAGTCACATGTATACCAACTTGTCTGGAGTAGGCAGAAAGGAATCCAGCTTGTCGTTGATGGAGTCGTCTTGACAGAGTCAGTCACTTCAACTCAGACGAATGCTACTGCTAACACTCTACAGCCATTGGTGATAGGAGAGGTTGAGAATGTAGCAAGTATGCATCTTCAAATTTCTCAAATTGAAGTATGGAATGAAAGGAAGGAAACGGACAACAAACAGACTTCTTTGAAGCGTAAGTATTCACCTTTACTAGGAGTTGTGATTTCTAAAGTGATAATTATCATTTTGCCATTCCACTTAAATGCCTGTTCCAGTCACAAACTGGCTGAGCAAAACTTTTACTCTTGTAACTAACTGTGGTGTAACTCAATTGAAACAGTCCTGAATATGTTTTTTTGACAGAGACAGCAACGGAAACAACAGCAAGAAAGAGCTCAATTACGACTTTGGATACAGGTCTAGTTTCAGGACTGCCAACTCCCAAAGCCACGTCAGTAACGACTACAGGCGAAACGATCCCTCCAGTCCATCACCAATTCCTATTTACCAGCGTTATTGGCAATATCCTTGTTACGACGGATTATAACCTGACACTTCACGGAAAAGTCAGTCTGGTGGAGGGGCAACAAGGCAAAGGAAAGGTCATCAGCATTACAGGGCCGAAGCAGTGGATTGAAATGAATGTGGAAAAGGTTGCTTGTCTCTCAGACATGAATACCTGTTCCAATGGCATCACAGCACAAGTGGAAATAATGATTGTAGAAATGAAGAACATGGCCACGATTTATTTGCTTCGAGCCGGCAATAGCCATGCTACATCGCCACTCCTCCTGTATTACCAAGGAACGCAGCTTCATGCCATCATTCACGTGGGGAAGACCATTTGGTCAGTTTCGACCAATTACAGTATTACCACCAAGCAGTCACATGTATACCAACTTGTCTGGAGTAGGCAGAAAGGAATCCAGCTTGTCGTTGATGGAGTCGTCTTGACAGAGTCAGTCACTTCAACTCAGACGAATGCTACTGCTAACACTCTACAGCCATTGGTGATAGGAGAGGTTGAGAATGTAGCAAGTATGCATCTTCAAATTTCTCAAATTGAAGTATGGAATGAAAGGAAGGAAACGGACAACAAACAGACTTCTTTGAAGCGTAAGTATTCACCTTTACTAATACCTTTGATACTATTACCTGGTACTATTATATCACACTTTGTAACGCAAACACTTATAGTAATTGCCCCTGTTAATGTCGTTTTGATTAAATTCGCAGAATCTTTTACTCCCATATATGTCCCTGGAACTCGCCGATGCGTCTGCTCCATCCATGCTAAATTAATTCTTTTTTGTATACATTTTTGTGATGTTATGTTGTTCATATGTAATATATCTTTACAACGTATTTTGCTATGATCACATTTACTCTTCGAGTAAGTGTAATCTTTATGATTAATGGTATCAGACTAATGTCCCTTTTTTGGTCGTTACAGAACATCCTGCAGCAACAACGTCAGAGTCGACGCCAGTGATTGAGACAAATATAAAATCACATGACTTAACTTTTACAGGGATATTTGGGAATGTTATAACCACTAACAGTTTGAACATGACTGTATATGGAAATGTATCACTTTTGAATCATGACAACTTAACGTATCTTTATCTTAATGGACGTAACCAGTGGCTAGGCATACCTCAGGAAATTGTTCCCTGTTCTTCCGAGCCAAAAGGCTGCATTGCAGGATTTACATTTCAAATTGACATTGAGGTAAAAATGATACTACCTCTAAATTTAACAAATTTTATCTCTAGCGGAAATGGTAATCCATCTTTAATTTCCATGTTCTATAAGGAGAGCACCCTGTTTGTCATAGTGACACTAGGGCACGAGAAATGGATGATCTCGACAGTGTACACAATTGTCATGGACAAGTTTAATACTTACCAGATATCGTGGAGTAACTCTGAAGGGGCTAAGCTGTATGTGAACAACGTACTTCTGGCTGTGCAGCAGATTCCTGTTACAGTCTCTCCAAACTTAACGACAACAGTACCTGCTTCCGATATTAGAATAGGAGGGAGTCAGGGCCGGTTCCTTGTTACCAATATCCACTCATGGACGACAACCAGGACCATTCTTGCCGCAAGAGGCATTCTTCCAAGTAATATTTATTTTTCTCTCACTTTACTTGTGCCTCTGTGTGTGGCATCTTGCCGTAACTGCTTGGTGGAATGCGCTAGGACAGCGTGTGTGAACTCTCTTTGGTGTTTTATTCAAATGATTTTCTAGCCGCACATGCGATGATGTGTAACCAGTGTCAATCTCTGTCTTGTATTCATGTTCATTAAGACGTAATGGCAAAGATAATTGTCTCTCTACCCGATACTAGTTGAAGTTGTCCTCACTCTCACATCATGAGAAACAATGTTGTTGATGTATGTACAAATTTGTGCCAGCGTATAATGAGAGATATATTGCTATCTGAAAATAAAACAAGGTTTATTCAGGAAATATGACGTGTAACATGATTGTAAATTTAGATATAGTATTTCTGTATGCGTTGCTTAGCACTAGTCGTGAGGTAAATGTGTCCTCATGTGCTGTGTGCTGTGTGCTGTGTCCAACTATGCCCAAGCTGTGTCAAGCTGAAGTATGTATATATGTTTTTTGTACACGTCGCTATATGTAACGTAAAATGATAATGCTATTTTTATCACCGTATACATGTATATGTTCATAAAGTGCTTTGATAAATATGTTATATTATACCTTTTACAGACTTAAATGTAAGAACAGCTAATAATACACGTGTGCTGGCATCCAACTTAATTGCATGTTTACCTTATAGTGTAAATATAGTTATAATGCTATATATAATGTTATAACATGTCTGGTGTATCCCCATGTACTAAGGCGAATGTATGTATGGCAAGTGTGTATATAGCGATGCTAGTATGTGCTTGAATGATAAGCACTTGAGTGAAATATGTCCAATAAAGCCCCTATATGGTTACCTACATGCACCTCGGTGAATGTCTATACAGTAATGACAGAAGTTGTATGCATTTTAACTGAAGGCATAAACTATTATTTATATATGTCATTTAACTACTTCTTCATAAATAAAGGTAATCTAATAATGCATATCTGTGGTATAACTACACGCACTTAAGTGAACGTATATGCAATAATGACCATATGTGGTTAACCTACTGGGTTTATGTATATAAACTATAATTTAAATATTTGATTGACCTATATGTTCTTCAGCGAATGTGTAATTGAACGAGCGGTTTAAACGATAAACCATATGTGGACAGCCCAGTGAATGTTTATACATAAATTCACATATGCGTTTAACTTCATCTGAATAAGTAAATGCATTTACTATAATGCTGATTTGTGTTTAACCAATATGTACTTAAGTGAATGCCATTGTTGGTGAACTATACGAGCCATTGTCATATATGTCCTCATACTGTATGCTATGTTACTATTATGACCCACTGAATACGAAAATAACTGCGTCTTCAGCTAACCTACAATGATTTATAATCAACATATATTCTACAAGTGAATCTTTCTCAAAGGAATCCTCCTGTTTTTCAGGTCCAATAGAAACCTGCAATGGCAAGCCTGTTAGCTGGACAAATATGACCATCGACATGTCCTTCTTAAGTGTAACTGGACACCGCCTAACGACAAAGGACATGGTCATCATAGCTCATGGAAATCCTACAGTTATCAAGACAAACGATATGCTATCCTTGGATGTAAGTCATCCTGGACAGTACGTGGAAATTGAAACACGGTGCCTCCCTTGTTTCTCTGACCTTGTTCATTGTACCGCCGGCTTTACTGTGCAGCTTGTGTCCACATTCACCAACATTGACACGACAGGGCGAATGTATATCGTCTACAATGGCCAAGACAAACCTGAATATACAGGCGTAAATCTCTTTTATGAACGTGGACATTTGAAGGGGGTCGTTGCATCCGGTCAGCATAAATGGCCCATCAACATACCATACGAACTTGAGGTCAACGTCCCATACACATTCCACATAAGTTGGTCCCAAACATCTGGCTATAAGTTGTATGTGAATGAACATGTAACTCAACTGACACAGTCGCTACCAGCATTCGTCAGTGCCACTAAAGTTCCTTCATCATTTTTGATTGGTAAAGCTGCAAATGTAAACAAGACCACTCCCATGATTATCACCGACTTCAAGTTGTTCAACGCAACAAGGATGGAGCTTGTTAAACTGGGAATTCTCAAGCGTAAGTAAATTATTTAAAAACACGGTATAAAACAGATGTCTTATAAAATGTACATCTTTGGGATCTTGAACTGTTTGAGAGAGATTAAATAATTTATTTATGTTATTTATAGAAGCAAACACTTAAAAGCTTTGAGATAAAATAAGGACCAAACGAAATATTGCTCCTGTGAATAAATTATGGCTTTCAATATACATGTATAACGTTAACCATAAATGTCGCTAAATATTTTTAGAGTTTAGCTGTGCTGAAATCTGCTCGAATGAAAGATGGACATTAAGGTTGTTTCTATAATATTAATATGAGTCTATTGTCTGACAATGCAGCTGCTCTGACAACTATTTCTACAACGACTCTGTTCCCGCCTACTTCACCACCTCTACCTGAATTCATTTGGAGGTTTGAAAACGTGACGTCCAAGTACCTAACTTCCAGCTACCTCCAATTAATCATCCATGGCGGTGTTGAAGGTCACTCTTCAGGTTTGGTGTTCACGACAGACAGGCAATACTTAGAGATACAACATCTGGCTAAGAGCTGCCTTACAGACATTACAAAATGCAGACATGGGTTGACAATATCTGTAGAGATGGTTTTTACAACGCTCATCGAGAATACGGTTGTCTTCACAACCGGTGGAGAGGCACCCGATCTCCCTGGCGTCTCGATGTTGTATAGGTACGGCCATTTCCATGTGATCGTCTCCTCCCCTGTCAAAGCATGGTTTGTTTCCATACCTAGAGATCACATCAAACTCGGTACCACACATGTCATTTACATATACTTTAAAGAGTCCCTCAAAGTCTACATCAATAGAGAACTTGTAGCATCGACAATGAAATATGTCAGCCACCCGGATACGTCTGGTGAAATGAAGAACGTATTCTATTTCGGAAAGTCCTTCACAACAGCAACAACAGGACATCACCTTCAATGTATCCTCAAAGCCATACACATTTGGTACCAGGCCATCGACCTTGCCTCACAGTGTGAGTATGACAAACAGTAATATAACTTCTTTGAGAGGCATTTTAGAAGTTGTATAGATGAAGGACAACCAAGTTCTAGAGATAGTCAACGTCTTTATTGTAATGGGTGCGAGTGCTTGATAACGGTGTTAGTACCTACACCGAAACGTCGACAACCAAGTTCTATGGATAGTCAACTTCTTTATTGTAATGAGTGCAAGTGCTTGACAACGGTGTTAGTACCTACACCGAAACGTCGCTTGACAACGGTCTTAGTGCCTACACCGAAACGTCGCTTGACAACGGTGTTAGTGCCTACACCGAAACGTGGCTTGACAACGGTGTTAATACCTACACCGAAACGTCGCTTGACAACGGTGTTAGTACCTACACCGAAACGTCGACAACCATTGGAATAAAGAAGTTGACTATCCATAGAACTTGGTTGTCCTGTAACAGTAATAGTTATGTGTAAGAAAGGATAGAGTGCTTTACTCGTCAGTCCTAGACAAAAGCTATGCAAATGAGTCGACATGTCCTATTGCATTGTATTTCTCTTTTTAGATTTAAACCTAAAGTATTATTAATATTTATCTAATTGTTCTCGGCGTGAACTTGTACCAATTTGTTGTGTTACAGTGACAAGCACCCCAGCAGTTACATCCTCGCCAGGCATCTGTCCTGTCGGCTGCATCTCACTAGGTTGGTAGATCTTTCTACATTGTTAACACCAGTACCAAGTATTTACCCTTTACTTAGGTATAAAATCTCCGTAGAAGTAAGCGGCAGTTGAGTGACACAATGAGAATGCATGTACCCAGTGGGGGCTCAGGCTGAGATATCAACCTGTGTAAGGAAGTATAGTATGACCAGAAAAGTTTGAGAATTTTAGGAATATGTTTAATTGGATTTCTAGTATAAACAACCTTGACCAGCTATCAAGTGCTTGGTTTCATTCAAGAGAGACAACTCCGTAAATCCCCTTTTCATTAGTTTGTGAAGAGTTATCCCCCTTTGTTTACTTGCTAGCAGACAACATTTTCATTGATCCTCAATATGAATGATGTAGAGAAGAGGAAGTTGATTTTAGAGTATTATAACAAGGACATCCGATCAGCTAAAGTGATTTCAAGTAGAACAGGCATCCCTTTGTCCACTGTTTATCGTGTTTTGAAAAATATTGCAAATGGATATGGCATTGAGCACCAGGGAGGCACAGGTAGGCCCAGAAAATTGACTGACTGTCGGTGACAGGAGGCAGCTTGGTATTCTTGTTTCTAAAAACAAACGAAGGAGTTTAGAAAACTTAAGGCTTGATATGATTGATAGAGGAACTGTGGCTGTCTGTATCAGCGCCAAAAGTACAGTCCGAAATTTAACGTGGCATATCTATGTTAGGGACAAGGCCCCTCTGTGTATTTGAAGGGAATATGAACAGTGAGCGGTACACAGATATTCTCGAGGGACATTTAGTTCCATCTGCTCACGTGTTCTATGGAATTGTTTGGATTTCCCACCAGGACAACGACCCAAAAACATCGTTCAAAGCATTCACAGGCCTGGTTTCGGACCCAAAATATGACATTATTAGATTGGCCAAGCTATAGCCCTGACCTAAATCCAATAGAAAATGTTTGGGGACTTATGAAGGAAAGTGCCAATAAGAAAAATCTGACAAATATTGCTGAATTGAAAGAAGAGGTGGTTCGATATTGGGACAGCATAGACCACGACTTTCTAACTTGTTTGATCAGTAGTATGCCCCGCCGCATTGAAGCCTGCATTGCTGCCCATGGTGACTTGACAAAATACTAACAGTTCACCTGTCTTTGAATCTGGAGTTATGTTGTGCTTATATTCACACTTAATATGTGAGTAATGAGTGAAAAAAATATAAAAATTACAATCTGTAAATTCTCAATAATTTCTGGTTGTACTATAAAATGATGAAATGGATAAAGCTGGATGTTTTGTAGATGGCGTGCTATTATAAACGTCTATGGTTCTAGACTTTGTTCATAACTAAGTTATTAGGCCCTGATTGTACATGCAACCAGCCGTGTTAAATCATTACTGTTGCCGAACGTTATGAACCGACAAAAATCGAAAGGAATACCTGTGAGGGCAACAGTTCCTTAGTTCTGCTGCTCAATAGGAGTAGCATAATTGTTTTTATGGGAATGCATAAGTTCATTATACATCTACATGGTACTGTACATGATATGTTTGAAAAGCCTTGTTTATGGTCACACTTTTAGCATCAACACCAAGACCAAAAACTACATCACCGAAGATGACGTTCCCTCCAACACATCCGCCAGCAACGACAGCTACAACAACGACGACCACAAAGCCACGGACAACCCAAGACATTGGTATCCCGTCATTTACTGTTGATCTGACAGTAACACCAATTGTTGACACGACCGGCACATACCTAGCCTGTAGACTGTCCACCTACACAACTCGGAATGTCCTGATCCAGTTCCAGTGGGTCATTGATAGCGTGCCTCAGGTGATGAAAGAAGTACAGACTCCTGTCACTGAGGGAAGACTCTACATCACAGAGGTCAACAATGTCAAGGATAACCTGTATGACAAAGAGGCAAGTTATGGTTCACGTCCTGAAATTACAGTTATGGATTCTTGATTGAATGTTTCAACTGTTCATACCTGAATATATTTTTGAGCGTTTTCATGTTTGTATGATTTACAGATAATCTGCAAAGCCAGAGCCAAATTCACGGCAGGATGGCAGTGGACACAATTTCTCACCTCCCAAACACCGTTCATTCCCACTATTACAGTACGTGTATATAATACTGCCTTAATCATCTCGTCTATGTTACATGGATCATCTGTGTTCACATAAACGTCCAGTTTTTACATAATTTATTCTTTTATGCTCTGATATGTCTTTTTCCGTACAACTGGCAAAACTTTCAGAACCTATTTTTCAGTCTCTGACATCAACGACGGCACACCTAACTGTAACAGAAGGACAGCAAGTCAGGCAAATAGAGCTAAAATCCAACTGTCCTCCTCAACTTTTCTGCAAGTTCACAGACAAAGGAAGCTGTAAGGTAGAGCTGGTCGCCAGTCTGGTGAAGCATCCGTCAGATCACATGTGTACCCGGGAAGCCGTCCTCCCCCAGATTGTCATACAGTCGTCCGGGAACACCGCTGACGTGTGCGGCACGGGCATGACGGCATCAAACTGGAAGAATATAATCCAGATTCCAATGAAAGCCACCATTGATGGATTGTATGATCATGACCAGACCCGGGATATATTGGTCAAGCTAAAGACAACAGGGGCATTCAAGGAGTCCATGTATAAGACGATAGCCAAATACACGGTAAAGCATTCAACCAAACTGATACTTGTCTCTTACTTCCTTGGTCTATTTTACATTAATTGATCACCTCTTAATATATGTTGATAATTGTCTGTATTAGGTGAAAGCTAAGGATTCCGACAAGTCTGCCCAGTGTGCTTCCCTGAATGACCCGCACATCACCACGTTCGATGGACTGTAAGTTATAAGAATTCATCACTTGCCTTATCTAAAAACTACCTATTTGCATATGTGAAATGGCGACCAAATGTATCATATTACGTGATATATTGTTATTGAGTTATGCATTTGGTAATAAAAAAATATATTTTGTCATATATTGCAGACACTACAACAACTTTCAACGTGGAGAATTTGTATTGTACAAGCATAAAACGTTGCCGTATGAGGTAATCCGTCAATGTTTCATCACATAAACCTTAATATTCTATGTTATATATAAGCTAACTTATCGTCTTTTATTTACAAAATTCTAGTTTGTGCAGTTACATACATTACCATTGAAACATTGCTATCATCTTAATGACGTCCCAACTGTATTTTGAAGGATTTTTCAAAGCTGACTTACACTATTGTTCCAGGTCCGAACAAGTTACCGAGTCTGCAGTTCTCACAACTCAAGGGGGCCTACTTGCAACTGCGCAGTTGCAATCAAATCTGGAGATGACGTCATAACGTTCACGGGATGCCATGGTTCTACCCGACAGACCTATTTTGGTCGATTCTTCCATCAAACAACCAGCATCACGGTGGAAATGTACAAGAACGGCGACCTCACTCCCGGAACCACAGTCAGGAGAATTGGGTGTGGTCGGAAATATGAAGTACGTGTCACCCCTCTAGCGTTGTGTCACTGCCCTTCATTAATACATGCAGATTCACTAGCCGGGATCAACTTGGTGTTGAATGAAACATATTTCCGTGTGTCTGATAATCTATGTCACATGTTAATGTATTGTGCGTACCAACATTCTTTAAATGTAAGATGTTTTCTCAAAACTATTTTCCCACTGCTAACTCTCAGCAAGTATAATTACTAGTATCTGGACTCAAATCGTAGTTTAAGATAAACGTTTACTGATTAAGCGTCGGAGACTCAAGGCCTTTTCTTTTTGATTACCAACATTCTTAATATGATATATCTGTTGTCTTGTTCAAGGTGCGTCTACCTACAGGCACCATCGTGACTGTCCAGTCCAGCTATCTGTCCTTCATCAACATCTGGGTCAGGCCATCCGCCGTCGACTTCAGACAGTCCGAAGGTTTGGAATGTGTTGATATTGTTACACAAAATAACTTGTTTGTTGTTCAGCGGTAAATGAAGGTTAACGAATACACACCCATCTACTGAATACGGATGTGCCCTCCATCTTGCTATTCTTTGAACCAATATCAGTGCCATAAGCGAAACGTTCATAGGTCACTCAATATGTTTCCGTTTTTAGCATAGTTTTTAGAATCCTTAAAAGCTAAACAGATATTGATGATGCTTTTCGTACGATACATTTCAGCGTTGATATTATAGTCTCCGACTCACCAGTTGTATATTGATATGCCTACACGTGCAGGTTTGTGTGGAAGCTTCACAGGCAGTAAGAATGATGATCTGTACGGTGCTGACCACAAGACCTACACTGTCAAACAAACTCCCGATGAATTCTCCAGAACATGGCTGTAAGTTTGTATTAGACTGATACAAGATACTAAGCTTGATTGATAACTGGTCGTTTCTTATGGACTGAGCGCGTGGGACACACACACGGAAACACGCACGCATGCACGCACACACACAAACAACTACTAGTATACCCACAGTTTCACATATACACACATACAAAGAGTCACACAGACACTCATACACACAGGCACACGCATTCATGACACACGTGCAACCATTAAGTGTAGTGTCACTTGAGGAAAAGTGTAACTTGTCGGTCGTACTTTTTTCAACTGTTCATTCCATGAATACATCACATGATATGTTATCATGCGCCCTGATATTGAATTATCCGGTCTGAATAGCTAAATGCCATTTAGGCTTACTTGAGATTCGCGTTTCAAATCGCGTGGTGTGTCTGACCACAAGTGTAACATTGGTTCCCCCGATAAGAATCAAATAAGATGGATGTTGTCTGAATATGAAAATATACAGGTCATGGCTGTATATAGATAAGTGAATACTGTTTGCGTTTAATCATAGGGTATCCGAGAGGAACACCATGTTTCACGGTGTCGCGGCTGAAAAGACCACAACGGAAACGTTCTGTAGCTGTGTTGAAGGGAGGCAACTCTATTGTGCACCTCGTCTCGATATTTTCAGATGCACCTCTACGTCATCTAGTAAGTGAACCACTCGTAAAATATACTACGTATTTGCAAAGCAATTTGAATAGCGCATAAACGTGTGATGTAACTTGATAGTCCTTGAGCAAAATCCTAAACCAATGTAATACTCTGTATATATTTGGGATTACACTTTCTTAGTAAAGTACAAATTCTAGTACTTTTTGGGTTAAGACCCATCCGGGATTCGAACCCACACCCTCAGAGTCAGGCACCTAATCGCTAGCACACAAAGTCAGCCGCCTAACCCGCTAAGCCACCATCTGTATATCGTGTTTACAGTATCTATTGTGTTGATTCCCAATACGATATTTCACTGTAAATATTTTTCATTTCAATTGCATCGTTCTTGGTCATTTTCAGGGGACGACATTACCGCTACATTAGTGCGACAGGCAAAGCTTCCGAGCGCTGCCTACCGACGGTTTAAGAGGGAAGCACCCATGCAGGCAGAGTCCCTGGAAGAGGTAGGTACCAGGCTGTCATCATTGAGGCTGGGCCCTTGGATGATGTAGATAGAGAGCAATGATCGTGAAACGCTTGGCTACTTAAACATTCCCTTTCCACCACACCTGAGGTAATAAATGACACATTTTAAGGAAGTCGGCTATTCGGCTTAGTCCTTCCGATTGTGATGGTCATGGCCTATTTACTTGACAATACCTTCGTCATTACATGAGCGTAAGATTAGGAAATGGATGTTTTACTTGAACTTAAGTAAACATAAGTGATTGCATTAAACATCATACCATTGCTGTTGATGTGCTGATATTATTTTCTTCTTCCTTTGACCTCCAGGATGCAGGTTTGAGCGCATACACCGAACAGTCCGCCCGCTCGTATTGTGAGGACTACATTAACAAGCAGCCAGCAAAGCAGGCATGTGAGGACTACGTCACTGTCTCTGATGACCTCATCACAGATTGTGCACAGGATCTGACGGTAAGTATATCAGCGTCACAGACGACCCAGACGAGATAGGAAAGAGTATGGTGTCGAGTGCATCAATGTTATTGCTGACCTCATAGAGGAGAGATGGTGGTTAATGCACCAAGTCCACGTTACTGTTGAAGTCCCAAGAGTGAAAGGCAAGGGTCTGAAAGGCAAGTACAACAGTGACACTGCTGACCTTCCAGAAGAGAGAAACAAGGGTCGGATCTTAAGTGTACCAGTTGTCACTGCTGATCCCCAAGAAGAGAGATCCGTATATGATGGGAAGTATATCATTTGTCACTGCTGACCTGTATATTCTTGTAAAGTACATCATTTGTCACTGCTGACTAAGGTATGTTGGGAAGTATATCATTTGTCACTGCTGACTAAGCTATGTTGGGAAGTATGTCACTTGTCACTGCTGATCTCCTGGAACAGAGAAACCAGTATATGTTGGAAAGTACATCATTTGTAACTGCTGACTAAGCTATGTTGGGAAGTATATCATTTGTCATTGCTGACTAAGCTTGTTGGGAAGTATTGTCATCTCCTGGAACAGAGAAACCAGTATATGTTGGGAAGTATATCATTTGTCATTGCTGACTAAGCTATGTTGGGAAGTATATCACTTGTCACTGCTGATCTCCTGGAACAGAGAAACCAGTATATGTTGGGAAGCATATCATTTGTCACTGCTGACTAAGCTATGTTGGGAAGTATATCACTTGTCACTGCTGATCTTCTGGAACAGAGAAACCAGTATATGTTGGGAAGTACATCATTTGTAACTGCTGATCTCCTGGAACAGGGAAACAAATATATGTTGGTAAAGTTATCAGTTGTCACTGCTGATCCCGCAAGAAGGGAGAGACCAGTATATGTTGTATATGAAGTATATCACTTGTCACTGCTGACCAGGGTGTGTTGGCAAGTATGTCACTTGCTGATCCCCATTTCTTATAATCCTCGATTTCTGAAATGTTTAATGTTTGAATGTTTATTTTGAATTTTGTAATATGTAACATTGCTTACAAGTGAAAAACTTTGTTGAAAAGCCCCATACACATTCACATCCTTGAAAGCTTTTAAAGAATAGGTGAAGTATTTTGTTTCGTTAAATTATTTTGAAATGGTAGATCTGCCTGAAATTATTTTGAAATGGTAGATCTGCCTGACAGGCTGAGTTACAACATCCTCGATAATCTCCAGGGTATATGTTCCAGTAAATGTCCACAATTACCCTGGATGCATCTACGGTTCGGCCCGATAATTTTATTACTTACCTTTGCTGGATCCGCTTTCACACAGTAGGCAATCAGATAAGCCGTGACAACCGAGCTTGCCAGTGTCAACGAGCATAGCAGCCGCAGCCGCGAAGGTTTGTTCGCTGTGGGACTCAGATATACGGAATAAACCATACAGACAAATTGACAGGTCTGAAATCTTCAAAATTTATATGCAAGAACTCCTTCTACTTCTTGCAGAGTACGTCTGCAACAATTGTGTTGCCAAGTTTAATCTGTTAGATAAAAGTAGCAAAAGTGAGTTATGATAGAAGCCTTGTGATTGGTAGCTCAACTTCCCATCGTAGACAACTGATTGGATAAAAAGCCAGCAAAGGGAGGTAATAAAATTATCGGGCCGAACCTAGATGCATCGAGGATGGTGTTACAACTGAAATGCTGAAATGTGTACATCAAGTTTACTAGCTTCAGTATGAACCACGTTTGGTTTCGTAAGTTAAATCATATGACATACACGTTTGTTATTTCATGCACGTTCTTAAGAGGGCACATGATACCTTGTAACTGTGAATGAAAACCTTGAACCATTTGTCCCCACGCAAGACTATAATTCCAAAGAAACTGTCAGGAGTCAAGCTGTCACACACGGTCACCCATCCAAGGATTCTCCGCGCCCAACGTTGCTTAACTTCAACTGATTTGTAACGTGAGCTCTATGTACAGGACCACACACCACTATGTTTCTGACCAGTAAGTTCGGCAAGGCCGGACCCCAGACAGCAATAGCAAGGGTACACAGCACATATCGGAGACTGATACCAGCTTTTCCGGTAAAGGCATTCCAGGATCCTCAAGGTAATCAAAGAAGAATGCCGTCTTCAGTTCACCAAGAGACTCCCATTAATGACATGCCAAGCGAGAAAATGACAACGATAGACAAGCTCTTAGATTGGGAAGCTGTTGTCGAGTTGGACCCTGTGGATCCCTGACTAGTGTTCTCTCTGGTATTTCTGGTTCACAAGAAGGGTTCCATATGGAGACTTCTAGGGGACTCTATGATCTCCATATATCTGAAAGGCGCATATCTTCACGTACCTATCCAATCTCCTACCCAATGGGGAGCTCATCCAGAAGACAAGAGGGCATGAGGTGGCTTTGTCCATATCAACATATTGAGATGAAAGCGGTCCTATTGGCTGTCCGGCACTGGGGACAAATACTTCTAGTTGCCACGGACAACACCAAAGTAGTTGCTTATATCAACAGACGTAGAGGCACACACTCTGTCAAGAACTTATGGGCTTTGCGAAGGAACTTTACGTTCTAATAGACAGTTTGCAGATTGCAGTTTGCAGATATGGTAGCAAGACACATCCCAGGGAATATCAACATCCTTGTAGGCGCGTTATCATGCCAGGATAAGATTTTAATGACTGGACGCTTCATTGAGATGCTTTCAGGCAGATAACATTCAAATGAGAACAAACTCATATAGATCTACATAACTCAACTATCAGTTGTTGACGTTTTTCCATCCTGTCCCAGATCCTCAAGTCTCTGCAGTGGATGCCAAGTCGACACCCAGAGGAACGATTGCCTATGCCTTTTCACCGACAGCACTCATCCCACAAGTCCTAGCCAAGATCAGGAACACTTACATGACGATGTTTCTGGTGCCACCAGCATGGCCGACACAATCACTTAAAGCTTCGATATCTGCTCCAAATGACTGGAAGTTGGACTGATTCCAGCAGTGGAGAATCAGATCTGGTGCTGCCAATGGATATGTAGCAGTACCTGTGATTGCGGAATTATGTTAGGGAGAGTATAGCACATCTAAAAGTAAAACAGTCTTCTGAACACGAGATAAAGTTGAGACAAACATAAACAATATAGTACAACATGCAAACCATAAAAATAAACACCAAACTAGCGGATCAAACTCAAGCAGACCCTGACAAAGTAAATATTATAAATACAGTCAAATGACCCAATATCAATACCAGCGAAACCAGTCTTAACATTTGTCAACTATACCGGCTCAGCAGAGACAGTAGATGGCTTCTGAGTGTGTGATTTAACAATTGGCGAGGAATCAGTACATAACTAGATAATGCTGATGTATCAGAACGTGTTTGGGAACACTGGGTACTATTGTCAGGTAAAACGCGTGTTACAGTCAATGTGGGTTGTTTAACGAAGTAACAATCAATTGTAGATGAACGTTTTGCAGATTTCTTACTCATTTATGCACATAACAAAAGGATACTTAAGGGGTTAAACAATTTCAAAGACTAGATCATCGATGTTGCCTTTAGACTAAGCGATTTCGGACTGAAGTGTTAGCCTGTTTCCAGACATAATATATTGCATAGTGTAGACAAAACACGTTTTATCTTTTAATGATCCGCGAAGCAAGTTGCTTTCGGGTGCCACGGTACTATACCAGAAACCACCCAGAAAACATGAAGACAATTTAAATGTTAATTTTTTTATCATGTTCAATCACACAATGTTTGCTTTCAATTTTAAAGTGTAAGCACATGCTTTTTGTGCTGCGCTGTAACTACGCCACTGTAAGGTAATCAAGTATTAGAGGTAGTATTATAAGAATGATTATCATTGTTGACAATGCTTAAATTATCTAATACACGTGTTAGAACATTGGAAGTATATACATAGTATTACAAACTATTTTGTCTGTTTCAGGAAACAGGTGACGAGGATTGGGCACAGTCTCACTTGGACGACATAGTAGCTAAGTGTATTAGTGAGGCCGAGCGCAATGTCAGTATGTGGAATGGGGCAGAAAACACCACTATTTGGGAGAATATACCAAAGGACATCATGGATAAGCTCTGTCCTGGGGGATGTGCACATGGCAACTGCTCGGAAGGTGAGCACCGTAGACTAACAATAACAGACAAATCGTATATATGTGATGCGTTAAGGTTTAACACATGAAACACACCAAGTAGCATTTTTCAAGGTAAGCAATAGTAGTAGCATTATGAGTGCACTATGATGTTTTCAGCCCCCTCTGTAACCTACTTTTTCTCCTAATCGTTGGACACAAGGGTTGGGTGATGCCGATATCTATCAAGACTCTTCATTGCTATTGTTTCAGGGTCGTGTGTATGCGAGGAGGGGTACACGGGACAGAACTGTTCAATCAGTAAGGATGTCACACCAGACATATTGCCAGTGAATGAAGACGGTGGAGGTTGCAACGTCAACCACATGGACTGTTCACAGATTGCTATCATGGGACTAAACTTTGTCAACAGTGACACCCTCGGGTGCTTTTACCAGCCTATAAAGGTAAATATACCAGATTGAGCCATGGAATGGCGCTGGAACAGCTTCACTGTACTCTGTCTTTTAGAAAAGGGAAGAAATCATACATGTATATTTCATCGAATCTTGCACTGTTATTTTCTCGTCCTGGAACACTGTTTGTAATTCCGCTCTGCCGTCAAGATAGCAACAGTCGATGGAAGGTCGCGGCTACCAGAGAACGCAATCAGCGGCCGACTGCAGCAGATCCAATAGTGCGCAGACATATACACGGGAATGTTGCACTTTAGCAAAAGGACAGTTTAGAATTCTGCATTCGAACTTGACCGCCAAAGACCATGATAGATTTCGAATTATCGCGAAAGAATACATTTATTCTAGAACACTTATTGTGTACACTCATTCGTTTGACAATTTCAGAAACGGCCTTTTCTTTCGTAGCGTTGCTGAGTAACGGCTTGTTACACCTAAGTTGTGGCAATAGATTCTAAACTTGCTGAACACAGAGTGTTTTCTAAACTTCAGGATCATCAACATGGTTTGAATTGTGGTGCTACTGAAAGATTAGATTTTATGAAGCCATGATAGTGGTGTATATTTAAGACTGACTGACTGACTGAGTTTGGTTTTACGCCGCTTTTAGCAATATTCCATCAACATCACGGCGGGGGACACCAGAAATGGGCTTCACACATTGTACCCATGTGGGGATTCGAACCCGGGTCTTCGGCGTGACGAGCGAACGCTTTAACCACCAGGCTACCCCACCGCCCCGTATATTTAAGAACACATATGTGTCTCTATAGTGTTCAACAGTGCTTACATGATATCGTCCTATGTTATTTAATAGAGTCTGAAGGGCTACACTTATATGAAATTTAAAACCAATCTTGACTGATCACTGTCAGCCAACTGAATATACAGACCCCTCAACATTTTCACTATTACCGAGAAGTTCGTATTTGTTTTGTCACGGTGGTATGGTAGAACCTCTGACTTTGTCCGTAATTGGACATACAAAGGACCTGTTTGGCTTCCGAAATGATACCTATCCTTCCCTGGTCATTTCTCGTCCTGCAGGTGACATCCCATGTGGTTGATCCTTTCCTGGTCATTTCTCGTTCTGCAGGTGACATCCCATGTGGTTGAAACTGACCAGTGGATACCGGCCCCGGCCACGTTCCTCAGCATGTACCAGGTAGTCTGCAGCCTCCCTAGCCCCCATAGCGCCAGGGTAGCGGTCAGCAACAACGGTCAGCAGCGCAGCAGCCAGAGCTATCTCCATGTTGTGTATGATGATTGCCATGCATGTGAAGTCAACGAGAAGGGGACTGATGCTTCGTGTAGTAGAGAGGTTTGTAGCCGGACAACTTGGCGTCTTGACCTGACCTTCATATGAATAACATGTTTATATCTGTTACATACATATATGTATATATCTGCGTGTGTACACACAGGCTGCCACGTGCCTCATCAATGGTGCCTGCTATCAAGATGGCGACAAGAAGCCCGGCGACCACTGTCAGCTGTGTGACCCACATATCAACACGGAGAACTGGACAACGGACACAGGTTCGTTACCATTTTAATATTTGCTGATTGGTCAGCATCGTAGAGAGGGTGGTACACCAAGAATATCACAAATTACATTATGTTACATACTGTGCGAGTGTATTCTAATGACATGACAGGTTACATTATGTTACATACTTCCACAGTGTACTGCTATGACATGACAGGTTACATTATGTTACATACTGTGCAAGTGTACTATAATGACACGACAGGTTACATTATGTTACATACTGTGCGAGTGTACTATAATGACATGACGGGTTACATTATGTTACATACTGTGCGAGTGTATTCTAATGACATGACAAGTTACATTATGTTACATACTTCCACAGTGTACTGCTATGACATGACAGGTTACATTATGTTACATACTGTGCAAGTGTACTATAATGACATGACAGGTTACATTATGTTACATACTTTCACAATGTACTGTAATGACATGACAGGTTACATTATGTTACATACTGTGCGAGTGTACTGTAATGACATGACAGGTTACATTATGTTACATACTTCCACAGTGTACTGTAATGACATGACAGGTTACATTATGTTACATACTTCCACAGTGTACTGTAATGACATGACAGGTTACATTATGTTACATACTTCCACAGTGTACTGTAATGACATGACAGGTTACATTATGTTACATACTTCCACAGTGCACTGTAATGACATGACAGGTTACATTATGTAACATACTTCCACAGTGTACTGTAATGACATGACAGGTTACATTATGTTACATACTTTCACAGTGTACTGTAATGACATGACAGGTTACATTATGTTACATACTTCCACAGTGTACTATAATGACATGACAGGTTACATTATGTTACATACTTCCACAGTGTACTGTAATGACATGACAGGTTACATTATGTTACATACTTCCACAGTGCACTGTAATGACATGACATGACAGGTTACATTATGTTATATACTGTGCGAGTGTATTCTAATTACATGACAGGTTACATTATGTTACATACTTTCACAGTGTACTATAATGACATGACAGGTTACATTATGTTACATACTGTGCTAGTGTACTGTAATGACATGACAGGTTACATTATGTTACATACTTCCACAGAGTACTATAATGACATGACAGGTTACATTATGTTACATACGTCCACAGTGTACTGTAATGACATGACAGGTTACATTATGTTACATTCGTCCACAGTGTACTGTAATGACATGACAGGTTACATTATGTTAGATACGTCCACAGTCTACTGTAATGACATGACAGGTTACATTATGTTACATACTTTCACAGTGTACTGTAATGACATGATAGGTTACATTATGTAACATACTTTCACAGTGTACTGCTATGACGTGACAGGTTACATTATGTTACATACTTTCACAGTGTACTGTAATGACATGATAGGTTACATTATGTTACATACTTTCACAGTGTACTGCTATGACAGTTAGTCGTGAATGGTTACTTTAACAATACAACTCATGTCAGAGACTGGGGATTTACTGTAAACATTACTTGCTACATGATGTCACATACTGCCGGTTTGCACTGTGAAACATTACAGGACAGACATTATTACTTGCCTGTTCCAAGTAAACCATGGTACGACATGTTGACTGAAGGTGTAGGGCAGTGGGGTCAGACTAGGAATAGACAGTACAGCTGCACGTTTGTCTGTTTTAGACCCGATCTGTACAGCCACCAAGCTGTCAGGTACCAGTCAGAGCACAAATGGCATGAGCGTGTCCACCATTGCACTTGCAGTCGTCGTCGCCGTCTGTGCTGTCGTAATCATCGCTGGAGTTGTAGCCATATGTAGGAAGAGGTAAGGAGTATGGTAGCAATTTTGTTATTTATCCGAAACTATCGACCGATACCACCTTTGATGGTACTGAATAAGCTCACATTTCGCGAAAACTTGGTCCATCACTATTTAACAGAGATCAATAAACAATATTTGAATCGTACAAGAGACGCTGGTTACAGAAGAGATGTCATGTGATTACATTGAGGATGTTGTCGCAGTTGATGTGATAAAAGCACATACAAGATATACATGCGTATCTGTGAGAACACATTAATCAGAGCAATCTCGTTAAGATCACATGTGTTGCCTTAATACCATATCTTCCTACATCAGGTGGACATTGAGCGATCTCTCATCGCTGTCTGAAAGAGTCAATCAACAGTACCTTTTCTGAAACGATTTGTTATCGATTGTAAGCCTCCTCGATTTATAAATTTCTAATTGTCGAAATGAAAATCCCCACAAACCACAAAAATTCCTTCACTGATATCCCTTTTTTGTCCAGGCACCCAGGGTATGTATGAAATATCCACACGGGACATTCAAACACAGGAATGTGTGGTTTAGTCGGTTTTACTTGTCAAATATAGTCAGAGACACTGCTTTGAATGTTTCGATCACTTTAAAATCCAGGACACCAACACCAAAAAACCGAATGGTTGATTTTAAGTCCACCTGAGGCAGCCGCCACAGAGGCAACACATGACAGTGAAGTATTTCATTTGATAGCAATGCCCATGTGTGATGCACGTGAATTGTTTTCATCGTGCCTTTTGTACGTGCGTTGTTGATGTGAAATGTTTATCGTGTGGCTCCCACTTACTCCTCTAGCAGGACCAAGTCAAATATTTACCAATCGCCTAAATATTCATTTCCAATGTACATCATATTAGCCATGGTGTGACATGGCCATGATACGTCGGCCATGTCGTACAGGGGCTTGGCACACGGCGGGACAAACACTCATTTCTGATGGTGAGCGGATGACATGTCCAAGATATGTGTTGAAATGTTGAAATGTTGAAATGTGCTATGATTTTGGTAAGAATGCTTGTATCTTCTTATTAGACATTCAACGTTTTGAGCATTGTTTCCGCTAAACCCAGTACTAGCCCAGTGAAATAGCATGCGGCAGAATGACAGTGATACCCCCTGTGACACAGTACAGTCTGTGTATACGTACTGTCAGACGACCAGTCCTTCTTCTCTCCGCGCTACAGGCAGGGAAACAACAATTATCATCTTCTAATACGATATGGCCAGGGATCGAACAACCAACTTTCTTTCTGGCAAACACTTTATCCTCGAAACCAAGGAGGAGGTTTTGAATGGGGGTGCACAACCAGAGAGGAGTACAGAGGGGGAGTAGAGAGGGAGGTGGACTATGCATTACCCCCAAACCATAGAACCCCTAACAATAGGAAGTGACATGTACTCAATTCTGCAGGGTCACATGACACAGTTTCCATGAACCAGGGGAATAGGGGTCTAATCACACTGACAACATCCTTCACCAGGCTCATCCATCTTGTTACAGCATTGTCTAGCAGGAAACAATACTAAATTGCACATACATGTAATGATCTGACAGTGTCATTCCTTCTAAACAAATAACAATATATTATTGATCTGCTAAAATACAAATACATTCTCCAGTTACCTGCCGTTTACAGTTCATTTAAATGTCAGTAATGAACACTTGGAAGTATCTGATGCCAACATGGAGTGCGGACATTGTTGAATTTGAATAACTGCAATATTATCTGCAGTTATGATGTGAACGCATCTACCACTGCCGTCACTGAATCAGTCATCAGGATAAATCTGAATTAATCTCGTATACTATTTCTTACGTAAATTTGATGATATAATTACTTCTTGTCAGTTACGCGTCGAAAAATAAATTTTCATTTGTACATCCGTATCGTGAAGGACATGAAACTACCACGCTCGTAAAAGATATCCATTCTGTACAGGTTATAATGTAACACTGAAACAACCCTTTCATGCCGCACTCAGGCAGGATAATACGGGCTAGCTCGCCATAATGGATGTGTCTACAATATACCCAATTCCTTCTATTTTTATGTCGTAATAATTATACATAGAAAGATAACACATCAATAGAAATCAATAGAAATTAACTCACACAGAGAAATCATCAGTATTTAATGGACGTCTAAAAAATAGAACCCATTTAGGTGTAGTTTTATAGTGACAAGGTATGCAGCTTTTTCTCCAGCCAGTATTTCGTTTACCGATCAACGCATTAAAGCCAATCTATTTCTATACTCACCTCCCGAGTTTTAGACAAGACAGTACTCCAATGACGGCAGGAACAAGATATGTCACTGTTGCATGACGGGTATTAGATCATACATTGGTCCTTAAATCTGTATAAACGATAGGAGTTAGAAATTAATCTAAGGGAGATGTAATTAACACGACATTTATCAATAGTTCGCGAAGATTTAATTGCAATTGCGTCCTTTTTGGTTACATTTTATTGCCGTCATATCTCAGGTATGTCCACGTATTGCAATTAATGATGTCTCCCGCTATACACAACCACTGCGGACCGCCCATTATAAAAAACCCTTCAACTCTCTCTCATAATTCCAAATTCACCCTTCTTTTATCTCAAAGATATTGTCTCCGCTTTCGTATATACTACTTTCTCGGGCTAACGGAAGATTTAATTGGGCAATAAAGTATTGGCCAGGATCAAATGTCAAAGAAATAATTACTTCAAAGAAAGCTGGGATTTATCGCAATTATCCACGCACCGCGTTTCTTGGGAGATCAAAAAAGACTTGTTCCGAGCCGCGAGGCTTTTCGTATGGATTGCCCATACCTGAATCAATTTTACCTGGCTCAATTAGCGAGGCTTTTCAGTTTTTATCTTCCAGTTTTGAAGTTTCGGGGATCTGTTACAGGAAAGTAAACCGTGTAGTTATAATTAAAGGGCTTGCGCCTAGTTTCGATTTGTGGTACGAGCCCCGACTTTTGAGAGACGTTGGTAGTTCCGTGTGAGTGTCAATATTCCCGAGTAATGAGCCAGTAAGCAGATGGAGTCAATATTACCGGTCCTAATGATCACTTGATGCACACTGTTTAGTTAGACTTGGATGTTTATTGACTTTGTTTTAAGAATGTTTAGACTACTTTTATGTAACAATACCAACTTAATCAGGAGCAATCGAGACTTGTGTATCATAATATTTAAATGTAATATGTCACAATTACTTCAGCAGGTATACAAGTGACGAGATCACTTAGTTAATGATATGCAGAGATTATTAGCAAAGTAGTCTTCCGCAGCATAAGTGTCATGTTTAGGAAACAAAAACACCATAATTTGGGTAGTGTAATCCAAATTCTGAATTTCTATCCTATTATGTCTACGATACGGAAACACACATGTCCAACATCGCTATTGGTCAGATAAGGCTGTCCTGTAAACATGTCCATGACAGTGGACTCGCTGAAGTAATGTGTAGGGGGGTGAGTGAAAGTGAGAAACGCCAAGTTTGTGAAAGAGTGCCTAATAATTCATGGCCAGGGTTATATATCAGTATCACTGTTCGTTATAGTTCTTTAACCCCGACTGCAATATTAATTTCTGTTTTAACTGTCTGATTGTCTGGTATGAATATTCTCTTTACTATGAAGACATTCACCAGGCGGTATATTGGCTTGTGAGTTTCAGCGGCTGGAAGGTTCACCAGGATGTACAGTAGTTTGTTTAGGTCTTATGGAAATGTACCTAGGGATGCACTGGTCAATTACCTGCAATTTAAATAACAAGTGATTCTGTCAAACAGTGGTGATACCAGGTGTTGGAGGCAATGGGCTTGATGATATTGCAAGCTATTTAATGACATCTATCGTTGACAGATACAGTGGTAGCGATCTAGCTTTGTGTATGTACAGGAGCTCCAGAACCACTTTTGATTGGTATGATGTTCTCCACAATAATGCAATCAGGAAGCAAATGTGGGGTCGGGATAGATGTTTTGATTTTTAACGATCCACGCACGATTTTCTGTGGGTTGCCACACTCTGTAAAGAAACGGATAACATACCATCGTTATTCTATCGGATTTGTTTATGCAAAAGGATCCAGAAACTAGTTCTTCGTTTTCAGAAAGGCCGGTTTATAATTTTCACATTAATGAGCGATTCAGCTCTCTCAACATACATTGGTTAGTGAAGCCACCTTTGTACATTGGTACATTTTGTTGTATTGTTTGACCGAGTGATTACCTATCACCCACAAGGTAGGCCGTTATATAAACCGAGGTGATGTTACCACTAGTTTTTCTGTTAACGTTTTGACCCTCATTTGACGTTTTGAAACATGAACGTTATTTCATTATCTGCTGTTGTTTCTCCATTTTACGACTTTAACATTGTGGGCGGAAGAGGGCTTCGTTGTTGGTTAGAATCACACATATAGTCCAGTGTATATGATTAAAGATTCAAGAATCTTTATTCAGCATAAGACCATCAAAGGTGGTATAAGAGTACAGGGTATAATGCATACAGTATGGTGAGAAGGATGGCAGTACATATACTTGATACAACAAACATAATCAAATTTAATACAACAGAGGAAGGCTATGGCCCTTTTGTTGCTATAATATTTATACATTTTGCAAGAGATTTCAGTTCTTTATTTTTCTTGAAGAAAAGATAATTCGAAAGAGTGGAGGCTGGCATTTTTGGTATATGTAATTAGTGTGATGTTTTCTTTGAATTTCTACTGATGTACAGCAAACAATGTAATGAAATTCGTCTGCTGTGGCTGATGAGTTACAAAGGGTCACAACTGCTATTTTCTGTCGGTGTATTGGTCCAGCGACCTTTCTCAATTGGTAGTTTATGATTTGTAGTTCTGAATTTAAGTAAGGGATAAGCAATATATTTTGATAGATAATGGTACTATTCAAATTTATGTTATTTCTTGTAATATCTATAGTAAAAGCCTTTTAATCTGTTATTAAAAAGACTATTCCATGATTAATAAAATTGATCACTGAAAACCGTGTCGATCATACTAACCAACCACTGTCTGGCATACAGGCCTGGCATCAGTAATAATATGAAAGACCACAGTTGTTTAATATTGATTCAATATGGCTAACCCAAGGTGATTGATAGTTAGAAGATACATCTGATGTGATTAAAGTTAACACGTCACACGACAGTTTATGTGTGTGTATGTGTGTGCGCGCGTGTGTATGTGTGTGTGTGCGCGTGCGTATACTGTCCTTAATACATACTCTCGGCCGCACACTAGGGATAATACTATCATACAATACGACCCAAACACTCTTCTCTATCGTTTCCGATCCGTATGTTGTTCCCGTTTCATTAAATGTCAGTTGTAAGCACTGAAGTGGAATCTTCTGTCCGGATGTTAACTTCGAGGCACTTACACGTGTTACATGGCAGATGTGTTTACTTCAGTTTAAATGCGGAAACCTCATTCTATTGGCTAACCTTTACTTCAGGCAAACTTTCGCACGACTGCAGTAGCGGTCGAGTTAGTAGTGCAACCAGATCAGAAAGGTAATCTCCATGAGATCTCTGAAGTCTCCTCTTCTGCCTCATAGACCAAGTGGAACAAGGAATGGCAATATAATCAGTGGAGCAAATAAGTTGCAATTTCATGCTAATTGTATACCACGTATATGTATGTATTATTGTAACCTATGATATGACACAGTTCGCGGCCCTTACATCCCGCTCGATCCTGGGCGTTGTTCTGCTCGGTATAATAAGCACGGCCATTACCCTACAAATCACCCTAAGTAATGGTTATTCAGACTGATCGTCAATGTCGGTGGCGGTGCCTTATTTAGCAAGCCCGCGACTATTAAGATACGGAGACAGACCCTCTTAATTATCTGTACGGCGGACTTCTTTGATGATAAATTGCAGCAATTCTTACTTCAAATTTGATATGACATGTCTCGATTAGGACAAAGTTGGTTTCTATTGATTTTTGGTTGACGCATTAATAGCAAATGACAAATTGTACATGATTGGCAGGAAAAAAGAGCGAAAAAAGTGCCATCACTACACATATGAGTGCGTTTCGGAACTTAAAGCAGTACCTAATTGATTTCCTTCAGCAAGTCTCCGGTTATTAAATGACAGATGTAATAAGTTCTGAAGTGGAAATATTGATAAATGTTCAAGCAGTTCTTCAAAGGGTGTTTCATTCTGGCGAAGACACGGTGTTTTAAGCTCGCTTCCTGATTGTCTTTCCTTAACAAAGACGGTCATCGTTAATACCAGGCCCAGTCAAAAGCTATCAGCGTTACGATACCTGCCGTGCAACCACTCCACATCTGACGCATGCGACATTTCGCAACAAGAAGAAATCCTGTTTCAATCTCGGTGTTATTCATAAGGGTAGGTTTTCAAAGATGCTGCAGGCGTACAGGGATCCTGTTTGTGCGGACGTCGAAGTGATGCTACAGGGGTGTCTGTTAAGGAAGAGAACTACTTCTCACAGAATAGGGTCACTTAAACTTTAGGCAATACGCACATAAGTCCTCTGATAACGCCACCCCTGGCCAACTAATTTTGTTTCTCTTGTGATTGTTTATCTAATATATATGTATATCAGGAGTTTATCTGCCAAGTGCTGCCAAACGTACAATGCAGGTTAAAGGGAGTTGATCAATTAGATCAGAAAAATACAAAAAGCTATAAAACATTCAACAGGAACAAAATACGCAGATTAATTATGGGATGACATATTGTGCTAGTTACCTGTAGAATTAACTTGGCTAAATTACATTACCCCAACTCGCAGCTCTTCATTGACATCGCAGTATGCTGATCTCCGATCTACTACGACAAATTCCCATACTTTTGAAATTTTTCCGACGTTTAAAACGGGTTATCAATATGGAACACAGATAATAACCTAAACAACATTGGCGTTGTATTTGTCCAGCCACTAATTCCCTCTCGTATATATGACCGACATTAAAACGTGTAGAAGAGCTACTTCGAAAGCCATGAAGACGTGGGAGAATAGCAAGCCTTACAAGTTCAGTTCCACTCCGCACGTCACTGTTATGACGCCAAACCGCTCACTGTGTCGTAAAACCTTCTCACGGCGACAGGTAGAAAAGCGCCAAATACGGAGCTCTCTGCGATCCCTTCAAGGTTAAGTAAGATTCTCTTAGGTGATGTCTCTCGTTTTTTAAGAAAGTATTCGTAACCATGCTTTAAATATTGACATTAATTTGCCAGCTGCTAAAGGTATTCTCCTTATGGATGTCTCAAACGATATCTATAAAAGTTAATATGTTGAAAAGGAACAAAGGTACCAGCTTTAGTAATGAAATGTTCGGAGTGTCTTAGATCAAGGTTATTTTCTGTAAAACACCCGGGCCAGTGCAATTAGATCTTTTACTATACATGCTTATCGATGGAAACTTAGTCCGGGAACTCATATATCACTTCCTGCTCCGGCTGAAAGGCACAAATATAAATATTGTGTAAAAATGATAAGTTATCCTTCATCTATAATTGGATCTGAATTGAAAGTATCAGTGTAAAACACCCGGGCCAGTGCAATTAGATCTTTTACTATACATGCTTATCGATGGAAACTTAGTCCGGGAACTCATATATCACTTCCTGCTCCGGCTGAAAGGCACAAATATAAATATTGTGTAAAAATGATAAGTTATCCTTCATCTATAATTGGATCTGAATTGAAAGTATCAGTGGTGCTCATATCCGGTGTCCTATTCCTGTTTCTACCATAGACGGCAGTGTAGTGAATACATTCAGGCGGCTAACACACTGGTGGGACAATTGTATACTGCAACTCTGAAAACTTCCTCAGAGATTTTTGAAACATTGAAAGACTCATTTTGTTCTGAACTTGCGTATTGTATTGTAGTTCTGACTTTAACACACTATTCTCATCCGATGAACTGAAAGATGCCATATTGAAAACAAACGGTTCGTCGACAGGAGCAAAGGAACTATGGTATTAGATGTTTAAGCATAATATGAAATAATATTTTTTTAGAAATATTATTTCTAAAGCCTGGAAACATGCCTCCATTGTCTCATTGCCAAAACCAGGAAGGGTCCAAACATGTTAATTTCATTAACCTCCAAACTATACAAAAATATAAAACGATTGGTCACAAATGAAATGAATGATTAAAGTGAGACCTCAGAAATGGACGTTCATGGACGGATCCAAACTGAAGCACAAAAGCTTAATACAATCAAAGCACATGCTTCCTCATCAAGTTGCTGCTGCTGCTGCTGATGATGATGATGATGATCTTGTACCTTTTCTTCAAGCTCTAATATGGGTTTATGGGAAAATATCTCTTTAGATGTGATATTTACAAGTTTTACCTTTAGAGGAGAATTCGGTCCCGTGATGTTCATTTGTGTATGAACAAGAACAATTTTGACGTCCATGTGTTAAATGAAGTAGCAAACCATTAAATCTGCTTGTAAACTCCTGACCTAACCATACCTGACCCGACCAAACAATGTCCACTTCATTTCAGCAAATTCTTAGAAGTGCAGAAGTGCGGCACGCTTTATCTACCATAAGGTTTCATTCAAAGGGCAATATTAGATTGTCAGCAGAAAATTTCACATTTTCAATACTCATTTTGCCTTTGTTTGTATCCATCCAATGTGCTGGGTGCAGATAAAATGTCCAATTCGCCCTGTGAATTAAATACATAATGTACCCTACCATTAACTGTACTTATCGTGATTGTAAAGTGGTAGGTATAATAGTACGTTTTTATATCAAATGTGAGACATGCGGCTGTCAGCAGTTTCACACACAGGTGCACGTTTGGGATTTGAGACCTTCTGATTGATGAACCAGATTCGTGTACTTCCCAAATTCACGACAGAATACAGAGACATAAGTGATATTTTGGACACTAAGGCTATTTTCCCATCCCTTGCATGTATTGTGTTCTGGTTTGATAGTATGGATATGTCACGTTTGTTACATGGTAATTCACTAATGGCAATCAATGCAATGTCATTATCAATTATTGTGTCGATGTTGAAGGGGCACGGCACAGAGGAAGAAGGTCGTGGAGGAAGGGGATTACAACTCTCCACAGTCTGGTCTGTCCAGCAGGCCACGCCCAAACCTCAGGGACATCAGCTTCAGCAACATGACATACGACGGCTCTGCAGCGTCCCTAGCATCACCCGAGATGACAGAGACGCACTAAGCTGCAGGAGGAAGTGCTGAATACCTGTATGTAAATACACAGAGACGTTTTAGGGGAAATGTCACAGTTCAGCTAATCTGTTGTGTTACTGTAAACTAAAGTAGGGAGGAGAATATTGATTTGAATTAAAAAAGCATGGTGAAGATATCATGTCTATATTGTCCATATCTACTCCGTGGTCTCAAGCATAGAGACACACTTCATTAACACTACAACGTCGGTGATTACCCTCTTGTAAAACTTGTAAAGTCATGACAGGCTTGTACAGCTCTGCCGTTTCCCATATTTTAGAAATAGATGATTGGTGCAGATGAAGTTATCTACTACTACGTCATGTTGGCAGTCATTTCTCAATGATAGTAATGAATTACAAAACCAAGAGACAAGCTAATGTGATGTGAACGTATATACATATGTACAATCATTTGATATTAGAGGTTACTACGTGTAATTGAACGATCATTACATGATGTGAGTAACTGCAGGTAGGAAACGAGCCATTTTCCTGACTGAATCACTATATGTGCTCGCACGTCGCATGATACTTTAGTATTACCTCATGATTATTTATATGATAACTTTGTATCTTAAAGTTGTTGATTGTCCTTGCAATAAACAAACATTTGCACTTTCATATTTCGCTTTGGTTTATTAGAAACGATCGGTTACTTAAATCGTTTCATTTATATGTTTTCAAATATATTCCAACTGCTTAAGGTAGTGCCAACGTAAAGATGCACAGAGCGAACGGTTCTGTTTGAAGGATGCGTGGATGACAGAGGAAATGTGGGTTGTTTCACGGGGAGGTATAAGTGTCACCACTAAATCCTACCACTGTTCCTAAATAGCATGTATGACGACGTAGTCCCGTGTGTGTGTCGCTGATCGACTACTGACAAATTGGGTCTTCATAACATAAGAAACACCGCATGTGAACTACACACAACCTGGCAGGTCAGACATTATAATCATCCCATACCCATTTATATGGCTGCATTAACAATGTTACTGGGTGTTTGAGTAGCGTTCTAGAGGTTGGTGGTAACGGTGCCATAATCGACATCGAAACGACGCTTTATTCAATAAACAAGAAGATGTTATATATCTATAAAGCCGTACGTTTTCATAAGGTTACTGGGAAATCCTCAAATGACTAGTTTTTCATGAAGTATAACGCATTTTGTCATCGTTAATTACCAAACAGAACTGTTCTGTTCTGTAAATTACCGCTTTTTTGCGTATCGTCTACCGGACACAATAAAAATACTTATAAGGCTTACAGTACGTCTTTAGTTATTACGCAATGAAAACTTAACATCAAGGATGAGTTTTAGGAAGTTTACAAAATATGACAATACAAGAATGATTAGCAAACATGGTTGTTCAGATTCATCTGTACCGTTCTTATAAAGGTATTAAGTTTATTCATTTCCCCAGTTTGACAATACTAGGACTTAATTACCCATTGCCACCAGTCGGTATTTATTGACGTTCGTACGGTAAATATCCTTCAGCTGCACAAACAGAATGCTATGTAAAACGTCCCCACAAGACGCTGGCTATTTAACTCCAGGGGTAGACATATACACATATACACAAGATGTGACATGGGTCACAGGCCAGCAATAATGTATAACAACGTTCTGTACCGGCCATGCTTGCCGTATACGATATAATTCCAGTTTTGAAGCATTAACGCAGGAGTGATGTCAGATGCAATTCTAATTTGACTTGTACAATACGTTTCTGTGTTTTTCGTGTGATTGATTTACTAGCCTTTGCATGTGTTTATGACGGGTGTCAACGGTGGGCAAGGATACGCTCATTAATATGCGAGTGAGTTAGTTTAGTTTCCTACCGCTTTTAGTACTATTTTAGCAATATTTCAGCATTATCACGGCGGGGGACACCAGAAATGGGTTTCACACATTGTACCCATGTAGGGAATCGACCGCTAGATAGGTGAATCAAGTTCCTTCTATGTAGCGAGATCTATTCCGTTCGTGGCGTACTTCTTACTACATTATGCACAATGTGGGAAGCTGCTTACCCTAATCAATACAATCATCACTTATACAATACAACCAGAAATTATTGAGAATTTACAGATTGTATTTTTTTTTATTTCACTCATTACTCACATATTAAATGTGAATATTAGCAGAACATAACTCCAGATTCAAAGACAGGTCAACAGTGAGGATTGCAGCAATGCAGGCTTCAATGCGGCGGGGCATACTACTGATCAAAGAAGTTAGAAAGTCGTGGTCCATGCTGTCCCAATATCGGACCACCTCTTCTTTCATTTCAGCAATATTTGTCAGATTTTTCTTATTGACACGGGCGGTGGGGTAGCCTAGTGGTTAAAGCGTTGGCTCGTCACGCCGAAAACCCGGGTTCGAATCCCCACATGGGTACAATGTGTGAAGCCCATTTCTGGTGTCCCCCGCCGTGATGTTGCTGGAATATTGCTAAAAGCGGCGTAAAACCAAACTCAGTCAGTCAGTCAGTCTTATTGATACTTTCCTTCATAAGTCCCCAAACATTTTCTATTGGATTTAGGCCAGGGCTATAGCTTGGCCAATCTAATAATGTCATATTTTGGGTCCGAAACCAGGCCTGTGAATGCTTTGAACGATGTTTTGGGTCGTTGTCCTGCTGGAAAATCCAAAAATGTCCATAGAACACGTGAGCAGATGGAAGTAAATGTCCCTCGAGAATATCTGTGTACCGCTCGCTGTTCATATTCCCTTCAAATACACAGAGGGGCGTTGCCCCTAACACAGATATGCCACCCCACACGTTAAATTCCGGACTGTACTTTGGGCGCTGATACAAAGGTTTTTCAGTTTGTTTGGTCCCGAAATCCAGTGTATTAGGAAACAGCCACACAGAACTTTCATCTGAGAAAATCACATTGTCCCAGTTAAAATTTCTATGCTGTAAGCACCAGTTCAACCTTCGCTCCTTTTGTTCAGGTTTCATGATCGGTGATGGAATTCCTCGACTTTTCTGCCAACCCATTGCATGCAGCTCAGTTCCTAATTGTCTCCTTACAGACAGCCACAGTTCCTCTATCAATCATATCCAGCCTTAAGTTTTCTAAACTCCTTCGTTTGTTTTTAGAAACAAGAATACCAAGCCGCCTCCTGTCACCGACAGTCAATTTTCCGGGCCTACCTGCGCCTCCCTGGTGCTCAATGCCATATCCATTTGCAATATTTTTCAAAACACGATAAACAGTGGACAAAGGGATGCCTGTTCTACTTGAAATCACTTTAGCTGATCTGATGTCCTTGTTATAATACTCTAAAATCAACTTCCTCTTCTCTAAATCATTCATACTGAGGATCACTGAAAATGTCGTCTGCTAGCAAGTAAACATAAATTCAGGTACGATTTGCCTCTTTTTTAGAGTGATTTTAAGAATGACATTATATGATAAAGAGATTATTAACCTCGTGTGTTTCCGTATCATTAATATCATATATTAGGAATTTTTTTTTATGTATTAAGCTCACCAAAGGCTCGCATAATACAATTAATGTTTTATTCCTAATATATCATGTTATGATACGGAAACACACTCGGTAAATAATCTCTGTGGATAACATTATCAACTATATAAACAGAGATGCCCAAACCCATCAGGAAATATGTATGCGACATTTGTGTCGGAATACGACCTTGGCTATTTTTTCACTAGTTTAACAATGCACACTAGGTATAGACATTACTCTCATGCTCAAAAGGAATAAATTATTTCATTGAACGTTATTGTGACAGTATTGACATCAGTGCACTTCAAAACGATATAATCATAGTTTGAAACCTCTTATAGTTTTCCATCTAAAGACAAACATTTATGACAGAACATCCCTATAGTCCTCGGTTCCCAGGTATCAGATGACTCACACAACAGGAGCAGTTAAAATTAAAAAGCAACTTATAATTGAAAGCTTTCCAAGACTTTCAAAACCTTTAAATGACTTTTTAAACAAGCATTACCATGTTTGAATTTCATGGCGTCTCTTGAAACTTTTTCTCCTTGCGAATTACGTATCAATTTGCTATAGAATACAGCTGGTGTTTAGCATTCCGGGACATCGCAATGGCGCCCATCATATTGATTTCAAGATAGGAACTGCCTCAAAGGCCCACAGAACGCTATGTTTGCCTTCTGTTTGGAACATCCCTCATCAAAAGCCATATTGATTTGATTGGCGAATAATAGAGGCAAATACCCTATTCCTGTAGCTCGGGGACTTTTATTGAGTCTGCAAGTCTTCTACTTGACGCAGTGACTTCGTTTTATTTTCGCATATACGCGGTTTATTACTCTCAATTAAGCATAAATCTCTGATATTTGCTGGAAGGAACATTGCCCCGTGGCCTGCTTGAACCATGAGACTAATGAGACCGCAGTCCAAGCCTGTCAACTTCGTAGCCATTGCTTGATGTATTGTCCATCTTAAATTACCGACTAATGATCAGCTTTCTGAGTGACACTGGAATACTTGGATGATGAAGAAGAAAAAACATAATAAGCTCTGTTAATTGTGCTGGCTTGCCGGTCTTCGTGATATTGTTCGGTGAGTGGACCTCTAGTTACGACTGTGCCAGGAGCCAGATGTCTAAATAGTGGAGAGGAGACAGTCTGGGATGCTGGATACCTCTGTAGCCGTGCCGTGGATTGCGCAATGAAACTAAAAGTGTAGATGTATCGCCATGCAGTCAATATTGGTCGTTCGTTAAACGTTTGTAGGCGATATCTACATATTTAGTCATCAGCTGATCACACGGTACTGTTTGACCAACACCGGTGTCCTACTGAATATAGGCTTGTTAATGCGGTAGATACCAGCCTACACAACCCAACGAAACAGAACTAAAACATAAATGCTCCATATCTCGGCTAATGGTTCATATAGTAATCCAAACATGTCCGTGAATGAGTCGGATAAATGTGGCTGGAATAATGGACGTTCACTGTAATGGGTATGTGGCACCATGCCCCATAGAAGAAGTGTACAGTGTACTTACAGTATTTAATTGTGGGGGGTAATCAAACGCTGACATAATGTATCAAATGGTATTCATAAAATATTCCGTTCCTGAATTTTACAGAGTTAACTATTATTTATCTTAATTCTCAAGTGACTGTCAATCAAAATAAGAATGTTTTAAGACTCTCGTGTTCGTGATTCAAAAATACACACAGTAATTTTTTCATGCATTCGGACATGAAGAACCATATTAACAGTCAAAGAGAAACCCGATATGCTGGATTGTAAAGCAAGATTTGGCGTTTGAATTGTTACGTTAATTACCTAAATTATTTTAATGGATATTACATGACAAAGAACAAAAGAAAATAGGTAAAAAATGATCCACTATAATAAACTACATAAAAATCAATAACGCGGATTTCTTGTCGTATAATTGTCTGTGAAGGAAAAGAAAATCTCCTCCGATATCTTCTATTGCAAGTCGTAAACACGGGAAAGGATTGATTTACAATGGGATCAGTTTTTCTTTCGTTGATTCAATCTTACATCGCTTGTGCTTCAAAGAAGATTGAAGTTAGTAAATAATGACGATGCAGGATGTCGGGCGAGAGATCTGTAATGATCGCAATTAATGAAATACTAATAAACTCATTAGAAAGGAGCAATCGTATATCCTTCAAGAATTTAGATAGACGCACAATCATTAAGTAGCGCTTAAATTTATGTCTTAGTTATGGACGCCAAATGTAAACCACTGTTTCTTAATTGGTTCGATTTACGGCACGGGCTTGAAGGGCATTTTCAGATATTTAATAGCCTTACAAATACAGGCCATAACTATAATCGTTTTTGTCAATTAAGAAATATATCATTTGAAACGTGTTAGGCCATTACCGCCATAATGGTACACAGCAGTTTAATACTACTGCAGGGATTCATCAGTCATGTTTGTTATTGCTGTATTTAACGAGACTGTGTCCTTGTGGACGGTTGCTCTTTCCATAGGGTAGCAGCAGTATTCGTCGTTCATTCTGGTCCGTTCTGGCTGACACATTTCTTCAACCTTAATCACTTTAATCACGTTGTGATAAAAACAGACAAATATATACATAAACATATAAGAACACATTTAAATACAAACAAGATTTAATATATTTTATGATTTGACAATCGATTTGTGTTTTTTCTTCTGTTTTTTCTAAACAAAGGGTAGGTTTGGTATTTTGCCTTTTGGATTACAGTAAAGTACTGATTCTAGTTCTTTAAAAGTGTGGGTTCGATTCACAGGTGGGTGTCATAAGGCGGACGCAACGCTAAATTCTTTCTCACTCACTTCATGGAGGAAGTGTAATCCTAAACATAACATTTGTGCAGTAATAGGGTATTGTCTCAGGGTCGGATACAGCTTTTTGCGAAAGGGGCGGGGGTGCACACTATTGAGAAAGGAGGGGTGCACACTTCATTTTCACGAGAGTTTCAATGGTCATTTTATAAACTTTCAGGACAATAGGGGGTGCACCCCTGCACGCCCACCCCCCTCCCTCTCTGGATCCACCTATGTGTCTAATACGACAAAATACGACAATCATGGATGTACCTGGAGTAACTACAGCTGGAATGGAAACAGACATAATGAACGTGACAAGCTCCGTCTGTGTGGCTGCATGCATTAATACAGTCAAGTGTTCACTGAATCGTTAGACATAAGCAATTCAAGGGAGACCCTGTGTAGCCACCAACACATCTCTACGTACCGTGTCAGGAACACTCTCATGATGATAACTAACATTATTCCATGTCCATTCACATGCTTATTGAGAACATTGCTGCATGTGTACTGAGATTATTATTAAAGCAATATTTCTATGATGATTAATAACAATGCTTCCTATACAATCCCATGATAATTAACAATTCATTATGTATGCTCAAATCATTGATAATTGATACCAATGTGTCGTGTATATTAACACGAACTTTAGTATCCGTGCTTCATGAACACTTCCATGATGATAAATAACTAGGTTTTATGTAAATTCATATGATTATTTGTAACGCTGCCTTCTGCAAACTCCCATATTGTTTTATAACATGTTTCATGTACGTACAAGTGTTGAACATTGACACTCGTACATTCATATCATAATTCGTAACATTGCTTCATCTAAACTGTTATAATGATTAAAAGCTATGCTTCAGTTACACCAACAGCAGGATCCATAACATTGCTACATAAACGGTATTTCTTGGCCACTTATATTATGATTAAAACAATTATTTGTGTGCACTCACATGATAACTAGTAACAGTACTTCTTGAACACACATCCGACGATTAATATTATTTCTTCTAAATGAACACTCATGTGGTGATTATCAACATTTCTTCATGTACACTCATGTGATAATTATCAACATTTCTTCATGAACGCTCATGTGATGATTATCAACCTACCTTCATGTACACTCATGTGGTGATTATCAACCTATCTTCATGTACACTCATGTGGTGATTATCAACATATCTTCATGTACACTCATGTGATGATTATCAACATTTATCTTCATGTACACTCTTGTGATGATTATCAACATTTCATGTACACTCATGTGATGATTATCAACATTTATCCATGTACACTCATGTGATGATTATCAACATTTCTCCATGTACACTCGTGTGATGATTATCAACATTTCTTCATGTACACTCATGTCATGATTATCAACATATCTCCATGTACACTCATGTGATGATTATCAACATTTCTTCATGTACACTCGTGTGATGATTATCAACCTATCTTCATGTACACTCATGTGATGATTATCAACATTTCTTCATGTACACTCATGTGATGATTATCAACCTATCTTCATGTACACTTGCGTGATGATTATGATTTTATCATCAACCTATCTTCATAACATTTCTTCATGTACTCATGTGATGATTATCAACATTTCTCCATGTACACTCATGTGATGATTATCAACCTATCTTCATGTACACTCATGTTGATGATTATCAACCTATCTTCATGTACACTCATGTGATGATTATCAACATCAACATATCTTCATGTACACTCATGTGATGATTATCAACATTTCTTCATGTACACTCTGTGATGATTATCAACATTTATTCATGTACACTCATGTGATGATTATCAACATTTATCTCCATGTGATGTTACACTCATGTGATGATTATCAACATTTCTTCATGTACACTCATGTGATGATTATCAACATATCTTCATGTACACTCATGTGATGATTATCAACATTTCTTCATGTACACTCGTGTGATGGTTATCAACATTTCTCCATGTACACTCGTGTGATGATTATCAACATTTCTCCATGTACACTCATGTGATGATTATCAACATATCTTCATGTACATTCATGTGATGATTATCAACATATCTTCATGTACACTCGTGTGATGATTATCAACATATCTTCATGTACACTCATGTGATGATTATCAACATTTCTTCATGTACACTCATGTGATGATTATCAACATTTATCAATGTACACTCATGTGATGATTATCAACCTATCTTCATGTACACTCATGTGATGATTATCAACCTATCTTCATGTACACTCATGTGGTGATTATCAACCTATCTTCATGTACACTCATGTGGTGATTATCAACATTTCGTCATATACACTCGTGTGATGATCATCAACATATCTTCATGTACACTCATGTGATGATCATCAACATTTCTTCATGTACACTCTTGTGATGATTATCAACATTTCTCCATGTACACTCATGTGATGATTATCAACATTTATCCATGTACACTCATGTGATGGTTATCAACATTTATCCAAGTACACTCGTGTGATGATTATCAACATTTCTTCATGTACAATCATGTGATGATTATCAACATATCTTCATGTACACTCATGTGATGATTATCAACATTTCTTCATGTACACTCGTGTGATGGTTATCAACATTTCTCCAAGTACACTCGTGTGATGATTATCAACATTTCTCCATGTACACTCATGTCATGATCATCAACTTTTCTCCATGTACGCTCATGTGATGATTATCAACATATCTCAATGTACACTCATGTAGTGATTATCAACATATCTTCATGTACACTCATGTGATGATTATCAACATTTCTTCATGTGCTCTCATGTGACGATTATCAACATTTATCAATGAACACTCATGTGATGATTATCAACCTATCTTCATGTACACTCATGTGGTGATTATCAACCTATCTTCATGTACACTCTTGTGATGATTATCAACATTTATCAATGAACACTCATGTGATGATTATCAACTTTTATCCATGTACACTCATGTGATGGTTATCAACATTTCTCCATGTACACTCGTGTGATGATTATCAACATTTCTTCATGTACACTCATGTGATGATTATCAACATATCTTCATGTACACTCATGTGATGATTATCAACATTTCTTCATGTACACTCATGTGATGATTATCAACATTTCTCCATGTACACTCATGTGATGATTATCAACATATCTTCATGTACACTCATGTGATGATTATCAACATATCTTCATGTACACTCATGTGATGATTATCAACATATCTTCATGTACACTCGTGTGATGATTATCAACATTTCTCCATGTACACTCATGTGATGATTATCAACATATCTCCATGTACGCTCACGTGATGATTATCAACATATCTTCATGTACACTCATCAGATGATTATCAACATATCTTCATGTACACTTATGTGATGATTATCAACATTTATCTATGTACACTCATGTGATGATTATCAACATATCTTCATGTGCACTCGCGTGATGATTATCACCATTTATCCATGTACGCTCATGTGATGATTAATAACATTTCTTCATGTACACTCATGTGATGATTATCAACATTTCTCCATGTACACTCATGTGATGATTATCAACCTATCTTCATGTACACTCATGTGATGATTATCAACCTATCTTCATGTACACTCATGTGATGATTATCAACATTTCTTCATGTACACTCGTGTGATGATTATCAACATATCTTCATGTACACTCATGTGATGATTATCAACATTTCTTCATGTACACTCATGTGATGATCATCAACATTTCTTCATGTACACTCTTGTGATGATTATCAACATTTCTTCATGTACAGTCTCGTGATGATTATCAACATATCTTCATGTACACTCATGTGATGATCATCAACATTTCTTCATGTACACTCGTGTTATGAATATCAACTTATCTTCATGTACACTCATGTGATGATTATCAACATATCTTTATGTACACTCATGTGATGATTATCAACCTATCTTCATGTACACTCATGTGATGATTATCAACCTATCTTCATGTTCACTCGTGTGATAATTATCAACATTTCTTCATGTACACTCATGTGATGATTATCAACATATCTCCATGTACACTCGTGTGATGACTATCAACATTTGTTCATGTACACTCTCGTGATGACTATGAACATATCTTCATGTAGACTCATGTTGTGATTATCAACATTTCTCCATGTACACTCATGTGATGATTATCAACATTTCTTCATGTACATTCGTGTGATGATTATCAACCTATCTTCATGTACACTCATGTGATGATTATCAACCTATCTTCATGTACACTCGCGTGATGATTATCAACATATCTTCATATACTCTCTTGTGGTCCTTATCACCCTATCTTCATGTACGCTCATGTGATGATTATCAACATTTCTCCATGTACACTCATGTGATGATTATCACCATTGATCCATGTACACTCATGTGATGATTATCAATATTTCTCAATGTACACTCATGTGATGATTATCAACCTATCTTCATGTTCACTCATGTGATGATTATCAACATTTCTCCATGTACACTCGTGTGATGATTATCAACCTTTCTTCATATACACTCGTGTGATGATTATCAACATTTCTCCATGTACACTCATGTGATGATAATCAACCTTTCTTCATGTACACTCATGTGATGATCATCAACATTTCTCCATGTACACTCGTGTGATCATTATCAACATATCTTCATGTACACTCGTGTGATGATTATTAACCTATCTTCATGTACACTCATGTGATGATTATCAACATATCTTCATGTTCACTCATGGGATGATTATCAACATTTCTCATGTGTATTCGTGTGGTGATTATCAACATTTCTCCATGGACACTCGTGTGATTATTATCAACATTTCTCCATGTACACTAGTGTGTGTGAATATCAACATTTCTTCATGTACACTCATGTGATGAATATCAACCTATCTTCATGTACGCTCATGTGATGATTATCAACATTTCTTCATATGCACGTACGTGATGAATATCAACATATCTTCATGTACACTCTTGAGGTGATTATCAACCTCTCTTCATGTACACTCATGTGATGATTATCAACCTATCTTCATGTACACTCATGTGATGATTATCAACATTTCTTCATGTTCACTCAGGTAATGATTATCTACATATCTTCATGTACACTCGTGTGATGATTATCAACATTTCTTCATGTACACTCATGTGATGATTATCAACATTTTTTCATGTACACTCATGTGATGATTATCAACATTTCTCCATGTAAGCTCATGCGATGATTATCAATCTATCTCCATGTACACTCATGTGATGATTATCAACATTTCTTCATGTATACTCGCGTGATGATTATCAACCTATATTCATCTACACTCATGTGATGATTATCAACCTTTCTCCAAGTACGCTCATGCGATAATTATATATCTATCTTCATTTACACTCCTGTGATGGTTATCAACATATCTTCATGTACATTCATGCGATGATTATCAATCTATCTTCATGTACGCTCATGTGATGATTATCAACATTTATCCATGTACGCTCATGCGATGATTATCAACCTATCTTCATGTACACTCATGTGATGATTATCAACCTAACCTCATGTACACTCATGCAATGAATATCAATCTATCTTCATGTACACTCATGTGATGATTATCAACATTTCTTCATGTGCATTCGTGTGGTGATTATCAACATTTCTCCATGGACACTCGTGTGATGATTAATAACATTTCTCCGTGTACACTCATGTGATGATTATCAACACTTCCCGATTGTACACTCGTGTGATTATTATCAACATTTCTCCATGTACACTAGTGTGTGTGAATATCAACATTTCTTCATGTACACTCATGTGATGAATATCAACCTATCTTCATGTACGCTCACGTGATGATTATCAACATTTCTTCATGTGCACGTACGTGTTGAATATCAACATATCTTCATGTACACTCTTGAGGTGATTATCAACCTCTCTTCATGTACACTCATGTGATGATTATCAACCTATCTTCATGTACACTCATGTGATGATTATCAACATTTCTTCATGTTCACTCAGGAAATGATTATCAACATATCTTCATGTACACTCGTGTGATGATTATCAACATATCTTCTTGCACACTCTCGTGATGATTATCAACATTTCTTCATGTACAACTCATGTGATGATTATCAACATTTCTTCATGTAAACTCATGTGATGATTATCAACATTTCTCCATGTACGCTCATGAGATGATTATCAACATTTCCTGAAGTACACTCGCGTGATGATTATCAACCTATCTTCATGTACACTCGTGTGGAGATTATCAACATTTCTTCATGTACACTCTCGTGATGATTATCAACATATCTTCATGTACACTCATGTGATGATTATCAATCTATCCTCATGTACGCTCATCTGATGATTATCATCATTTCTCCATGTACACTCATGCGATGAATATCAATCTACTTCATGTATACTCATGTTGTGATTATCAACATTTCTTCATGTGCATTCGTGTGGTGATTATCAACATTTCTTCATGTACACTCATGTGATGAGTATCAACGTACCTTCTTGTACGCTCATGTGATGATTATCAACATATCTCCATATACCCTCATGTGATGATTATCAATATTTCTTCATGTGGACTCGTGTAATGATTATAAACATTTCTCCATGTACATTCGTCTGATGATTATCAACATTTCTCCGTGTACACTCATGTGATGATTATCAACATTTCTTCATGTACACTCATGTGATGATTATCAACATTTCTCCATGTACGCTCATGTGATGATTATCAACATTTATCCATGTACGCTCATGCGATGATTATCAACCTATCTTCATGTACACTCATGTGATGATTATCAACCTAACCTCATGTACACTCATGCAATGAATATCAATCTATCTTCATGTACACTCATGTGATGATTATCAACATTTCTTCATGTGTATTCGTGTGGTGATTATCAACATTTCTCCATGGACACTCGTGTGATGATTATCAACATATCTTCATGTACACTCATGTGATGAATATAAATCTATCTTCATGTACACTCATGTGATGATTATCAACCTATCTTCATGTGCATTCGAGTGGTGGTTATCAACATTTCTCCATGTACACTCATGTGATGATTTATAACATTTCTCCATATACACTAGTGTGATGATTATCAACATTTCTTCATGTACACTCATGTGATGATCATCAACATATCTTCATGTACACTCGTGTGATGATTATCAACATTTCTTCATGTACACTCATGTGATGATCATCAACATATCTTCATGTACACTCATGCGATGAATATAAATCTATCTTCATGTACACTCGTGTAATGATTATCAACCTATCTTCATGTACACTCATGCGATGAATATAACTCTATCTTCATGTACACTCGTGTGATGATTATCAACCTATCTTCATATACACTCATGTGATGATTATCAACCTATCTTCATAAACACTCTTGTGATGATTATCAACATTTCTCCATGTACGCTTATGCGATGATTATTAATCTATCTTCATGTACACTCAAGTGATGATTATCAACCTATCTTCATGTATACTCGTGTGATGATTATCAACATTTCTACATGTACGCTCATGCGACGATTGTCAACCTATCTTCATGTACACTCATGTGATGATTATCAATCTATATTCATGTACCCTCATGTGATGATTATCAACCTTTCTCCATGTACGCTCATGTGATGATTATCAACATTTCTTCATGTACACTCGTGTGATGATTATCAACGTATCTTCATGTACACTCATGCGATGAATATAAATCTATCTTCATGTACACTCATGTGATGATTATCAACCTATCTTCATGTGCATTCGAGTGGTGGTTATCAACATTTCTCCATGTACACTCGTGTGATGATTTATAACATTTCTCCAAGTACACTCGTGTGATGATTATCAACATTTCTTCATGTACACTCATGTGATGATTATCAACATTTTTTCATGTACACTCATGTGATGATTATCAACATTTCTTCATGTATACTCTCATGTGATGATTATCAATCTATCTCCATGTACACTCATGTGATGATTATCAACCTATCTTCATATACACTCTTGTGATGATTATCAACCTTTCTCCAAGTACGCTCATGCGATAATTATATATCTATCTTCATTTACACTCCTGTGATGGTTATCAACATATCTTCATGTGCATTCATGCGATGATTATCAATCTATCTTCATGTACGCTCATGTGATGATTATCAACATTTCTTCATATGCACGTACGTGATGAATATCAACATATCTTCATGTACACTCTTGAGGTGATTATCAACCTCTCTTCATGTACACTCATGTGATGATTATCAACCTATCTTCATGTACACTCATGTGATGATTATCAACATTTCTTCATGTTCACTCAGGTAATGATTATCTACATATCTTCATGTACACTCGTGTGATGATTATCAACATTTCTTCATGTACACTCATGTGATGATTATCAACATTTTTTCATGTACACTCATGTGATGATTATCAACATTTCTCCATGTAAGCTCATGCGATGATTATCAATCTATCTCCATGTACACTCATGTGATGATTATCAACATTTCTTCATGTATACTCGCGTGATGATTATCAACCTATATTCATCTACACTCATGTGATGATTATCAACCTTTCTCCAAGTACGCTCATGCGATAATTATATATCTATCTTCATTTACACTCCTGTGATGGTTATCAACATATCTTCATGTACATTCATGCGATGATTATCAATCTATCTTCATGTACGCTCATGTGATGATTATCAACATTTATCCATGTACGCTCATGCGATGATTATCAACCTATCTTCATGTACACTCATGTGATGATTATCAACCTAACCTCATGTACACTCATGCAATGAATATCAATCTATCTTCATGTACACTCATGTGATGATTATCAACATTTCTTCATGTGCATTCGTGTGGTGATTATCAACATTTCTCCATGGACACTCGTGTGATGATTAATAACATTTCTCCGTGTACACTCATGTGATGATTATCAACACTTCCCGATTGTACACTCGTGTGATTATTATCAACATTTCTTACACTAGTGTCTTGAATATCAACATTTCTTCATGTACACTCATGTGATGAATATCAACCTATCTTCATGTACGCTCACGTGATGATTATCAACATTTCTTCATGTGCACGTACGTGTTGAATATCAACATATCTTCATGTACACTCTTGAGGTGATTATCAACCTCTCTTCATGTACACTCATGTGATGATTATCAACATATCTTCATGTACACTCATGTGATGATTATCAACATTTCTTCATGTTCACTCAGGAAATGATTATCAACATATCTTCATGTACACTCGTGTGATGATTATCAACATATCTTCTTGCACACTCTCGTGATGATTATCAACACATGTACACTCATGTGATGATTATCAACATTTCTTCATGTAAACTCATGTGATGATTATCAACATTTCTCCATGTACGCTCATGAGATGATTATCAACATTTCTTGAAGTACACTCGCGTGATGATTATCAACCTATCTTCATGTACACTCGTGTGGAGATTATCAACATTTCTTAATGTACACTCTCGTGATGATTATCAACATATCTTCATGTACACTCATGTGATGATTATCAATCTATCCTCATGTACGCTCATCTGATGATTATCATCATTTCTCCATGTACACTCATGCGATGAATATCAATCTACTTCATGTATACTCATGTTGTGATTATCAACATTTCTTCAAGTGCATTCGTGTGGTGATTATCAACATTTCTTCATGTACACTCATGTGATGAGTATCAACGTACCTTCTTGTACGCTCATGTGATGATTATCAACATATCTCCATATACCCTCATGTGATGATTATCAATATTTCTTCATGTGGACTCGTGTAATGATTATAAACATTTCTCCATGTACATTCGTGTGATGATTATCAACATTTCTCCGTGTACACTCATGTGATGATTATCAACATTTCTTCATGTACACTCATGTGATGATTATCAACATTTCTCCATGTACGCTCATGTGATGATTATCAACATTTATCCATGTACGCTCATGCGATGATTATCAACCTATCTTCATGTACACTCATGTGATGATTATCAACCTAACCTCATGTACACTCATGCAATGAATATCAATCTATCTTCATGTACACTCATGTGATGATTATCAACATTTCTTCATGTGCATTCGTGTGGTGATTATCAACATTTCTCCATGGACACTCGTGTGATGATTAATAACATTTCTCCGTGTACACTCATGTGATGATTATCAACACTTCCCGATTGTACACTCGTGTGATTATTATCAACATTTCTTCATGTACACTAGTGTGTGTGAATATCAACATTTCTTCATGTACACTCATGTGATGAATATCAACCTATCTTCATGTACGCTCATGTGATGATTATCAACATTTCTTCATAATCACTCACGTGATGAATATCAACATATCTTCATGTACACTCTTGAGGTGATTATCAACCTCTCTTCATGTACACTCATGTGATGATTATCAACCTATCTTCATGTACACTCATGTGATGATTATCAACATTTCTTCATGTTCACTCAGGTAATGATTATCTACATATCTTCATGTACACTCGTGTGATGATTATCAACATTTCTTCATGTACACTCATGTGATGATTATCAACATTTTTTCATGTACACTCATGTGATGATTATCAACATTTCTCCATGTAAGCTCATGCGATGATTATCAATCTATCTCCATGTACACTCATGTGATGATTATCAACATTTCTTCATGTATACTCGCGTGATGATTATCAACCTATATTCATCTACACTCATGTGATGATTATCAACCTTTCTCCAAGTACGCTCATGCGATAATTATATATCTATCTTCATTTACACTCCTGTGATGGTTATCAACATATCTTCATGTACATTCATGCGATGATTATCAATCTATCTTCATGTACGCTCATGTGATGATTATCAACATTTATCCATGTACGCTCATGCGATGATTATCAACCTATCTTCATGTACACTCATGTGATGATTATCAAGCCTAACCTCATGTACACTCATGCAATGAATATCAATCTATCTTCATGTACACTCATGTGATGATTATCAACATTTCTTCATGTGCATTCGTGTTGTGATTATCAACATTTCTCCATGGACACTCGTGTGATGATTAATAACATTTCTCCGTGTACACTCATGTGATGATTATCAACACTTCCCGATTGTACACTCGTGTGATTATTATCAACATTTCTCCATGTACACTAGTGTGTGTGAATATCAACATTTCTTCATGTACACTCATGTGATGAATATCAACCTATCTTCATGTACGCTCACGTGATGATTATCAACATTTCTTCATGTGCACGTACGTGTTGAATATCAACATATCTTCATGTACACTCTTGAGGTGATTATCAACCTCTCTTCATGTACACTCATGTGATGATTATCAACCTATCTTCATGTACACTCATGTGATGATTATCAACATTTCTTCATGTTCACTCAGGAAATGATTATCAACATATCTTCATGTACACTCGTGTGATGATTATCAACATATCTTCTTGCACACTCTCGTGATGATTATCAACATTTCTACATGTACACTCATGTGATAATTATCAACATTTCTTCATGTAAACTCATGTGATGATTATCAACATTTCTCCATGTACGCTCATGAGATGATTATCAACATTTCTTGAAGTACACTCGCATGATGACTATCAACCTATCTTCATGTACACTCGTGTGGAGATTATCAACATTTCTTAATGTACACTCTCGTGATGATTATCAACATATCTTCATGTACACTCATGTGATGATTATCAACCTATCTTCATGTACACTCATGTGATGATTATCAACATTTCTTCATGTTCACTCAGGTAATGATTATCAACATATCTTCATGTACACTCGTGTGATGATTATCAACCTATCTTCTTGCACACTCTCGTGATGATTATCAAGATTTCTACATGTACACTCAAGAGATGATTATCAACATTTCTACATGTACACTCATATGATGATTATCAACATTTCTTCATGTAAACTCATGTGATGATTATCAACATTTCTCCTCGTACACTCATGTGATGATTATCAACATTTCTTCATGTAAACTCATGTGATGATTATCAACATTTCTCCATGTACGCTCATGAGATGATTATCAACATTTCTTGAAGTACACTCGCGTGATGATTATCAACCTATCTTCATGTACACTCATGTGATGATTATCAAGTTATCTTCAAGTACACTCGTGTGGAGATTATCAACATTTCTTAATGTACACTCTCGTGATGATTATCAACATATCTTCATGTACACTCATGTGATGATTATCAATCTATCCTCATGTACGCTCATCTGATGATTATCATCATTTCTCCATGTACACTCATGCGATGAATATCAATCTACTTCATGTATACTCATGTTGTGATTATCAACATTTCTTCATGTGCATTCGTGTGGTGATTATCAACATTTCTTCATGTACACTCATGTGATGAGTATCAACGTACCTTCTTGTACGCTCATGTGATGATTATCAACATATCTCCATGTACCCTCATGTGATGATTATCAATATTTCTTCATGTGGACTCGTGTAATGATTATAAACATTTCTCCATGTACACTCGTGTGATGATAATCAAGATTTCTCCATGTACACTCATGTGATGATTATCAACATTTCTTCATGTACACTCATGTGATGATTATCAACATTTCTCCATGTACGCTCATGTGATGATTATCAACATTTCTTGAAGTACACTCGCGTGATGATTATCAACCTATCTTCATGTACACTCATGTGATGATTATCAAGTTATCTTCAAGTACACTCGTGTGGTGATTATCAACATTTCTTAATGTACACTATCGTGATGATTATCAACATATCTTCATGTACACTCATGTGATGATTATCAATCTATCTTCATGTACACTCATGTTGTGATTATCAACATATCTTCATGTACACTCGTGTGATGATTATCAACATTTCTTCATGTGGACTCGTGTAATGATTATAAACATTTCTCCATGGACGCTCGTGTGATGATTATCAATATTTCTTCATGTAGACTCATGTGATGAATATCAACCTATCTTCATGTACACTCATGTGATGATCATCAACATTTCTCCATGTACACTCATGTGATGATTTTCAAGTTATCTTCAAGTACACTCGTGTGGTGATTATCAACATTTCTTAATGTACACTCTCGTGATGATTATTATCTTCATGTACACTCATGTGATGATTATATCTTCATGTACGCTCATCTGATGACTATCAACATTTCTCCATGTACACTCATGCGATGAATATCAATCTACTTCATGTACACTCATGTTGTGATTATCAACATTTCTTCAAGTGCATTCGTGTGGTGATTATCAACATTTCTTCATGTACACTCATGTGATGATTATCAACATATCTCCATGGACACTCGTGTGATGATTATCAATATTTCTTCATGTAGACTCATGTGATGAATATCAACCTATCTTCGTGTACACTCATGTGATGATTATCAACATATCTTCACGTACACTCATGTGATGATTATCAACATATCTTCACGTACACTCATGTGATGATCATCAACATTTCTTCATGTACACTCTCGTGATGATTATCAACATATCTTCACGTACACTCATGTGAGGATTATCAACATTTCTCCATGTACACTCATGTTATGATTATCAACATTTCTCCATGTACGCTCGTGTGATGATTATGAACCTATCTTCATGTACACTCATTTGATGATTATCAACATTTCTTCATGTACACTCATGTTATGATTATCAACATTTCTCCATGTACGCTCGTGTGATGATTATGAACCTATCTTCATGTACACTCATTTGATGATTATCAACATTTCTTCATGTACACTCATGTGATGATTATCAACAGTTCTTCATGTACACTCTCGTAATGATTATCAACATATCTTCATGTACACTCATGTGATGATTATCAACATTTCTTCATGTACACTCTCGTGATGAATATCAACCTATCTTCATGTACACTCATGTGATGATTATCATTATTTCTTCATGTACAGTCTCGTGATGATTATCAACATATCTTCATGTACACTCATGTGATGATCATCAACATTTCTTCATGTACACTCATGTGATGATCATCAACATTTCTTCATGTACACTCATGTGATGAATATCAACTTATCTTCATGTACACTCATGTGATGATTATCAACATTTCTTCATGTACACTCATGTGATGATTATCAACATATCTTCATGTGCATTCGTGTGGTGATTATCAACATTTCTTCATGTACACTCTTGTGATGATTAATAACATTTCTTCATGGACACTCATGTGATAATCATCAACATTTCTTCATGTACACTGATGTGATGATCATCAACATTTCTCCATGTACACTCATGCGATGATCATCAACATTTCTTCATGGACACTCATGTGATGAATATCAACCTATCTTCATGTACACTCATGTGATGATCATCAACATTTCTTCATGTACACTCATGTGATGAATATCAACCTATCTTCATGTACACTCATGTGATGATTATCAACATTTCTTCATGTACACTCATGTGATGATCATCAACATTTCTTCATGTACACTCATGTGATGATCATCAACATTTCTTCATGTACACTCATGTGATGATCATCAACATTTCTTCATGTACACTCATGTGATGATTATCAACATTTCTCCATGTACACTCTCGTGATGATTATCAACATTTCTTCATGTACACTCTCGTGATGATTATCAACATATCTTCATGTACACTCGTGTGATGATTATCAACTTATCTTCATGTACACTCATGTGATGATCATCAACATTTCTCCATGTACACTCATGTCATGATTATCAACATTTCTCCATGTACGCTCATGTGATGATTATCAACATTTCTTGAAGTACACTCGCGTGATGATTATCAACCTATCTTCATGTACACTCATGTGATGATTATCAAGTTATCTTCAAGTACACTCGTGTGGTGATTATCAACATTTCTTAATGTACACTCTCGTGATGATTATCAACATATCTTCATGGTACACTCATGTGATGATTATCAATCTATCTTCATGTACACTCATGTTGTGATTATCAACATATCTTCATGTACACTCGTGTGATGATTATCAACATTTCTTCATGTGGACTCGTGTAATGATTATAAACATTTCTCCATGGACGCTCGTGTGATGATTATCAATATTTCTTCATGTAGACTCATGTGATGAATATCAACCTATCTTCATGTACACTCATGTGATGATCATCAACATTTCTCCATGTACACTCATGTGATGATTTTCAAGTTATCTTCAAGTACACTCGTGTGGTGATTATCAACATTTCTTAATGTACACTCTCGTGATGATTATCAACATATCTTCATGTACACTCATGTGATGATTATCAATCTATCTTCATGTACGCTCATCTGATGACTATCAACATTTCTCCATGTACACTCATGCGATGAATATCAATCTACTTCATGTACACTCATGTTGTGATTATCAACATTTCTTCAAGTGCATTCGTGTGGTGATTATCAACATTTCTTCATGTACACTCATGTGATGATTATCAACATATCTCCATGGACACTCGTGTGATGATTATCAATATTTCTTCATGTAGACTCATGTGATGAATATCAACCTATCTTCGTGTACACTCATGTGATGATTATCAACATATCTTCACGTACACTCATGTGATGATTATCAACATATCTTCACGTACACTCATGTGATGATCATCAACATTTCTTCATGTACACTCTCGTGATGATTATCAACATATCTTCACGTACACTCATGTGAGGATTATCAACATTTCTCCATGTACACTCATGTTATGATTATCAACATTTCTCCATGTACGCTCGTGTGATGATTATGAACCTATCTTCATGTACACTCATTTGATGATTATCAACATTTCTTCATGTACACTCATGTTATGATTATCAACATTTCTCCATGTACGCTCGTGTGATGATTATGAACCTATCTTCACGTACACTCATTTGATGATTATCAACATTTCTTCATGTACACTCATGTGATGATTATCAACAGTTCTTCATGTACACTCTCGTAATGATTATCAACATATCTTCATGTACACTCATGTGATGATTATCAACATTTCTTCATGTACACTCTCGTGATGAATATCAACCTATCTTCATGTACACTCATGTGATGATTATCATTATTTCTTCATGTACAGTCTCGTGATGATTATCAACATATCTTCATGTACACTCATGTGATGATCATCAACATTTCTTCATGTACACTCATGTGATGATCATCAACATTTCTTCATGTACACTCATGTGATGATCATCAACATTTCTTCATGTACACTCATGTGATGAATATCAACTTATCTTCATGTACACTCATGTGATGATCATCAACATTTCTTCATGTACACTCATGTGATGATTATCAACATATCTTCATGTGCATTCGTGTGGTGATTATCAACATTTCTTCATGTACACTCTTGTGATGATTAATAACATTTCTTCATGGACACTCATGTGATAATCATCAACATTTCTTCATGTACACTGATGTGATGATCATCAACATTTCTCCATGTACACTCATGCGATGATCATCAACATTTCTTCATGGACACTCATGTGATGAATATCAACCTATCTTCATGTACACTCAGGTGATGATCATCAACATTTCTTCATGTACACTCATGTGATGAATATCAACCTATCTTCATGTACACTCATGTGATGATTATCAACATTTCTTCATGTACACTCATGTGATGATCATCAACATTTCTTCATGTACACTCATGTGATGATCATCAACATTTCTTCATGTACACTCATGTGATGATCATCAACATTTCTTCATGTACACTCATGTGATGATTATCAACATTTCTCCATGTACACTCTCGTGATGATTATCAACATTTCTTCATGTACACTCTCGTGATGATTATCAACATATCTTCATGTACACTCGTGTGATGATTATCAACTTATCTTCATGTACACTCATGTGATGATCATCAACATTTCTCCATGTACACTCATGTCATGATCATCAACATTTCTTCATGTAACCCTCATGTGATGATCATCAGCATTTCTTCATGTACACTCATGTGATGATCATCAACATTTCTTCATGTACACTCTCGTGATGATTATCAGCATTTCTTCATGTACACTCTCGTGATGATTATCAACATTTCTTCATGTAAACGCCCAGAATGTTCATATCATTATATCATGTTCAGAAAATCCTTTTGATAGTCTTGTCACCCGACGAATCGGATTTATATGTCCCCGTCGAGATATAGCTGGAATATTGCTAAAGCTTAAAACCACACATTATAATGTCTGCATTATACCTGTTAGTGTTCAGTATCAGTTTATTTTGTGCAGTATCAGAGTCCAATAATAAAATCGTGAATCTACTATTTAGGGTTTCAAGCATGGGATAAAATTCCTTAGTAACAAGTAGTATTGAGCAAAAGAGAAGGTCTTCCTGTTTCATACGCATCAACACAATTGAATATATAGCTCTATCAAAGAATAAGACCCATTCTGCAAAAATAGCTGAAATGTTAAAAAGAAGAATTGGATTTGGATTTAAACTCAAAGAACTAGAAATTCCTAACACAACGAAGGCAAGTTCATATTCATTGTTTCGGTAAGTAGATATAATTTGTACATACAAACATAGGGTGTTTTATTACCCTTGTTCGAGGGATCATCAATTAACAGTTCTATTGCAAGGTAAAACAAATACACAACTATGCCGTAAGTACTGGTCCCGCCGTAATGAAATACTCACTTACCGAGTCTGCCAGAAACTGCCTAGGGATACATAGTGTCAGAAGAGGAGTAAAATCCCCATCACTGGGGTCGCTCTTATTTCAAGACCCTGTCGCCTCACTGGCGATCAATGTTGAAACCAGTTGTTCAAGTATAATCTCTGACCAACACGTGAATCCGTATGCAATCAGCTGACTTTCAGACTACTTGCTGACACAATGTATAAATAAATAGTTAGTGGTTAGACAACACACATAGACAGACAGTCAGATATCTTGCACAATTCATGGGTGCATCAAGCCACGTATTGTAACAACTGCTGCTCACTCTCCCCCTCACTACTTCTACTACCTCTATGTTTTATAGATAAAAGGAAAATGTAGTAGAAAAGGGGTTGGGTGGTCCAGCCACTACTATTACTATTATAGTTATTTGTAACAACACAGAAACGGTACCTGTTATAAACAAGGCATACATGTACGCTGACATATTCAGGGCTTTAAGTCAGGTCTACTATGTACACATACAGTATTTAGATTAAAAGAATAGAAGTATGCGAAAAAGCCGAAATATATATTCAGTTTAGATATGCATGTATATTAATATGGAATATGTCGTTTGTTTGTGTTTGTTGTTTAGCAATATTCCAGCTGTATGGCGGGGGTCTTTAAATAATCGAGTCTGGACCAGACAGTCCAGTGATCAACACCATGTGCATCGATCTACGCAACTGGGATACAATGAAATGTGTCCCATCCCCGTTAGTCGCCGTTTATGACAAGCATGGATTGCTGAAGACCAGTTTCAACCCGGATCTTCACGGGTAGAAGCTCATTTAACACTGGCAATAAACAAAGTGTAAGGTCAGTTAAAATCATTACGTTGATATCTATTCAATCTTAATCACATTTGAAGTCTTGGTATTAATGTACAAAATGTCACAATGTGGCCAATATTGCTGCAATACAATCAGGAAAACGTCTTTAATAAGGATCCGCTCAAGCACAGTCATCTGACGGAAATTTAATCACGATGGTTATGAATAATATTTTGAAGTTCAAATATTATTAATATAGTTCATTCCGTTAGAAATATAAATGATATTTATGTTTAGAAACATTGCAGGAAAAAGTAATTAAAGTGACAAACCCACTTTTGGTGAAGGACTGTTGGATAGCTATTCTTATCGTGAATAGTACCAGATGAAAGCTAATCCCTAGAATACGCCCAGTGGTAAAGGAAACATGTTCAAGGAGAGAAAAGCATCTAGGCATCTACTAAAATTAGTGGTGATAATTCTATAGTTTGTCATTAAAAGAAGATCCACTCTTAATGCCGATACACCATGAGAAGAATGTTGTAAACAACAAAATATTCCATGTTTAGAGTGTGTTTATTTAGGGTCGAAACGTGGTTAACGGCTGAATAAATTTTAGGCTACATGTTTAGACGTGTATCCCAGTAGGGTATTACATGTATAAGTTTTAGGCTACATGTTTAGACGTGTATCCCAGTAGGGTATTACATGTGTAAGTTTTAGGCTACATGTTTAGACGTGTATCCCACTAGGGTATTACATGTATAAGTTTAAGGCTACATGTTTAGACGTGTATCCCAGTAGGGTATTACGTGTATAAGTGTTAGGCTACATGTTTAGACGTGTATCCCAGTAGGGTATTACATGTGCTACATTCTGTTTAACAGACCTACCACATAAAGGAAGCGGGAAGGAGGGAAGGTAACTGCAAAACCAAATCAACTGTAGCTTTCTAGGGACAAACTATCTAAACGAACAACCAGTGAATATCCGGATAAGATATTGAAAAAAACCGTACACTTCCTGTAGGCGAGGTCACTAATCGGCGCCATCTGTGAGAAAGTCTTCACCTTTTTCAAGTGCACAAGATCGAATTATCACACATTCTTTTTTCTATGATTTTTTATAGATCTACAATATTTTTTTTAAATTGTGAACTTTCTCTACATTTATTACATACTATTAAGTTGTGAAGTTTACCGTGTACATATTTTCTGTCCTTTATAATTATTGGCTTGCAATTTGAAAAGTTTGTTAATTTTCATACGGCTCGTGTGCCTCTGACAGACAAATTGCCAAATTCAAGTTATTTCAAAACTTTTGTGTTTTTAATTAAAATCTCCAATACAACATTCAGCTCAGAATAAATGTTGCTATGCAATCACGTTTTAATTATTGTACATAGATGAACAACTTTGAATAACACATTTCATAATGTGTTTTCTTTCTGAACATACAGAAATGACTTAAGGCTCGGTGTAAACAATCTCAGAATTATTAGGATATTTACACAATGATATGCACTTTGTCGTAAACAATGTTAGAATTATTAGGATAATACAAAGTGATATGCACTTTCTCGTAAACAATGTTGGAATTATTAGGATAATACACAGTGATATGCACTTTGTCATAAACAATGTTGGAATTATTAGGATAATACACAGTGATATGCACTTTGCCGTAAACAATGTTGGAATTATTAGGATAATACACAGTGATATGCACTTTGCCGTAAACAATGTTGGAATTATTAGGATAATACACAGTGATATGCAATTTATCTGTAAACAATGTAGGAATTATTAGGATAATACACAGTGATATGCAATTTATCTGTAAACAATGTAGGAATTATTAGGATAATACAAAGTGATATGCAATTTGTCGTAAACAATGTTGGAATTATTAGGATAATACACAGTGATATGCACTTTGTCGTAAACAATGTTGGAATTATTAGGATAATACACAGTGATATGCAATTTATCTGTAAACAATGCTGGAATTATTAGGATAATACACAGTGATATGCAATTTATCTGTAAACAATGCTGGAATTATTAGGATAATACACAGTGATATGCACTTTGTCGTAAACAATGCTGGAATTATTAGGATAATACACAGTGATATGCACTTTGCCATAAACAATGTTAGAATTATTAGGATAATACACAGTGACATGCACTTTGTCGTAAACAATGTTGGAATTATTAGGATAATACACAGTGATATGCACTTTGTCGTAAACAATGCTGGAATTATTAGGATAATTATGCACTTTGTCGTAAACAATGCTGGAATTATTAGGATAATACACAGTGATATGCAACACAGTGATATGCACTTTGCCGTAAACAATGCTGGAATTATTAGGATAATAACACAGTGATATGCACTTTGTCGTAAACAATGTTGGAATTATTAGGATAATACAAAGTGATATGCACTTTGCTGTAAACAATGTTAGAATTATTAGGATAATACACAGTGATATGCACTTTGCCATAAACAATGTTAGAATTATTAGGATAATACAAAGTGACATGCACTTTGTCGTAAACAATGTTGGAATTATTAGGATAATACACAGTGATATGCACTTTGTCGTAAACAATGCTGGAATTATTAGGATAATACACAGTGATATGCACTTTGTCGTAAACAATGCTGGAATTATTAGGATAATACAAAGTGATATGCACTTTGCTGTAAACAATGTTGGAATTATTAGGATAATACACAGTGATATGCACTTTGCCATAAACAATGTTAGAATTATTAGGATAATACACAGTGACATGCACTTTGTCGTAAACAATGTTGGAATTATTAGGATAATACACAGTGATATGCACTTTGTCGTAAACAATGCTGGAATTATTAGGATAATACACAGTGATATACACTTTGAATTATTAGGATAATACACAGTGATATGCAATTTATCTGTAAACAATGTAGGAATTATTAGGATAATACACAGTGATATGCACTTTGTCGTTAACAATGTTGGAATTATTAGGATAATACACAGTGATATGCACTTTGCCATAAACAATGTTAGAATTATTAGGATAATACACAGTGACATGCACTTTGTCGTAAACAATGTTGGAACTATTAGGATAATACACAGTGATATGCACTTTGCTGTAAACAATGTTAGAATCATTAGGATGATACACAGTGATATGCACTTTGCTGTAAACAATGTTAGAATCATTAGGATAATACACAGTGATATGCACTTTGCTGTAAACAATGTTAGAATCATTAGGATAATACACAGTGATATGCACTTTGCTGTAAACAATGTTAGAATCATTAGGATAATACACAGTGATATGCACTTTGCTGTAAACAATGTTGGAACTATTAGGATAATACACAGTGATATGCACTTTGCTGTAAGGATAATACACAGTGATATACACTTTGCTGTAAACAATGTTAGAATCATTAGGATGATAATATGTGAATACTGTAAGATGGGAAATTAACCACATTTGAATTGTATGTGGTATAAAATTTTAATTATTAGGATAAATAATACACAATAATATGTTGGGATCCTAGTGGTCGCCTTTAAATTGTAATTGTACAATGACAGCAGCAAGGATTTGTGAGTTAATTTTCACTATGTCTAGAAATAATGTCAGAAAGTTGTATATTCTTGTGTTTTTGTCTAATATGGGAAATGAACCACATTTGATTGCTCAGTGGTCTAGAATTTTAACCCTTTGTGAATATGTGCAAATTTATAGCCGATGTCTCGCCACGTCTTCGACAAATATCCATGAATAAGCTTTGATTGTCATTTAGCACATAAAAACACTCGTAATTAATTATTGATATTTTTGCCATTCTTGTTTTGACATTATGGCTATGACGAATAATGCACTTTTTTGTTCATGAAAATACGATAATATTCTTGTCATAAAAAAAGCGGAAGGAACCTGACGTGAATTACAATGTAATCGTTCCTCTGTTGTATACGACCTTTATACAGTATACCGTATCCTTCTAAGAAGACCATGTGTAATGGAATATTTCCACAAAGCATGTTCAGTGTCTTGTCTGATACCCTAAAATTCCCTCATTTCCTCTGCCCAGTCATAAGATACACGACGCATTTCTTTCGTCTTCATATCAACCGCTTTTAGTATTAACGTCTGGTTGGTCAAGGATTATACATTTAAGAATATTCACATTATATTAAACGCAGATATGTTGCGGTTCCATGCCCTTTCTTCGGTAGATAGGTCCACGCAGGTAGCAAAGGTCCCCACGGTCTCTAGTATGGTTATCTACCTTCAGTTGCTGGTGATCTGTAGCCCGTTTTTTAAATTGTATTGCATTAAAGTATAAGTTTTACGTTATATGCTATTTCTATATCTTTATCTGAGATACACTAGTTGTTTTACTGTTCATCGTCAACAGTTTTTCCATATTTCAATTTTTTAACCTTTTATATGATACTTAATTGTTCTCGTCACGATATGGCTGAAATCTTGCCGAGTTGACGATAAATATTAACTCACTCACTCTTCGGTAGATATAATGCTCAACATTCATTGTGAAAATTGAAATTGTACATATTAGTTGACATAAGACGTAGAAGGAATAAAGGTTACACTCTTTGTGCCTGTGCGAATAGGAACCAGCTTACATAAAGCGTTCTTTATGTTGTGTGATATTGAGAAATTACTAATAGTGATGCAGTGGTTGGAATATGGACAATGTACTGTAAGTCATGTTCAGATTTTTCACTACTAATTCATATGTAGAAAACACAGAGAATATCATGTGGATGCTTTTTTCTGTCACATAACCAACAGACTGGTCGATGAGTGTTGTTATACTTGATTAGAAGAAGATATCATTTAGCATTTAAAATCATTATTGAAATTTCTTTAAAAAAATTTAAACAGCAACAATCGTGGGTCCTGGGTATATGGAGTACAGATTACCAGCTTCATTGACAGACAGATTCGTAATGTCATTTGAATTTGACGGCATAATGACCTATGGCGTCACGATGGTCTGCATTTCACTTACAACTAAACTCACCCAAGCAATATTTCCCATTAATGCCAGCTTTGAATGATAATCCTTTGCATATTTAATGTAGTGTTTAAAATATGAACATTGTATGCAATATATATTATATGAACGCTGCATTTGATATAGTAAATAGCATAGGTACGTTATAATTACTATCATGATTCAAATGTCATATTACTCCTTGAGATGATCAGTAGTATATACTCTTCTTACTTTGCCTCATGCTGTTGATCACTGGATTGTCTGGTCCAGACTCGACTATTTACAGACCGCCGCCATATAGATTGAATATTAATGAGTGCGGCTTAAAACTAAATTCACTCACTCACTCGCTCCCTTACTTTACCGTGTAAAGAACGCGGGTATTTCATTTTATGCTTTGTTTAGAATGGTGTGTTTGATATTGTACTAAACATCTGAACGCACAGGCACATGAGAGAAAAGATATTAACGAAACAAACTGCCTACATACAGGAGCGAAACATGTATTGTCATACATGTATATATGTATAGCATAAGATGAACTTCTAATGAGTTTGTAAATATCACTTTTAAACTGATAGAACAAATATGCACAGATTACTGTTGGACAGCATGAGTAATAAAAGAAGTAAGTGTGCTTTCCACAATTCAAACAGAACGGAGATTTTATGATGACTTTGGTGACAAAACATCTAAAAGAGGTGTTTCTTCTGGCGAAAACCCAAAGAAGTGTCAAGCATTTTGAAAAATTCATTCACCGGCTAAACCCATGGTCGACCGCAATGAAAAAGAAAACTTCACAGGCAAAATTATAATTTAATTTAGTAATCCGACTTCTGTGAAAATCGTGCAAGGCATCTTCACCAGGAATGGGACCAATTAAATGAGAAAATAGCTGTTGGCAACTCGCACAATCTTTACACGGACCAGGGCGGTTTCGTTTAATTGATAATGGTTGTCGTCTGTTCTAACAAAAGCTTTCGTGAGATGGGTGATGGATTCTGACTATCGTATATCCGCTCTGTATGAAGATCACCTATCGGAAAGCCTGGCTTCTACTTGGCTATATTAGGCGCCATTCATTTAAACCCTGGTCTGATGATTAGAAGCAAAGGGGAACAACTCCGGAGGCTGATGCCTGCAGAAGAAGATAATTTGTGATTGCTCCAAAAGAATAGCGAAGATTCGCCTGCTCAAACTAATCAAAGACCTTGCAAGATTTGCGCCTAAGGCGAACCGTTCTTGAGTCTATATTGGCGCTCTGTCTTGTCCGCATGGACCGGGAGTGATCGCGGACTTAATTTTCCCTTACAATACCCAATAACACAAGTTTTGATGTTTTTCATTGTTCACGTTAACTATGACAAATGATATCTGTAGATAGCTGGGGGATTGGCGTGTGCACCTTAATGAGTTTCTATGGGTGGTCAACCTCCCGTCTATTGACGATCAGACGAGCGTGTTAACATCAAGGCTCTTATTACGAGTATTAAAATTGACTCCTGGAAAATTGTGGTTATTGTTCCTATCTTTTTTGCGCTTGGAGGTCTCTCGCTTAAATGAATATCAGTATATTGGCTTTTGAAATTGCCTGCAACTATCAAAAAGAAATGAATACAATTGGTTTTTGGCGATGGCAGGGTCTTCCAAGATTAATATGGGCGTCTTTGATGGCAGATTCCTGATCATGTCGACTGATGTATTGTGCTCGTGTCTTTGCACATCCGGTACAAAGGAAGCGCTATTAGGATAATTCCAAACTCCATGTCTTATGTTGGACAGGAGATTTTCTCGAATGATTCAGATAGATCGCATGCGATGTTTTAATTACGTTCATGGCAGGGCTGTAATTTACCTTGCAATCTTATTTTACAACACGTTGTTCTGTGTTGTGTATTTTCGAGAGATTACCTTTCGATTAGATTTGGTATTCCTGTGCTGATAGCTCAGCACTTAGCGCAAGGCAGATAGACGAGGCATCTTGTTCTCTGTCGTCAAAGAAATATGTCATATGTAACTAAACGTTCTGAGGTCGTATTGAACTGGCGACACAGTGTCCTGAGACCATTTGAAAACTATTATTGAAGCAATTGAGACAGAAAAAGTCATGCGTCAAACTTGAACCAAGAGTGAATCTCATGGGTGTGACAGAAGAAAAGCTTACTTCCTAGACAACCTTTGAATAACAATATACGTGGTATGGAAATACATCTAAACTTACAGACTGTTTGTCGACCGGCACTTCATATCTACTTCAACTTTAACACAGGGTTTGGTGGATAAAAACACACTCATCTCTCAAGCAGAAACGAAAGCAGTTCAGGCTTTTGTTAACTTAATTATAGTGTTTTATCAAGTCATGAGTGCTGTATAATTCCCTTCAAACTGAGGCGTTGTTTTGGGAACAGCCGAACACAGTTCGCAAATTGACCGGTAAATTGTTGGAATGCTCGCCAATAGTCGACGATGCAATCTGCCATAGTGTTTTCTAAAGCACCCGGAGGCGATGCATTGAAAGCAGCGATTAAGGGACAATGGAACAGCAGGGTCGACTTTCGACTTAAGTTTGTGTCTTAAACTCCGCACGTCATTGGCGCCATGTCTACATAGCCTGTGTTGTGGATTTCTATGGCAGCTCCGGGAGGAGAAGGGGGGCTCATCGCAATTAGGAGATAATTTGGAGAGGATCTGCCCAGACTTTACACTGGTGACAGGGTTACTTAAGTACTCCGACTGAGGCGTGTGTGTGAATGCTGACAAACCTTTACGTTGGCTCTTTACGTTTGGTGTTTCCCTGGGCTTTATGCCTGTACAAACCGTTTAATACCCACCTCTCATTAATTACACACCCTAAGGAAGACGTAGATGATCATGTCAAATGAAACGTCTTTCGTCAAACATTCTTTAAAAATTTTCTAATGTCAGGATTTTTGTACACTTTTTAAAACTTCATGTAAATAGATGGCCAAACAGGTACTTCTACTTCCGCGACAACTAGTCCGCGTTCTGGTCCGAGTACGACATCCACAGTGTAGGTACACAGTAAAGTCGATATCACAAAATAACAGATTGATACTTACCATGTTTTATGAGAATAACACATGCATATAGAGGCCTTGTATCTATATGCCGGTAAAGCTTCCTGAACACAATAACGAAGTGTTATGTGCCAGGTCATGAAAACATCTGTGTACGTTATGGTTTCAGTTTTTAAGATGAGACCAGCTCACATCTTGACTGTATTGGCAACAATTTGTCAGGTCTGATTACAGACACGGAGCAGATTTGTCGAACCTAGAAATGTGGGGGTGACAGAAGGTGTTTCTGGGTGACGCGGTGTAAACAGATTTAAATACAAAGGTTATGTCTGGAGTAATCCTGTCCGTCATAGTCTTATTGTAGTGTTTGTATTTTCCCTCTCGTCTCTTTTTCAGGACCGTTTCATAAACAAAGGGAAGTGTAAAGTAGCAGTAAGGAAATGTTTCAATGAAAAGGCAAATTTCACATTGTTTTCGGCATTAAGATATATGATACGCGCTTTATGCTAGGAGGTACATCAACACAACGGTATTCTTCATATATAACATTGCAAATTATCATTCCAATAACACGCCTTGAAGGATGATTTGATAGATTTGAAAAGATTTGTATGTTATAATTGCACCGGTATAATTATAGTATATTATTATGTTATGAAGCGGCAGAAAATATTATTTGAAATGTTTTCTTTACCTGTGATTAGAATGGGCTATTTAAATCAAATGTAAACGAAAATGACCATAGCGTTTTGTTTGAAGGAAATATCATTATTAAGATTACATTACCCAGAAAATTAATGTCAAGTCTAATCTTGGTTGTTAAATTTTTATCTTAATTATCAAATGTAGCATTCGATCAACGAAAAAATCATGTTTGAGTGATCAATTTAAAAAGGTAAATCTTTCAAGTATAAACAAACTTTTGAAATATTGCCTCAAAACTCATTACACCAAAGACGAAATGAAGAGTGAGTTTTGAGCAGAATAACACTCCGGGAAGCTGATGGGCATTATTACTTCAACTGATGACAAATAAAGAAAGGTTTACAAGCGCATGGTTTTAGGTTACTGACTGGGTGAAGGAGTTGACATGTCACATCAGAGCTGACAGGCGTATTGATCGCTTCAACGTAAGAGCCGAATCACCACCATTAGGGAAGATCAGCCCTCAAACAATTAGTTCCCATGAAAGACCAAGAAACGTCAATTGAGGCAAACCTTAGTTAAACGACGTTCTTATGCGAGCACTTGAGAAACCAAGCTAGGAAACGGGTGACTAATTTGAGAACAAATTCGCGATTTCTGACCTATGGTGAGCCGTAGGCAACATAATCCGTACGTCACGAGCCCGTTAGCTTCGACAGGCCGCCGTAGGTTAGATTTGAAGAGGAGCCAGAACTCGCGAACGCGCGTGGCTGTCAGTCTTCAAAAGTCAACCATGTCTTTATAAGCCCAATGTTCTTCTTCCCCGACTTTTAATAGTGTCCCTGTTAAGGCTTCAGCAAGATCTTGGCTAATCACCACCCAGTAATGAACGATCGTATGAAATCGTCTTTGAGAAGACGATTCGCTTCACTATAATGAGGCCAATAGTGACGACTGCTTTCCCCTTCGTATATCGCCCTCTCCGGGGAAAAGAGAGCTTTATGGAGCAGCTAAAAGCCCTAAATGGAAGATAAATTGGCCTGCACGTATCGACTATCACCTAGCAATTAGCTTGAACAGGCACTGTCGCTGACTCGAAGTTTAAAAGACAGCAAATCCAGGACGGATGGCTTGAGCCTTTGCGAATGACAAGGAGCCCGTAAAATCTGAGCTTGATGTCATCTCCTCGTATCTTGAGGGAAGGGTCTAGCGGACAAATTCGATTACAACCTAATGACGTTTTCATTACAGTAATTGTGTTTATTCGCAGGCCCTCTCACTGAGCGCGAGGCGCATCATTTTGCTGTGGGCACCGAAGACCTACAAGGGCTTCATCAATGGCATCCGACTCCCATACTTTCTAATGATTAGGAAGGTGTCGGGCTCAATAAGTCCAAATAGCAGGGCTTTTCTTGCGTTTAGAGCTAGCCTCGGGGCAAGCGATGCCTCTCTGTTTACTAAATACGCTTTCGCTGTGGGGTGCTACCGTTTTCACGCTAAAGTAATCCCAATCTAAAGATTAGATTCCTCATAAAACAAATTACTTGTGCAATAGAAAAACAGAACTTGTCGTTTGTAAATATAACGGTTTACATACAGCAAAGGCTACACAAACACGGTTTATCACTAACCCAAATACATCATCGACCAGGAAAGAATCGACGGATTTCTTGTCAGGGACATTTCGAAAACAAACTCACCTTCAGATTTCCTATCAATGAATTTTTTCCAAATATGTAAAACAATCTCATAGATATGGTTTATAAATAATTCTGTTAGCACTTTACTGACATCAAAGTAAATGATCTTTCCAGGTGATCTGTTAATAATAAAGTACTATGCCTAAAGTGTATCCTTGTAGCCAATAACCATTGTATTTTCCCTTCAAGTTTGTTAACTTTGGTTTCGCGTTTCTAAAATATATAACGTTATTGTTATACATATCAAGTATAACATGCTTCATCAAGCTCCATGCTTAAAGGATTGTTCGATTAAACAAAAACGCAGTTCAAGAAAATGATGGGTAAATGGATATATCATTCATACCTCAATTCATATTTTGTATAAAAGTGGAAGTGCACCTTTGCAGGCCAGGGCCAGCCCGATGGTCAGGCAAATTCTTCACGTTTGGAATCACTGCAATCTTTTTGTGTCATGATCATTTACTGTCATGTGAGGTGAAGCATACACTCAGCACACTGGCGTCATACAGGGTGAAGCATACACTCAGCACACTGACGTAATACAGGGTGAAGGATACACTCAACACACTGACGTCATACAGGGTGAAGGATACACTCAACACACTGACGTAATACAGTGTGAAGGATACACTCAACACACTGACGTCATACAGTGTGAAGGATACACTCAACACACTGGCGTCATACAGTGTGAAGGATACACTCAACACACTGAGGTCATACAGAGTAAAGCATACACTCAACACACTGAGGTCATAAGGGTGAAGGATACTCAACACACTGACGTCATACAGGGTGAAGTATACACTCAACACACTGACGTCATACAGGGTGAAGCATACACTCAACACGCTGACGTCATACAGGGCGAAGCATACATTGAACACACTGAGGTCATACAGGGTGAAGCATACACTCAACACACTGACGTCATACAGGGTGAAGCATACACTCAACACACTGACGTCATACAGGGTGAAGCATACACTGAACACACTGACGTCATACAGGGTGAAGCATACACTCAACACACTGACGTCATAAAGGGTGAAGCATACACTGGATACACTGGCGTCATACAGGGTGAAGCAAACACTCACCACACTGAGGTCATACAGGGTGAAGGAAACACTCAACACACTGACGTCATACAGGGTGAAGGATACACTCAACACACTGACGTCATACAGGGTGAAGCATACACTCAAGGACGTCATAGACGTCATACAGGGTGAAGCATACACACTCAACACACTGAAGCATACACTCAACACTGACGTCATACAGGGTGAAGCATGCATAAGCACACTCAACACACACTCAACACACTGATCATACAAACACACTGACGTCATACAAAGCATACACTCAACGTCACACTGACTCAACACACTGACGTCATACAGGGTGAAGCATACACTCAACACACTGACGTCATACAGGGTGAAGCATACACTCAACACACTGAGGTCATACAGGGTGAAGCATACACTCAACACACTGACGTCATACAGGGTGAAGCATACACTCAACACACTGACGTCATACAGAGTGAAGCATACACTCAACACACTGACGTCATACAGGGTGAAGCATACACTCAACACACTGACGTCATACAGGGTGAAGCATACACTCAACACACTGACGTCATACAGGGTGAAGCATACACTCAACACACTGACGTCATACAGGGTGAAGCATACACTCAACACACTGACGTCATGGTGAAGGGTGAAGCACGTCACACATTGACGTGAAGCATACACTCAACACACTGACGTCATACAGGGTGAAGCATACACTCAACACACTGACGTCATACAGGGTGAAGCATACACTCAACACACTGACGTCATACAGGGTGAAGCATACACTCAAGCATACAGGGTGAAGCATACACTCAACACACTGACGTCATACAGGGTGAAGCATACACTCAACACACTGACGTCATAAAGGGTGAAGCATACACTCAACACACTGACGTCATACAGGGTGAAGCATACACTCAACACACTGACGTCATACAGGGTGAAGCATACACTCAACACACATGAAGCATACGTCATACAGGGTGAAGCATACACTCAACACACTGACGTCACTCAACACACTGGGTCATAAAGCATACACTCAACACACTGACGTCATACAGGGTTGAAGCATCATACAGGGTGAAGCATACACTCAACACACTCGTCATACAGGGTGAAGCATACACTCAACACACTGATATACACTCAACACACTGACGTCATACAGGGTGGAAACATACAGGGTGAAGCATACACTCAACACATCAACTGACGTCATACAGGGTGAAGCATACACTCAACACACTGACGTCATACAGAGTGGCATACACTCAACACACACACTGACGTCATACACAGGGTGAAGCATACACTCAACACACTTGACGTCATACAGGGTGAAGCATACACTCAACACACACTGACGTCATACAGGGTGAAGCATACACTCAACACACTGACGTCATACAGGGTGAAGCATACACTCAACACACTGACGTCATACAGGGTGAAGCATACACTCAACACACTGGGGTGAAGCATACACGTCATACAGAAGGTGAAGCAGGGTGAAGCATACACTCAACACACTGACACACTCAACACACTGACGTCATACAGGGTGAAGCATACACTCAACACACTGACGTCATACAGGGTGAAGCATACACTCAACACTGACGTCATACAGGGTGAAGGACGTCATGAAGTCATACAGGGTGGGTGAAGCATACACTCAACACACTGACGTCATACAGGGGTGAAGCATACACTCAACACACTGACGTCATACAGGGTGAAGCACTCATACACTCATACAGGGTGAAGCATACACTCAACACACACTGACGTCATACAGGGTGAAGCATACACTCAACACACTGGCGTCATACAGGGTGAAGCATACACTCAACACACACTGGCGTCATACAGGGTGAAGCATACACTCAACACACTGGCGTCATACAGGGTGAAGCATACACTCAACACACTGACGTCATAACACAGGTCATACAGTTGAAGCATACACTCAACACACTGACGTCATACAGGGTGAAGCATACACTCAACACACTGGCGTCATACAGGGTGAAGCATACACTCAAGCACACTGGCGTCATACAGGGTGAAGGATACACTCAACACACTGACGTCATACAGGGTGAAGCATACACTCAAGACACTGGCGTCATACAGGGTGAAGCATACACTCAACACACTGGCGTCATACAGGGTGAAGCATACACTCAAGACACTGGCGTCATATGAGGGCAAGCATGCACTCAAGACACTGACGTCATACAGGGTGAATCAAGCACGAAAACACACTGACGTCATACAAGTTGAAACATACATTCTTCATATTGATGTCATACAATGTGAAGCATACATTCAAAACACTGACGTTAATAATGTGACGCTTACCCTCAGCATACTGACGTTAAGAAGGCGAATCATACTCTCACCACAATGGATATGTATTAGGTAATGCACACAATAAACATCCTCATGTTCTGACACAGCATTACTGTGTATATCATTATACTGAACAACACACATCAAAATATATTCTTAAGGCATTTTTAGTCATAGTATTTATAACATGACAATTTATTTTCATATCGATTGTCACTTATAAATTACATATACATATGTACACTTTATGATCCATAACGCAATAGACTATTGACAGCGAAAGTGGATCTATGCGTCCGTATTCGGTTTGCTCACAGCGTATGAGTAAGGCTGGAAACCTCGTGCGAAATACAGGGATTCCCTTAGATGTGGGAAACCAAGCTGTTTCGTCACATCCTCATCTACATCGGGGGAGCTTGGTCTGTGTAGATCCCTGTAGAATAGATTAGGAACTCTCAGTAGGCGGGAAGGAACATGGCCCATGTTAGCATTTTCAAGTTCTGTTGTAATCTGTCTTTTCCATTTGTTTCTGCGATTTTGGAACCAGATTTTCACTTGAGTTTCAGTCAAATTTAAGGAAGCTGCCAACCCCGCTCTTTCGGAACTGGATAGATACCTTTTCATGTCAAACGTTGATTCAAGTTGAAAAACCTGACTTCTGGAAAATACCGTTCTGGTCTTCTTCTTTCGTTGTTTATCTGAGTCCCCACACCCGTCTGTCGAAGATTTACAACCTTGACTGGACGAGAGTTTGTCTTCGTCATCTTCACGAAAGTAATCTGACTCTTCGACACCAGCTCTTGGTGAATATTCAGCTGCAGCCGTGGATGTAGATGATATGGCCGGTGGTGTTGGTGACGTTTCGGGGGCAGAAGAAGGCGGTGTTGGTTTAATTTCTTTGTCTCTGTGGTCTCTGTAAGCGTGGTACCTTTCCAATGCCCTCCCATAGATCAACTGTTGCTCAATCTCTCCATCTAAGACCAATCATTACAAAAACAGAATTTAGACTTTTTTACTAAACAGATTAGATTGAGATGGAAAATATACAAATTTTGACAAACTGTATCTGACACATGTTTAACAGAACAAAGAGTTCGATGACCCATTTACTTCGAAATCGTTTGAGTATGAAATATATAGTTATAACAATTGGATATATCACATACTACTTGTGATAAATTCTAAAACAATCCGTTAGATTTTCATTTAGGAAATAAAATGATGATCCATCTATGATTATGCGTACAGACAATTTGACAATTATTGCAATTGTCAAAACAGTATGTGTACATGCCTTCTGTTGTTATCGTTAATTCTAGTTGAATGGAATACTCCAGTGGTGACTGACAAAACCTGGAGTGAATTATATCCAAACATAACTTTCATCGTCTTTTCTTTTAATATTTAGTACTTTAATTTTCAATAACGGTTTCATTTGTAATTACAATGTACATGGTGTATTACCATTCGTAAACTGCCTATGCCTGAATGAATATTTTCTACAGTGAGAAATGCATTTTTGGGGGTACTAACAAATTATTGATTATAAAATATGCATTTTGCACCACTACAGGAAATGGTATCTTGTCACATCAGTAACTTGGTGACGCGTACCATATACCACAGAAACCTTGTGACCCATATCAGCAGCGCATTTTTCGCCATTTCACAGCATCAAAATCAATAAAACTATCGCATCGAGTAGCAAATATGTCAATAAATGAATTACAGTGTGTGTGATGAAAATATATGTGTTTTTTTCCTATATCCCTAGGTTTTTGGTTCATGAGTACAAGTGAAGGTGAGTGTGTTATACTCTGGGATGAGGATTATATAAAGTGTGTCATCTGCTACAAACACACAACACGATGGAACAAATCTTTACTTAACGTCATCCATGGGCGAAATGAATATCCAAGCAAGAACAGCATGATGAGAATGTTATATAATACTCACAATGAAGCTGCTGTCGTGTTTGTGAGAGCTGATACCACGCCTGTAGTTGTCCGAGGAGGGTGGGGTTAGGCAGTGTCCGGTTGACTTGCCCCCCGAGGGTTAACAATTGGACGTCTGGAGTGACCAGTGGGAGGAAGCCCAAATAGGCCCTCCGCAACACTTCCGGGTCTTGGGTGTCCCATAGCGGCTTCAACACTTCTGGTGGATCACACGATGCTGTGGATAGAATACTGTCTATAGAAAATGTCTTTTTCCCCCTATTCGATCCGTCCGTGTCAGACATTGTTGGCTGAAGTCCTCAATGTGTTGGTGATAATTCTCAAATATCACATCTAATATAAACCAAGATATGCGTTTCACTTGTAGTCGACAGCAAACAGATCAAACACAATGTCACGGTGGATGAGGACAAGCGCTATATAAGTAAGGTTGTGATCGGACACACCTGTATGATGCTTCACATGAAATGGACATGAAATTGAAGATGTCTGTTTATGAAGGTATGAGAGGAGGCAGGTACGAATGCTCATTGTTAGAGTCACAGGTAATTTCAAAAACCATTAATAATCAAATTGCGCCTCAGATGATGCCACGCCCATATGATATGGCATTTCCAAGGTACTCTTTGAGACAAATTATGATTGGTCGCCTTTGGCAGTGGCATTGTAAACCTTTAGTGCTGCGAAATGGACACGCATTAAGAGTGTCGCGTTTTGGATATGTAATTGACTCTTCTCGTTAATGTCAATGCTCGTGTTGCTCCTTCATAAAGACTTCGTGAGTGTGAAAAATGAGATTTGACATAAGTGATAATTATATTATTCAGAAATGTCAGAAATAGGAATCTATCAAACTGTAATTTACAACGATCCTATTTGAAATTGACATTAGGAACATTGATTTAGCAGACATTTTCATCTATTCAATACAAGAGTGATACTTATTTTCATGACATTGCATGACTTAAATGATTTGTAAACTGTAATTAGCAAGACCATAGATGTTGAAGAAAGTTTGAATTGATTGATAAAACATTAAAAATATCTATTCACACGCACATCCTCCGTGCTATATGATATTGCGAAAACATTGTTTCATCACAGCAACAGATGGAAAAAGAAATTAAAAAAAGGCTTTTTGTTATTCTTTCTTCAGCTAAAATGTATCATTAGGGTATTCCCACTTAAACATAATGAATATTGCTCAGTGCATCGTCTGGTGTAGAATAACAAGCATGTCATCGATGGAGTTTCTTTGACTAATGACGTCACTACCGAACGGCCTATGTACGTTACTGAATGGAAGAACCATTACTGATTAGCGTTAAAGTATGTGATGACATGAGATGTAATGAGAATTCTTATTGCGTATCATTCTTACAAATCAATTGTGCTTTCATTTATTAAATTTGTAATGAATGTAACATCTTACATTGAATAATGGACCTGGTAGATTGGGAGACTTTTGGAATATTGTAAATGAAACTCGAAAACGTTGATGACCTAATAACAATAGGGTCTGCGAACTTTATTTAACGATTAACCTTACAGATAAAATATATGATTTTTCACCAGATTCTAGTCTGAGATGAGACCTTAATACCGGTACATCTCATGGTTTGCACCGGGATAAAATACCCTGAACTATCTGAACTAATGAATATAGGCACACAGTTGGATTTTAACTGATTTAGATGATATATAGCGTGAAACAATTCACAGAAATTCTGCAGTCTGCTTACTCGTTAAATTATTGCGGTTGACCACACCCTTCAAGAATGTACAGTGTCGTGATCTACGGTAGAGGTACCACCAATACATTTACCAAATGGAAATACACTGCTCACCATCAATATCAGATACATCCAAATATGTGTGAATCTTCGTATTTATCTCGGAGTCGTATAGATATGTGATTACAACACCAATGTTAATGTATCAAAGACAACGTTGGAAGATTAAAACTGTTCATATTCACAAGGTTGTTCAAGTACAAGAATAACTACACAAAATAACGCTTGTCGTCAAACGATATATTCACGTTGCACAAGTAAAATGTTCACGACAAATCATCATCTATTTATAAAGCAGTTCCTGATCGTGGATGCTCCATGTTGTCAGTGACTGCTGACGTGGTTAATAAAGCTCCCCGTTGTTCAGTACAGTGGGCTTTGTTACTGACGCTCCTTGTTGTTTATGACTGGGCGTGGTGGTTGACGCTCCGTGTTGTCCATGACAGTGGGCGTGGTGGTTGACGCTCCGTGTTGTCCATGACAGTGGGCGTGGTGGTTGACGCTCCGTGTTGTCCATGACAGTGTGCGTGGTTATAAACACTCCGTGTTGTCCATGACAGTGGGCGTGGTTACAAACACTCCGTGTTGTCCATGACAGGGGCGTGGTTACTAACGCTCCGTGTTGTCCATGACAGTGGGCGTGGTTACTAACACTCCGTGTTGTCCATGACAGTGGGCGTGGTTACTAACACTCCGTGTTGTCCATGACAGTGTGCGTGGTTACTAACACTCCGTGTTGTCCATGACAGTGGGCGTGGTTACTAACACTCCGTGTTGTCCATGACAGTGGGCGTGGTTACTAACACTCCGTGTTGTCCATGACAGTGGGCGTGGTTACTAACACTCCGTGTTGTCCATGACAGTGGGCGTGGTTACTAACACTCCGTGTTGTCCATGACAGTGGGCGTGGTTACTAACACTCCGTGTTGTCCATGACAGTGGTGCGTGGTTACTAACACTCCGTGTTGTCCATGACAGTGTGCGTGGTTACTAACACTCCGTGTTGTCCATGACAGTGGGCGTGGTTACTAACACTCCGTGTTGTCCATGACAGTGGGCGTGGTTACTAACACTCCGTGTTGTCCATGACAGTGGGCGTGGTTACTAACACTCCGTGTTGTCCATGACAGTGGGCGTGGTTACTAACACTCCGTGTTGTCCATGACAGTGTGCGTGGTTACTAACACTCCGTGTTGTCCATGACAGTGGGCGTGGTTACTAACACTCCGTGTTGTCCATGACAGTGGGCGTGGTTACTAACACTCCGTGTTGTCCATGACAGTGGGCGTGGTTACTAACACTCCGTGTTGTCCATGACAGTGTGCGCGGGTTACTAACACTCCGTGTTGTCCATGACAGTGGGCGTGGTTACTAACACTCCGTGTTGTCCATGACAGTGGGCGTGGTTACTAACACTCCGTGTTGTCCATGACATGACAGTGGGCGTGGTTACTAACACTCCATGTTGTCCATGACAGTGGGCGTGGTTACTAACACTCCGTGTTGTCCATGACAGTGGGCGTGGTTACTAACACTCCGTGTTGTCCATGACAGTGGGCGTGGTTACTAACACTCCGTGTTGTCCATGACAGTGGGCGTGGTTACTAACACTCCGTGTTGTCCATGACAGTGGGCGTGGTTACTAACACTCCGTGTTGTCCATGACAGTGTGCGTGGTTACTAACACTCCGTGTTGTCCATGACAGTGGGCGTGGTTACTAACACTCCGTGTTGTCCACGGTGGGCGTGGTTACTAACACTCCGTGTTGTCCATGACAGTGGGCGTGGTTACTAACACCGTGTTGTCCATGACAGTGTGCGTGTTACTAACACTCCGTGTTGTCCATGACAGTGGGCGTGGTTACTAACACTCCGTGTTGTCCATGACAGTGTGCGTGGTTACTAACGCTCCGTGTTGTCCATGACAGTGTGCGTGGTTACAAACACTCCGTGTTGTCCATGACAGTGGGCGTGGTTACTAACACTCCGTGTTGTCCATGACAGTGTGCGTGGTTACTAACGCTCCATGTTGTCCATGACAGTGGGCGTGGTTACTAACACTCCGTGTTGTCCATGACAGTGGGCGTGGTTACTAACACTCCGTGTTGTCCATGACAGTGTGCGTGGTTACTAACACTCCGTGTTGTCCATGACAGTGTGCGTGGTTACAAACACTCCGTGTTGTCTATGACAGTGGGCGTGGTTACTAACGCTCCGTGTTGTCCATGACAGTGGGCGTGGTTACTAACACTCCGTGTTGTCCATGACAGTGGGCGTGGTTACTAACACTCCGTGTTGTCTATGACAGTGTGCGTGGTTACTAACACTCCGTGTTGTCTGTGACAGTGGGCGTGGTTACTAACACTCCATGTTGTCTGTGACAGTGGGCGTGGTTACTAACACTCCATGTTGTCCATGACAGTGGGCGTGGTTACTAACACTCCGTGTTGTCTATGACAGTGGGCGTGGTTACTAACGCTCCATGTTGTCTTTGACAGTGGGCGTGGTTACTAACACTCCGTGTTGTCCATGACAGTGGGCGTGGTTACTAACACTCCGTGTTGTCTATGACAGTGGGCGTGGTTACTAACACTCCGTGTTGTCCATGACAGTGGGCGTGGTTACTAACACTCCGTGTTGTCCATGACAGTGGGCGTGGTTACTAACGCTCCGTGTTGTCCATGACGGTGGGCGTGGTTACTAACACTCCGTGTTGTCCATGACGGTGAGCGTGGTTACTAACACTCCGGTGTGCGTGGTTATGTTGTCCATGACAGTGTGCGTGGTTACAAACGCTCCGTGTTGTCCATGACAGTGGATGTTGAAGCGTGGTTACATAACGCTATGCATGTGCCATGATAACACTCCCTGACAGTGTGCGTGTGCATAACCATTACTCAAGGCGTGTTGTCCATGACAGTGGGCGTGGTTACTAACACTCCATGTTGTCCGCTAACGGTGGTGCGTGGTTACTAACACTCCGTGTTGTTCTACGATGACCCTCCGTGGACGTGAGATCTTTTCGGACTAATGTACTAACACTCCGTGTTTGTCCATAACAGTGGAACGTGGTTACTAACACTTACAGACAAAATTATCACCATGACAGTGGGCGATGGTTACTAACGGTACTCTCATGGTTTGCATCGGGATAACAGTGGGCTATGGTTACCTAACGCTCCGTGTTGTCTGATGACAGTGGATAGCGTGAAACAATTACTAACTTACTCCAGTGTTTTACTCTATAACAGTGGGCGGTTACTAACGCTCGTGCAAGTCTGTGACAGTGTCGATCTACAGGTGGTTACTAACACTCATAACAACGTTGGCGTATTAAAACCATGTTGTCAAGGTGTTCAAGTGGTTAACTAACAAAACAACGCATGTTGTCCATGACACGTGAGCGTGGTTACGACAACTCTCCATATTTATAAAGCCATGTTCCTGATCGTGGATACTAACACTTCATGTTGTGCATGACTTACGTGGTTAATAACACTCCCGTGTTGTCCATGTTGTTACATGACAGTGGGCGTGGTTACTAACGCTCCGTGTTGTCCATGACATGGGGCGTGGTTACTAACGCTCCGTGTTGTCCATGACAGTGGGCGTGGTTACTAACACTCCATGTTGTCCATGACAGTGGGCGTGGTTACTAACACTCCGTGTTGTCCATGACAGTGGGCGTGGTTACTAACGCTCCGTGTTGTCCGCTGACGGTGGGCGTGGTTACTAACACTCCGTGTTGTCCATGACAGTGGACGTGGTTACTAACGCTCCGTGTTGTCCATGACAGTGGGCGTGGTTACTAACACTCCGTGTTGTCCATGACAGTGGGCGTGGTTACTAACTCTCCATGTTGTCCATGACAGTGAGCGTGGTTACTAACACTCCGTGTTGTCCATGACAGTGTGCGTGGTTACTAACACTCCATGTTGTCCATGACAGTGAGCGTGGTTACTAACACTCCATGTTGTCCATGACAGTGGGCGTGGTTACTAACACTCCATGTTGTCCATGACAGTGAGCGTGGTTACTAACACTCCATGTTGTCTATGACAGTGTGCGTGGTTACTAACACTCCGTGTTGTCCATGACAGTGGACGTGGTTACTAACACTCCGTGTTGTCCATGACAGTGGGCGTGGTTACTAACACTCCGTGTTGTCCATGACAGTGGGCGTGGTTACTAACACTCCGTGTTGTCCATGACAGTGGGCGTGGTTACTAACACTCCATGTTGTCCATGACAGTGGGCGTGGTTACTAACACTCCGTGTTGTCCATGACAGTGGGCGTGGTTACTAACACTCCGTGTTGTCCATGACAGTGGGCGTGGTTACTAACACTCCATGTTGTCCATGACAGTGGGCGTGGTTACTAACACTCCATGTTGTCCATAACAGTGGGCGTGGTTACTAACACTCCGTGTTGTCCATGACAGTGTAAGGTTACTAACACTCCGTGTTGTCCATGACAGTGGGCGTGGTTACTAACACTCCGTGTTGTCCATGACAGTGGGCGTGGTTACTAACACTCCGTGTTGTCTATGACAGTGGGCGTGGTTACTAACACTCCGTGTTGTCTATGACAGTGGGCGTGGTTACTAACACTCCGTGTTGTCCATGACAGTGGGCGTGGTTACTAACACTCCATGTTGTCCATGACAGTGGGCGTGGTTACTAACACTCCCGTGTTGTCTATGACAGTGGGCGTGGTTACTAATACTCCACGTTGTCTATGACAGTGAATGGTTACTTAACGCTCCGTGCATACAGTGACAACTGGTCCCTGAAAGTGTGGTTACTAACACTCCGTGTTGTCCATGACAGTGGGCGTGGTTACTAAGCACTCCGTGTTGTCTATGACACGTGGTTACTAACACCCGTGATGTATAACAGTGGGCCTGGTTACTAGCACCCATGTTGCTGAACACCTACGTTGTCGAGTTGTGGTTACTAACACTCCATGTAGTCCATGACAGTGGGCGTGGTTACTAACACGCCTGTGCTCTGTGCATTATAGTGTAATTAACGTTGTCCCTGAAAGTAGGCGTTTTACAGATTCCCCGTGTATGCCATGACACTGGCCGTTGTTACTCACACACTGTTACTTCATTACGAAGACGTTGCTAGTAACATTTCGACCGAACTATGCCCATGATTGGATTCCCGCTCTGTGCTCTGAGCACAATATGTTCTTAGCAAACTTTGGCGATGCGCTGTCCCTCGCCGTGATATTGAGCACAATATGGAAGCCTTTTCCGCTGTCCCTCGCCGGCTGGAATAAAACCGGCGTAAAACTCACTCACTCAATCACTCACTCTTGCTCAAACTACGTTTTGTCAATGACAGTGGGCATCTGATTCATAACAGGTGTCCATGATAGTGGGCATGGTTACTGATTCTCTGTGTAGCTAATAACGCAATGGGCGTTGTTACTAACACTCTGTGTTCGAGATGTCCATGATAGTGGGCATGGTAACTGATTCTCCGTGTAGCTAATAACGCAATGGGCGTTGTTACTAACACTCTGTGTTCAAGATGTCCATGATAGTGGCCATGGTTACTGATTCTCCGTGTAGCTAATAACGCAAAATGGGCGTTGTTACTAACGCTCCATGTTGTCTGTGACAGTGGGCGTTGTTACTAACACTCCATGTTGTCCATGACAGTGGGCGTGGTTACTAACACTCCGTGTTGTGCATGACAGTGGGCGTGGTTACTAACTCTCCATGTTGTCCATGACAGTGAGCGTGGTTACTAACACTCCATGTTGTGCATGACAGTGGGCGTGGTTACTAACACTCCATGTTGTCCATGACAGTGGGCGTGGTTAGTAACACTCCATGTTGTCCATGACAGTGAGCGTGGTTACTAACTCTCCATGTTGTCCATGACAGTGAACGTGGTTACTAACACTCCATGTTGTGCATGACAGTGGGCGTGGTTACTAATACTCCATGTTGTCCATGACAGTGGGCGTGGTTACTAACTCTCCATGTTGTCCATGACAGTGAGCGTGGTTACTAACACTCCATGTTGTGCATGACAGTGAGCGTGGTTACTAATACTCCATCTTGTCCATGACAGTGAGCGTGGTTACTAACTCTCCATGTTGTCCATAACAGTGGGCGTGGTTACTAACACTCCATGTTGTGCATGACAGTGAGCGTGGTTAGTAACACTCCATGTTGTCCATGACAGTGTGCGTGGTTAATAACTCTCCATGTTGTCCATGGCATTGAGCGTGGTTACTAACACTCCATATTGTGCATGACAGTGTGCGTGGTTACTAACACTCCATGTTGTCTATGACATTGGGCGTGGTTGCTAACACTCCGTGTTGTCTATAACAGTGGGCGTGGTTACTAACTCTCCATGTTGTCCAGGACAGTGAGCGTGGTTACTAACACTCCATGTTGTCCATAACAGTGGGCGTGGTTACTAACACTCCATGTTGTCCATGACAGTGTGCGTGGTTACTAACACTCAATGTTGTCTATGACAGTGGGCCTGGTTACTAATACTCTATGTTGTCCATAACAGTGGGCGTGGTTACTAACACTCCATGTTGTCTATGACATTGGGCGTGGTTACTAACACTCCGTGATGTCTATAACAGTGGGCCTGGTTACTAACACTCCATGTTGTCGATGACAGTGGGCGTGGTTACTAACACTCCGTGTTGTCTATAACAGTGGGCGTGGTTACTAACACTCCGTGTTGTGCATGACAGTGGGCGTGGTTAAAAACACTCCATGTTGTCCATGACAGTGGGCGTGGTTACTAACACTCCATGTAGTTATGACAGTGGGCGTGGTTACTAACGCTCCGTCTTGTGCATTACAGTGGGCGTGGTTACTAACACCCCGTCTTGTGCATTACAGTGTAATTAACCCTCCTTGTTGTCCCTGAAAGTAGGCGTTTTTACAGATTCCCCGTGTATGCCATGACACTGGCCGTTGTTACTCACACACTGTTACTTCATTACAGAAGACGTTGCTAGTAACATTTCGAGTTGTTATTACTAACACTATGTGTTGTCCATGATAGTGGATGTTGTTACTGACGCTCTGTGCTCTGTCATGATAGTGGGCGTTCTTATTTAAACTGGGCGGTGGCGATGCGCTCGTCACACCGAATGCCCGGTTTTGATTCCCCACATGAGCACAATATGTGAAGCCTTTTTCCGCTGTCCCTCGCCGTGATATTGCTGGAATATTGCTAAAACCGGCGTAAAAACCCAACTCACTCAATCACTCACTCTTGCTCAAACTACGTTTTGTCAATGACAGTGGGCATCTGATTCATAACAGGTGTCCATGATAGTGGGCATGGTTACTGATTCTCTGTGTAGCTAATAACGCAATGGGCGTTGTTACTAACACTCTGTGTTCGAGATGTCCATGATAGTGGGCATGGTAACTGATTCTCCGTGTAGCTAATAACGCAATGGGCGTTGTTACTAACACTCTGTGTTCGAGATGTCCATGATAGTGGCCATGGTTACTGATTCTCCGTGTAGCTAATAACGCAAAATGGGCGTTGTTACTAACACTCCATGTTGTCTGTGACAGTGGGCGTTGTTACTAACACTCCATGTTGTCCATGACAGTGGGCGTGGTTACTAACACTCCGTGTTGTGCATGACAGTGGGCGTGGTTACTAACTCTCCATGTTGTCCATGACAGTGAGCGTGGTTACTAACACTCCATGTTGTCCATGGCAGTGGGCGTGGTTACTAACGCTCCATGTTGTCCATGACAGTGGGCGTGGTTACTAACACTCCATGTAGTCTATGACAGTGGGCGTGGTTACTAACGCTCCGTCTTGTGCATTACAGAGGGCGTGGTTACTAACACCCCGTCTTGTGCATTACAGTGTAATTAACTCTCCTTGTTGTCCCTGAAAGTAGGCGTTTTTACAGATTCCCCGTGTATGCCATGACACTGACCGTTGTTACTCACACACTGTTACTTCATTACAGAAGACGCTGCTAGTAACATTTCGAGTTGTTATTACTAACACTATGTGTTGTCCATGATAGTGGATGTTGTTACTGACGCTCTGTGCTCTGTCATGATAGTGGGCGTTCTTACTCAAACTGGGCGGTGCGCTCGTCACACCGAATGCCCGGTTTTGATTCCCCACATGAGCACAATATTTGAAGCCTTTTTCCGCTGTCCCTCGCCGTGGTATTGCTGGAATATTGCTAAAACCGGCGTAAAAACCCAACTCACTCAATCACTCACTCTTGCTCAAACTACGTTTTGTCAATGACAGTGGGCATCTGATTCATAACAGGTGTCCATGATAGTGGGCATGGTTACTGATTCTCTGTGTAGCTAATAACGCAATGGGCGTTGTTACTAACACTCTGTGTTCGAGATGTCCATGATAGTGGGCATGGTTACTGATTCTCTGTGTAGCTAATAACGCAACATGGGCGTTGTTACTAACACTCTGTGTTCAAGATATCCATGATAGTGGGCATGGTAACTGATTCTCCGTGTAGCTAATAACGCAATGGGCGTTGTTACTAACACTCTGTGTTCGAGATGTCCATGATAGTGGGCATGGTTACTGATTCTCCGTGTAGCTAATAACGCAAAATGGGCGTTGTTATTAACACTCTGTGTTCGAGATGTCCATGATAGTTGCCATGGTTACTGATTCTCCGTGTAGCTAATAACGCAAAAAGGGCGTTGTTACTAACACTCTGTGTTCGAGATGTCCATGATAGTGGCCATGGTTACCGATTCTCCGTGTAGCTAATAACGCAATGGGCGTTGTTACTAACACTCTGTGTTCGAGATGTCCATGGTTACTGATTCTCCGTATAGCTAATAATGAAATTGCCATTGTTACTAACACTCTGTGTAGTTCATGACACTTGGTGTTGTTACTAACACTCTGACAGCAGCGTTTTAAGACAGTAGGGGTTGTTACTATGGATGACGTTATTACAATTATGTGTGGCCCATGACAGTAGCCGCTGTTACCAACACTTCGTGTTGTTCAGAACACTCGGTGTTGTTACTGACGCTCTGTGCTGTTCATGACTGTGGGCGTTCTTACTAACACTACGTGTTGTCAATGACAGTGGGCTGCTAACACATGACAGGTGGCGTTGCTACTGATACCCCGGGATATACACGACAGCGGGCGTTGTAACTGACCCTCTGTTTTGTCAATGACAATAGGCGTTGTTGTTAATAGTATGTTGTGTTCGTGAATGAGGGAGTTATTAACATCCAGTGTTGTCCATGACAGTGGGGGTTGTTACTAAACCTATGTGTCGTCTATGACAATGAGCGTTAACACTACGTGTTGTCCATGAGAGTGGGCGTTGTTACTAAACCTGTGTGTCGTCTATGAAAATGAGCGTTAACACTACGTGTTGTCCATGAATGTGGGCGTTGTAACTCACGATCTGTGTTGTAACTCAAGATAACAATGAGTGTTGTTACTTACGCTCCATGTTATCATTGAGAGTGGACGTTCTAACTAACACTCAGTGTTGTAATGTCTATGACAGTGAGCGTTGTTACTAACTCTCCGAGTTTGTGTTGTCCACGACAGTGAATGTTGTTACTGGCGCCGAAACAGTCCCCAAGGAACCATATACCGGAAACGTTGCTCATCTCTACCATTTTACTTCAAACGTATCTGCAGTTCACATATTTCTAATTACACAGGTACATCCGTATACATGTACACATACATGCCTTTGTGCAGGCATTAGGACCACATTAAATAGATATTCAAGTGAAGGATATTACACATCAAATGTTCAAAAACATTTCTAACAAATAGATCAAATACACTGATATCTTGTGTTTAAATGAGCGTGCAGGTGGTAGGATAATGCATGCATAGGTTGGAAAGCTACTTACAGACGGTAGATCTATGTGCTGCATAAGTTTCAGAAAAGATTAATGTAGAAAGTAATGTTAAGTAAAATTCACGTTTTATTTAAATCTGTATGGTGCATTGTCACTGCAAATGCTACCTCCAATTTTATTGTAATACATAGAAAAAAGTATTTCTCATATTTAATGTTTGAACTGTTACTAATTTGTCCTGATAAATGTGACCATTACTCAGTAATTAATGATTTGTATAATCTCACTGATACCACGTTGATCAAGACTGGTCGAGAGAAAAATAATCCAAATACTAGCTATAGTTTTACAATATCGCACAAGCGCACACATAACGATAGTGTATTGAGTACATTTGTTGTCTCACAAGATAGATTTCCTTCCATAATTCTACATGATGATAAAGCCAACCACGCGTCCATAAAACCCGAGATTCGGGAGATTATTGTCTGATACAATTTGATAACAATATTAATTTGTTCTCTTCATCGGAGGTGTATTTTGAAACATAATGATTGGAAAAGTTCACAGGGAAATATTTACTTTCTTCTACGTCTATAAAAGATACAGATATAGCGATGTTTAATTACTGACATTTTAACTTGTGATCAAATATTTGCACATACCTGTAATGCCTTCATAACTCTATCAGTAATTGTACCTTGTACACAATCATATATCTATCTTTGCAAACAGGAGTGCATAATGGTTTAATATATCAGCGCAGTTTCTGTATTAAGATAATGCCGCGACTAAACAAGATATGGATTCATTCCAGACTGACCAACTTGTCACGACAAGAGATAAATGAGAATTATGAACCGTATAAATCATCCTATCTTCTTTTTGTCAGTTCTAGTTGTAAGATACGGCTTCCCCAGTTTGAGAAAGAAATTAGCCTGGGAGACAACATAGCGCAGTCTTCAGAAGGAGGGATCGAGGTTTTTGACAGTCTTCAATCAGGGCGCTAATCCAGCATCGCGCCCACATGGAATTAAAGATATGATTACGGCTAATTATTCGTGAAACACTGATGCCATAGAAGTGAGGCCCGTAGACAGAATTAAGTCCTTATACACAACTTAATGCCCAAATAAAGAGCTAATGGACCCATCATTAGGCAAGGAAACAAATCGGGACTAGTTTAAGTGATGGCCGCGAGCGTGCAACACTACTTCCGATCAGTGCAGTGAGAGTAATAGTGGCGCGCAGTTCCTTTCAACATGGCCGCGGGTTGAAAGATTGGTGAACACAAGCCCGTATCAGACTCTCGATGCCACAGGGTAAAGATGACTCTGTTAAAGACTCGTTGTATATTATATATCCGTGTTTCGCTTTGTTTATCAGCGGCGTTAAGGTGATGAGGGAAGGGATCACTATACCGTTTCTTTAAGAGCGCCCGCGATTTAATCTACAAGCCATTATTGACTGCGGAGAAGAAAATGGGTTTGAATAATGTGACTAATGGGCCATTCGAACAATAGAGGGAAATAATCAGCTGCATGTGGTGAGAGTAGACAAACACAAGAACAAAAGCGAGCACTGGATGGATGTCATTGAGCAGCCTGTTAGATGTCATGTGGTGATAGAGATCGCAAGACTACAAAACGTGGGCCCTGTTATAAGCTACTCTTGATTAAGAGGACTGTGTTCTTAATCAAATCGATACAATACAACACAAATTTCCATTGGCGGTAAGGGGGTATGGCATGACTCCTTAACATGGGGTAATTGATAATTGTAGTATTAATTTGTCAAATCGAATCTAGTTTCACAAATGATGAAGACAATTTCTAATATACACAAAGTAATCAAATGCCCACGAATTGGTAATTGTAGGTTGGACAAGAAAGCGGGTAACGTAATTGTGCTTACTCAACTCGGTGCATGATAGGGTGCTTTCCTATATCTGTTTCTTTTCTCAATCAGTTGCTAAACGAACCCACGTTATAATTCTTTCATGATTTAACCCACGTGATGCACGTCACTAAAAAGCGTACATGAGCCGAGTGTGGACAGTAAATAATGTCCATGGCAGATGAAGAACTGAACGTAAACAGAACATAAGATGTCGTTGTTAACTGACCTACAAAAACTCACAATATCACTCAATTAAAACTTTTCGGTAGGTTTTGCAACTAAACTAGCATGTCAGTGGGACTGATGGATTGGTGACACGATGTTGTCAAGACACTTGCCTGCAGTACTTGAAATGGATTATATACTTTTAGAATAAACTTTACTTCTCTGAAGAAAATCAAATTGAGCCAAAGGAAACCCGACGGTACTTTAGAAAGCTCCTCATTATCATTTGTTTCCTAACCCTTATACACATGTGGCGAGGAGTGGTACATAGATATATGTTCTATATATAGGGATTTGTCCTATTGTTTATATTCTGCTGGATTGTGAATAGAGGATATTTCCTACAATGCTCGATTGACTCATAACAGATTCGTAAATATTTGTAAGGGAATTTCCGAATTAAATAAAAAAACACTGCTGTACTATATTGCAGTTTCATGCAATGTAAAACGTCTATTGTACATATTTCGGTTACGAAAGTAAAAATTACTAATTGTCGGAAAAGGTCAAAGAATCACGTCATCCAGGAACAATTTTCCTATACATTGGTTAATTCTCCCGAGATTCAAATATGATTAGAAAAAAATATATTGTATCTTTTTCGAATAGAGATGATATATGATTTGTCAATAATGTTCCTACTTGTGCGTAAACTAAAGACGACTCCTCGCTCATAATCATTAATTTACCATGGAGCAAAGCAGTTTTTAAAAAACAACAATCAATGTAATTTATGAAATGACAACGGACACGCCTTGATATAAAGTGAATGTACCAATGTTTTTACACAGTAATCATCAAAATGGCCACAGCGGCTCGGCGAACTATAAGTAAAAGCACACTATCAATCAATAATTAATCTTCTTTAATTATTGAACTAGGTGTCTGTACATATACTTCATCACTGATACAGGATTTCGTTTATCAATTGAAATTGATATGTTTGCTAATTACCATACGCCCTGAAATGGTCATGTCTGTCTTCATGTTTTGCTCATTAATTTGAACAATAAGGACCAATAAATGACGTTACATTTGTCTATAACGGATATGCCATTTTTAGCAGACAGTAAGATAAGTAAATTCTAGCGTCTGATAAACAAGCTCCAAGAGATGCCAACGTTATGAAAAGTCTGATGAATTTGTCAACTTTCGCAGAGAGTAAATTCTAGTATGACAGGGGATGGTGTATACTGTGTTTTAATCGAGTCAATGGCATGAAATCTAACTAGATTTATTGGCGAAAGAACAGCGGATGTTTTTGGTCGGAACAAAGAAACAATTTAATAAGATTCTCAATGAAATTAGCTTTAAATACAAATTGCAAATCAATATGACAGAATGTACATAAATTTATTCTTTCAGAATCCAACATGCACTTCGCCACTGGTTACCTGCAGTTGGACTTACACGTGTGAGAAATATCACGTACGATGATGATTTAATGACTTATCGAAGAGCATGCTCCTCGGGTTTAAAGGTACTTTTTTTATCAAATGTCTAATTATTTTATCAAAAAGTCTAACTTCAAGTTCTGAGTATTGAAGATTAATGTAAGATCTTCAGACGGCACAACCGTAACCACTGTCCTTGTAAACTACACATATTTATATGAAATTATGAACTTAAAGGTTATAATGAATCATCTTTGTTTGATGTACTGTTATTGCCTGCACTCCTATCACAGCACATGACGTTATACAAATATACAACGTAGTGGCAATTATACATATATATGTCTGCTTGTCTAAAGAACCCTGCCGGTGTAAATATTACCTGCACTGTGAATATTGTTGGGTCAGTTTGACGTGATGCTCAGATGTCTTGGTGTATCCAAAGTCAGATATCAAGTTCATTTCAAAGAAAGATCATCCTATGCTCAATCTTTCATTCATAAATTTACTTAGCTCTTAATTTACTAAGCCCCTTGGGTTAGAACGCGTGCGGCTAATGCAACTAGATTGGTTAGTGTCTCACCTCCCACCTCCCCGCTATCCCAGTATGTATTTGTACGTATAAAGGTGTTGGTTGGTGTTGTCTGTACGTCAGCTATAGGAGTAATTCAGACACACTGGTGATGCTGTTGCAGAACAATCGCATGATGAGTACATTTCTTTATATGACTACAGTATTCAAGGTCTGATTTCAAGACCTAACAGGTGGAAGACGAATGTTTTTAGTTGTGATCATGATCTATTGTATTAGGAATAGATGGGCTGTTGGATCTTCAAAAACGTTAGACTAATAATCCCACTAGCCAAGGAAAATACTCTCTCTGGTAGAAATTGTGCAATAGATATAAAAATATATGCAAAATATTATATTATAGAAACTAGTGTCAAAGATGGTTCCATAGATTAAATGAATATTTATACATTTTCTAGAATGTGACTCAGTCTGTATGGTGTCCCGATGAATGGCTGCGTTTTCGTAGAATAGAGTTAATTTCAGAATGATACCAATGTGAAATGAAACGAAAGTGAAGTAACGTAGCCGATGAATCAGTCATTCCAATGACATATGTCCATATTTGTCTTCGCTGGTCATAATACTGAACCATAGGAGCATCTAATAAACTAATGGACTGACTCCGGCCGGGAACCCTAGTCCAGTATTAGGCATCTACACCGGGAGTGTAGCTTAATATTTCCGTCCTATTGTCTGTCTTTGGCGTTACACTGACATGTTTATATAGATAGGGCCATGATAATATTCCCCTCATTCGGATTAAAATAGCATAACAGTTTACACAAACACAAGTATCATCCTACACTCAAGGATTGTTCATACTTTATGCAGTATTTGCTACCTGTCGATGTAGTCCAGTATGTTTTATATTTGGCAATTTTAAATACACGTGAACCTTGTCATATAGCTTATGTTTAGTGTTTCAATAAAAGTCATGCGAATTCTGATTCCGGATAATGAAGCATATATATTTTTCATTTATAAGCTGAATGCTTTTGGTCTTGTTATTCATGCGCAATAATAGTTTAATCAAGGTGAACATATAAGAGTAATAATATTTCTATAAATTAATATTACTGTATCGCATTACTACAATTGACATTTGCATTCTTATGCGCCGATAAATATAGCAGCATAAAATTGAATCTGTATTTGCCATTTGAAGAATTATCTCCCTTAAGTTGTAACTCTTCCAGCAATTGGTGAATTCTGCAACGAGTCCTCTAACCTTTTGTCGTTTAATAGACTTGTCAACTGCGTCGCCAAATACCCCTTGACAATATAGATTTCGGTCACCTTTCGGTGTCCCTCGATCGACCAGCTAGTTGAATGATCACATACACCATTGCGGAGCTGCGAGTACTCTCGGGGGGTTCCAGTGATAGATCTATGTTGGGCGTAGGAGAGGATAGCAGCGTCGTGCAAACCGCGGCATTAAAGACAGCGTATAATTGAGTTCTGCATGCTTGTGTATAAAGGAGCAATTTGAGCAAAACGAAGGAGAAAGCTTCAATAAGAGCTTAGCTTCAATAAAACCCATTTCGGCGAAATAGATCTCTAGGGAGACTTGTCTAGGTTTGGGGATTAGTGCAAAGGAAACCCAAGCCAAAACAAGTCTTCATGTCGCCACCAATGACAGTAAATAACTTTGTAATCCCCAGTGGTATGAGATTTTTCAGTCTTAAAGTGACAATTCTTTGAAAATCGCGAGTCTAGATTTAATGTCCCTCGACTTAAACCGACCCAGACGGAGAGGATTAGAAAGATATCAAAACAAATGTCAAGAATGTTTTTACCGTTCATTACTAATAGATTTCTAGCAGATTCATTCTGATTTGTTTTTGTGCTTCCTCCGAGTGAGTTGTTTGCTAAAACTTTAATAATGATGGTAATTCCCACCGAGTCTTGCCAACGTGTTCCATCCGAATCAATTAGTTTGATTCAATATGTCGATAATGACACAGTACTGTCTGTGTGATACACTCACTCGTGGAACATACTTGACTTCACAGAGTAGCTTTCCGTTGATGACATTTCACTGTGTGGTGATAATAATCACTTTCTTTCTTAATGGAAAACAAAATATGAAAAATAATAATCTGGAGCCAGGGTATTAAGGAGAATAAAAAAAATAAAGCGTTTTTCATCTTGTAATTGAAAATTTCATTTTATCATTGCTTCTTAATGCTACATAAAAACTTTATTATACTGTTTAAAAGAACTTGTTAATTCAATGTTATGGGATTAAAGCAGTTTATATTTGTGACAGAAAAATTAAACGATATGGTATCGTGTGTACCCAGGTGCTATGACGTGGTCGCTCCCTACGAGTTTATTCAGTAGGTGTGTGTCACACACGATGCCAAACCCAAGACGGGATTCGCTGACATCAGCCTGCTAACTTGCTGGACCTGCTCAGTGTTCAGTACCGTATACCGCGCAGTTATGTAAGTTTGAAATATTAAAAGAAAAGTAATATTTTCTAACTCAATTTATGAACGCGGAATATTGTTGTTTTCTACTACACGGAGGCACAATATACATGTTTCTCTCTGATTAGCCTTTAGTTCTGCCGTCGTTTCAAAAACACCTCCATGCGTCAGTAATGGAACATGACAGATTCATTTCTGCTTAATTGACGCGCTAAATTGTTATATGACAGAGTAAGATAAATATATATTTACATTGTACAGTCACATGCTATAGATAACTAACAATTCACATCACAACACTTGTCAAAGTGTTTATAATACTTTACGTGTATTAGATATAAAACACCAGCAATTCATCCTCTGTGTTGTCAATTTTAAAATACAATTCTCTTGAGCGATGGCCATCTTTATATTTTTATTGCAATTATTAATCTGGAATTACGTATATAGATTCCAATTTTTACAAAATGCTTACACCATAATAATATATGGTTAAGCTCATACCACTAACATATGGAAGAATTAGTAAAAGATCACATATAAATGTTTCGTTTATATTAAAAACAGAAAACCAGGAGTCACTTAACAAACTTTTTGGGGAAGGGACACATATACTTAAAAGATTTCACCATGGGAGAAAACGACACACTGAGCAGGTTTCACTGTGAAAGTTATGTAAACACTTGGAAGAGATGGAAACTGATTGATACACTTAGCATGTTTGTCAAGGAGACGTATGGATAAACTTAGCAGGTTTTACCTTAGATGAGATGGATACATTTAGCAGATGGAGGTATTGATACACTTAGGAGGATTCAGTTGTAGAGATACTGACACACTCAGGGGATTCAGTAGGAGAAGTACTGATACACTTAGGAGGATTCAGTAGGAGAAGTACTGATATACTTAGGAGGATTCAGTGGTAGAGATACTGATACACTTAGGAGGATTCAGTAGGAGAAGTACTGATACACTTAGGAGGATTCAGTGGTAGAGGTACTGATGCACATAGGAGGATTCAGTAGTAGAGATACTGATACATTTAGGAGGATTCAGTTATAGAGATACTGATACACATAGGATGATTCAGTGGTAGAGATACTGATGCACATAGGAGGATTCAGTTATAGAGATACTGATGCACATAGGAGGATTCAGTTATAGAGATACTGATACACATAGGAGGATTCAGTTATAGAGATACTGATACACATAGGAGGATTCAGTTATAGAGATACTGATACACATAGGAGGATTCAGTTATAGAGATACTGATACACATAGGAGGATTTAGTTATAGAGATAGGAGGATTCAGATATAGACATACATAGGAGGATTCAGTTAGTAGTAGATACACATAGGAGGATTCTGATACAGATACATAGGAGGATTCAGTTATAGAGATACTGATACACATAGGAGGATTCAGTGGTAGAGATACATGGATACACATAGGAGGATTCAGTTATAGAGATGTACACATAGAGGATACTGATATGCACATAGGAGGATTCAGTGGTAGTGATACTATAGAGATACTTCAGATACATACATAGGAGGATTCAGTTATAGAGATACTGATACACATAGGATGATTCAGTGGTAGAGATACTGATACACATAGGAGGATTCAGTGGTAGAGATACTGATACACATAGGAGGATTCAGTGGTAGAGGTACTGATACACATAGGAGGATTCAGTGGTAGAGATACTGATACACATAGGAGGATTCAGTTATAGAGATACTGATACACATAGGAGGATTCAGTTATAGAGATACTGATACACATAGGAGGATGGAGGATTCAGTTATAGAGATACTGATACACATAGGAGGATTCAGTTATAGAGATACTGATACACATAGGAGGATTCAGTAGTAGAGATACTGATACACATAGGAGGATTCAGTTATAGAGATACTGATACACATAGGAGGATTCAGTTATAGAGATACTGATATAGGAGGATTCAGTGGTAGAGATGATACATAGGAGGATTCAGTGGTAGAGATACTGATACACATAGGAGGATTCAGTTATAGAGATACTGATACACATAGGAGGATTCAGTGGTAGAGATACTGATACACATAGGAGGATTCAGTTATAGAGATACTGATACACATAGGAGGATTCAGTTATAGAGATACTGATACACATAGGAGGATTCAGTTATAGAGATACTGATACATAGGAGGATTCATAGAGATACTGATACACATAGGAGGATTCAGTTATAGAGATACTGATACACATAGGAGGATTCAGTGGTAGAGATACTGATACACATAGGAGGATTCAGTGGTAGAGATACTGATACACATAGGAGGATTCAGTGGTAGAGATACTGATACTGATACACATAGGAGGATTCAGTACACTAGGATCCAGAGAAGATTCAGTACTGAGATACTGATACATAGGAGATTAGTGGTAGAAAGTGGTAGAGGAAGATTCAGATACACTTAGGAGGATTCAGTAGTAGACACACGGATTCAGACACACAGGGAGTGATGGAGAGTAGGATACACTCAGCAGGTACATCCAGCAGGTGAATGCGGATACACTGTAGGTTACCCAGTTGGTGAATGTACGGAGGAGGCATGGACTAGACAGGACACTGGTGGCATGGTAGGGACCCAGGTGTCTGTAGGGAGCAACGTATGGATGGACATGCAATTACAGGTGAATGTAAGGGAGCCCAGAGGTATGGATACACGTTGCAGGGTGAGATGTAGGAAGCAGTATGGATACACATGGCTGAGGTGAATGTAGGAAACAGTATGGGTACATGGCAGGTGGAATGTAGGAAGCAGTATGGATACACTTAGCTGGTGTATGTAGGGAGCAGTATCGGTACACAGGGTGGAGTGTCTGTAAAGGGAGCAGTGTGGATACACTTAAGCTGGTGTATGTAGGGGGGAGCAGTATGGATACACGTAGCAGGAGTGTCTATGAGGAGCAGAATATGGATACATGTAGGAGGTGTCTGTAGGAGCAGTATGGATACCCGTGGATGTAGCAAGGGTGTTTGTAGGGAGCAGTATTGGTACACTTAGCAGGTGTCTGTAGGGAGCAGTATGGGTACACGTAGCTGGTGTCTGTAGGGAGCAGTATGGGTACACGTAGCAGGTGTTTGTAGGGAGCAGTATAAATACACTTAGTAGGTGTCTGTAGGGGAGGATGGAGTATGGATACACATGGCAGGTGTCTGTAGGGAGCAGTATGGGTACACATGCAGGAGTGTCTGTAGGGTGCAGTATGGGTACACGTAGCAGGTGTCTGTAGGGAGCAGTATGGGTACACGTAGCAGGTGTCTGTAGGGAGCAGTATGGGTACACGTAGCAGGTGTCTGTAGGGAGCAGTATGGGTACACGTAGCAGGTGTCTGTAGGGAGCAGTATGGGTACACGTAGCAGGTGTCTGTAGGGACCGAGTATGGATACACGTAGCAGGTGTCTGTAGGGAGCAGTATGGATACACGTAGCAGGTGTCTGTAGGGAGCAGTATGGATACACGTAGCAGGTGTCTGTAGGCAGCAGTATGGGTAAACGTAGCAGGTGTCTGTAGGGATGAGGTATGGATACACGTAGCAGGTGTCTGTAGGGAGCAGTATGGGTACACGTAGCTGGTGTTTGTAGGGAGCAGTATGGATACACGTAGGAGGTGTCTGTAGGGAACAGTATGGATACACGTAGCAGATGTCTGTAGGGAGAAGAGTGGGTACCCGTAGCAGGTTCTGTAGGTAGTGGTATGAGTACATGTAACAGGCGTCTTTAGGTAGAGTAGCAGGTGTCTGTCATGTAGCAGGTGTCTGTAGGGAGCAGTATGGGTACATGTAACATAGATGTCAGTAGCGGAGGTATGGGTACACGTAGCAGTACATGTCAGTAGCATAGGTATTGGTACACGTAGCAGATGTGAGCAGGAAAGGTATGGATACCCGTAGGAGGTGTCTGTAGCAGAGGTATGCATACTCGTAGGAGGTGTCTGTAGCAGAGGTATGGATACCCGTAGGATGTGTGTGTAGGAGGGGTATGGATACCCGTAGGAGGAGTCTGTTGCAGAGGTATGGATACCCGTAGGAGGTGAATGTAAGAGAGCTATGGATACCCGTAGGAGGTGTGTGTAGGAGAGGTATGGATACCCATGGGAAGTGTATGTAGGAGAGGTATGGATACACGTAGGAGGTGTGTGTAGGAGAGGTATGGATACACGTAGGAGGCGTGTGTAGGAGAGTATGGATACCACGTAGGACACCGGAGGATCCAGTAGGAAGTGATGGATGATCCAGCCAGGAGGTGGACGTGACACCGGAGGTTATGGAGGATCCCAGGCACCGATACGGATCCCAGACACCGACATGTACGGAGGACAGACACCGACACCGGATACACGATCCAGGAGGATACACAGACGTAGAGGGACGGATCCAGCAAGGAACACCGATACAGGAGGCAGTGTGTACCGACAGACAATGAAGATACCAAGGACGATCCAGACACCGACACAGTGGATCCAGACATGACAACGCACACATCCAGACACGACACAGCAGACACGACACACAGGATCCAGGACAAGGATCCAGACACCGACACATGATCCAGGAGAGGTACCGGATGCACACGTAGACACCGACAGGTGTGTGTAGACACCGATACACACGACGATACAGAGATGACACCGGACACGTTTGACCCAGAGGCACCGACATGAGGATCCAGACACCGGACAGACCGGTGTGTCCAGCAGACACCGATCCCAGGAGGTACCGGATACCCAGAGGACCCAGTGACACTGACGAGACACCGACACACGGAGATCCCAGGCACCGGATACCCATGACGATCCAGATAACGACACACATGGATCCAGACAACGGACAACGAAGATCCAGCACAGGCACTGACAACGCATGACACAACGGAGGCATTGACTGACCGCAGGATGATCCAGTATGACGATCCACACCCATTAGGAGGCACTGATGTAGGCACCTGAGGTACCCCAGGATGATCCATAGACAGGTTTGACCACCAGAGGAGGTACCGGATACAACACAACGGAGGAGGATCCCAGCACACGTGGTGAATGGATCCCAGCAGTAATGGAACGAACACGTAGGAGGACATTAAGGACATAGGCAGGTGTATGGATACACGTAGGGACGGACGTTGACAAGGAACGTGGAACAGCATGGCATACGGACACACGTAGGAGGTGTATGGATACCCACTGACCCAGGGGTACACACCCATTAGGAGGTGAGCATGGATACACATGGGACACACAGCAAGGTGCCCAGGAGAATTATGGATACACTGTAGGAGGTGGCACACAGTGTCTGTAGGAGCAGTATGGATGCCCAGGGGAGGTTTGCACACACCCCAGGAGCAGCATGGATACACGCAGTAGGTACATGAAGTGGTGTCTGTAGGAGGTATGGATACCCATAGAGAGGTGTGTGTGGAGAGGTATGGATACACATAGGAGGTGTGTGTAGGAGAGGTATGGATACACGTAGGAGGTGTGTGTAGGAGAGGTATGGATACCCGTAGGAGGGTGTGTGTAGGAGAGGGTATGGATACCCCGTAGGAGGTGTGTGTAGGAGAGGTATGGATACCCGTAGGAGGTGTGTGTATGTGGATACCCGTAGGAGTGGTATGGAGGTATGGATACACGTAGGGAGGTGTGTGTAGGAGAGGTATGGATACACGTAGGGAGGTGTGTGTAGGAGAGGTATATGGATACACGTAGGAGGTTTGTGTGTGTGTAGGAGAGGTATGGATACCCGTAGGAGGTGTGTGTGTAGGAGAGGTATGGATACACGTAGGAGGTGTGTGTAGGAATGGATACACGCATGGATAGGAGAGGTATGGATACATGTGTGTGTAGGAGGGTATGGATACCCGTGGGAGGTGTCTGTAGGGAGAGTATGGATACACGTAGGAGGTGTGTGTAGTATGGATACCCGTAGGATGTGTCATGTAGGAGGTATGGATACCCATAGGAGGTGTCTGTAGGAGAGGTATGGATACACATAGGAGGTGTGTGTAGGAGAGGTATGGATACACGTAGGAGGTGTGTGTAGGTATGGATACACGTAGGAGGTGTCTGTAGGAGAGGTATGGATACCCGTAGGAGGTTTGTGTAGGAGAGGTATGGATACCCGTAGGAGGTGTCTGTAGGAGAGGTATGGATACACGTAGAAGGTGTGTGTAGGAGAGGTATGGATACCCGTAGGAGGTGTCTGTAGGAGAGGTATGGATACACGTAGGAGGTGTTTGTAGGAGAGGTATGGATACCCGTAGGATGTGTCTGTAGGAGAGGTATGGATACACGTAGGAGGTGTCTGTAGGAGAGGTATGGATACACATAGGAGGTGTGTGTAGGAGAGGTATGGATACCCGTAGGAGGTGTGTGTAGGAGAGGTATGGATACACGTAGGAGGTGTTTGTAGGAGAGGTATGGATACCCGTAGGAGGTGTGTGTAGGAGAGGTATGGATACCCGTAGGAGGTGTGTGTAGGAGAGGTATGGATAAACGTAGGATGTGTGTGTAGGAGAGGTATGGATACACGTAGGAGGTGTGTGTAGGAGAGGTATGGATACCCGTAGGAGGTTTGTGTAGGAGAGGTATGGATACACGTAGGATGTGTGTGTAGGAGAGGATGTATGGATACCCGTAGGAGGTGTCTGTAGGAGAGGTATGGATACACGTAGGATGTGTGTGTAGGAGAGGTATGGATACCCGTAGGAGGTGTCTGTAGGAGAGGTATGGATACCCGTAGGAGGTTTGTGTAGGAGAGGTATGGATACCCGTAGGAGGTGTCTGTAGGAGAGGTATGGATACACGTAGAAGGTGTGTGTAGGAGAGGTATGGATACCCGTAGGAGGTGTCTGTAGGAGAGGTATGGATACACGTAGGAGGTGTTTGTAGGAGAGGTATGGATACCCGTAGGATGTGTCTGTAGGAGAGGTATGGATACACGTAGGAGGTTTGTGTAGGAGAGGTATGGATACACGTAGGAGGTGTGTGTAGGAGAGGTATGGATACCCATAGGAGGTGTCTGTAGGAGAGGTATGGATACCCGTAGGAGGTTTGTGTAGGAGAGGTATGGATACCCGTAGGAGTTGTCTGTAGGAGAGGTATGGATACACGTAGGAGGTGTGTGTAGGAGTGGTATGGATACCCGTAGGAGGTGTCTGTAGGAGAGGTATGGATACACGTAGGAGGTGTTTGTAGGAGAGGTATGGATACCCGTAGGATGTGTCTGTAGGAGAGGTATGGAGACACGTAGGAGGTTTGTGTAGGAGAGGTATGGATACACGTAGGTGTGTGTAGGAGAGGTATGGATACACGTAGGAGGTTTGTGTAGGAGAGGTATGGATACCCGTAGGAGGTGTCTGTAGGAGAGGTATGGATACCCGTAGGAGGTGTCTGTAGGAGAGGTATGGATACACATAGGATGTGTGTGTAGGAGAGGTATGGATACACGTAGGAGGTGTCTGTAGGAGAGGTATGGATACCCATAGGAGGTGTGTGTAGGAGAGGTATGGATACACGTAGGAGGTGTCTGTAGGAGAGGTATGGATACCCATAGGAGGTGTGTGTAGGAGAGGTATGGATACACGTAGGAGGTGTCTGTAGGAGAGGTATGGATACCCATAGGAGGTAGGAGAGTGGATACACGTAGGAGGTGTGTGTAGGAGAGGTATGGATACACGTAGGAGGTGTGTGTAGGAGAGGTATGGATACCCGTAGGAGGTGTGTGTAGGAGAGGTATGGATACCCATAGGAGGTGTGTGTAGGAGAGGTATGGATACACGTAGGAGGTGTCTGTAGGAGAGGTATGGATACCCATAGGAGGTGTGTGTAGGAGAGGTATGGATACCCATAGGAGGTGTGTGTAGGAGAGGTATGGATACACGTAGGAGGTGTCTGTAGGAGAGGTATGGATACCCATAGGAGGTGTCTGTAGGAGAGGTATGGATACACGTAGGAGGTGTCTGTAGGAGAGGTATGGATACCCATAGGAGGTGTGTGTGGGAGAGGTATGGATACCCGTAGGATGTGTGGGTAGGAGAGGTATGTATACACGTAGCTGGGTAGGTAAACATAGCCGGTACATTTCCCATGATATATAAGATTCTTTTAGTCGAGTATCTATATATCTTCGCATACACATGCACCGGAAATGGTTTCACGAAACTATTTTCTGTAATCTTTGTAAATATTGATCATGTGACTACATGTAGTTGCACAATAGTGTGATTAATCGTCTAAAGAGACTGTTTCCTCTGACAATGCATAATGATTTCAAACTTTTTAGGTAATTATATTTACCCATGTGATATGCAGGTTCATATGTTCCAACGTGAGAACAATACCACCAGTAAATCTGCTGGTTCTCGGATTGCTTAATATAATCCACACAAATGTATTCACTCTGCTTTCAGCAGTTGCATCGCTCCCATTGTAGTCCACACAGAAACCTTCCGCAATGGTTATTAAAGCTTTGTTAATTTATTTTGTCATTAGTATGTCATCCTTGTTTGGATCAGACTGCTGCATTCATATGACATGGTTCATGTTCTAAGGGAGATAACTGTCATACATTTGGAATAAAACTCTTAATAAGATGGGTTTCATTTACGGCAGTTCCCATGATCACCTGCGCACACTGAGCTAATCACCCCTCCCCGCCCACTGTTTCGAACCTTGTGCTCTCAAATGAAAGTTATGTGTAATTGTCTATTGTTCACAGCAATCAATGACCAACGTAGCACCTGAGTTCCAGGCTTTAAAAATATGGGGGAGATTACAGAGAAAGATTTTGGCGTTTCTGTCTAATTTGACTTTTACTCGAACTTAGCGATTTTCTAGAAATGCACCCTTTGTGGCGACAACAATGGGAAAGCCTCTCTCGTAGAGGGCGTTTCAATCGCATCTTAGGAAACCAATAAGCGAGGCCCATACTCTGATCTAATCTCACCATGAAATCCAATGTAAGGGTAATAATTTAGAAATACGGTGCCCTAGGCCAGTTTTAAGTAATAGAGGCTCTTAAAATTGAAGGCATAATTACCTGAGTCAATATCAGAGAGGAACACCATCAATAATGTCGATCTTGAGTTGGCTGCAGAGACATTGGCATTTCTTTTGTACGTATTCATTGTCCCTCCCAAGAACTGTTACCTTACTCCATGGCCTCCCTGACTGGTAATTCCCTACATGGGGCTGTCCGGGGTTGCGGAAGGGGCGGGACCATGGGGTGGGGGACTTCTAGTAATGACTGGAGACACAGTGAGTTCACAAATCATTTCAAGAAATAGAGGAACCAAGATAAAATCAGTGCTGGAGACAATTATCTCGCTATGGAAAATACGTGCTGCTTAAAGTACATACCATATGTTTCCAAGTTTCTTATTCACATTTGTGCAATTTCCACGTATTTTAAATTCTACACAGATTGTATCAAATGTAACAAGAAAATGTAAAGATATATGCAAAAGTAAACCTGCAGAGACTTCATGTTCTGGAAAAGTTCTTGGTAGGTTCGACAAAGCAGCGATTCCTGGAGGGTCCCATTGGCTGTCTATGAACCTCACCAGCCTGACAATGACAGGATCCCATGAGCCTTCTTTGCTACATTTATATATTTTAATCTTAAAATGATAATAGCAATAATAATAACAATGGTATTACGTGGAAACCATTACATGTAATTAGAATTTAAAACTAAAAACATTCTTTCCATGTGTATGACAATTACAACCATTCTCAAGCCAAATATCCGACATGTCCAACCATCAATCAACAGTTCTTTACACTAGCATTTGATTTCATCACTTTTTCAGTAACATGTGACTGTTATTCCTCTATCATCAATTTTCCGTACTATCAAAGCAAAATATGCAATTTGAGTTGCATGTTTAAGTAGCCATTTACTCAGCGGGGTTAGCATTTAAATCACGTGGGACCTCTATTCTCCGTGATTGATAGCATGTCCATTTCCGCGAATTCTTGTTCATTTCGTACCTTTCTTTACTTCGTAGTTGTAATTTTTATTCTTTGATTGATGACGTCCTTCGATTGAAACAGATTTATAACATGTGAATCAATAAAAAAGGCACAGAGTGCGAGCAGATTTTTATAACCTAATTGGTTTGGCTTGTTATTGTCGCACTGAAGATCTTCTTTTTTGAAAATGGTATGTATTCTAAAACAGTTCCAGAAATGTGAAAAGAAACCTCTCCTCCTACATAATACTGAAACGTATGTAGACGTGCAGTTGGGTTTCCACTTACCTCTGCAGGAATGTGTTCTCGTGGGCAGCATTAGGGTTCAGGGGGAGGTGGGGTAGCCTAGTGGTGAAAGCGTTCGCTCGTCACGCTGAAGACCTGGGTTCGATTCCCCACATGGATACAATGTGTGAAGTCCATTTCTGGTGTCCTCCACCGTGATATTGCGGAAATATTGCTAAAAGCGGCGTAAAACTAAATTCACTAACTCACTCACTCACTTTAAGGACTCAAAATATATGTATTTTTTATACAGGGTTAAAGGTGATCCCCATTTTATCACTTGACAAAGGTTTGCAGCAACCCATATGTTGAACAGGGTATGGGTGGTCATCTTGAACAAGTGCTGATGTGTGGGTGAGACTGTGGCCGGATGTGTGGTGAGACTGTGGTGAGTCTGTACAATACTGCTAGTCATTTGTAGCTGAGGTTTCCATCACTTCATTATGCATCTCGCTTATCACTGACAGACACATTCACCACATAGATGCCGTCCACAACTGGGCTGACAGCCTCAGGGTATTTAACATAGGTGTTGTCAGCGGCCTGTTTATGTCACCTTGAATCGATATTCTCCTGTAACCTGTGTACACCTTCCTGCTGTTGTGTGGCACACAACTGCATGTAATTAATGATTTTCTAACACAATACAATATTGATACGTATAAGGTCACACAAAAAGTATGCTTTTGATACAGACATTGGGTGTTTTTGACAAAGTAAACGCTTTAGGACTTGTGTATCGATAAAGTGGTGTCGTCAATCCGAAATTACGTCATCGAGTACCAAATGACGGCACGTGTTACAGTGGCCATGCATTTATTTCTTTAATAAATTGATTTAACTTTGACTTCAGCGAATCACAAAGTCACACACACGTGCATTCACATACGCTCAGTCTCACATGCTCTCACACACTCACACTTGCGCAAACGCCGACACACTCTCTCATACACAAACACACACGTACACACGCACACCGTCTCGCAGACATTCTCACGCACATTTTCTCCTGCACTCATATTCTCATTCTATCCACTGTTTCTCACAAACACGCACACACATGGGGACTCACACATGAAACAACAACAGCAACAAAACAACTCCGAAACAAGAACAACAAACTGTATAGCAGATAATTAAAAAATTGTGGACGTCAGCAGTTTTCATGCGGATATTTATGAATCAGTACTTGATCAGAGACTATTAGACAAGAAAACAAACGCTGCTTCTGTTATGTGAATTTTCAACAAGAAACAATAATGTTCTCACTTGGAGATAATCACGGTATTAGACAAGACAGCAAGAATACTTTCTGAATGTATTATCAATGAGATTAAAGCAAGATCGACGCCTTTCGTGTGAGTTTATTGAAGGTAAAGGAGTAATCTTTAGCCATTACGTGACCATGCACCACGCATTGTATTTTACCGTCTTATAGACTTGAACTTCTATCCAAGTTAACAGGGGCCGTATAGGCTCGGCTATCTAACCTGAGCCGTGGCTAGCTAGACGATCTCTTATATCAATCATGGACTTAAGTAGCCGCTGCTTTCACCTGCATCTCTCCGACCGTACCCAAGATCAGATTAAGACTGGTGACTTTACAGCGATGTTTTAGCGCTTGCGATGTCGTTCCTCCCTTGGGCAACTATTAGACAAGAAGCAAAGCTTTCATGTACGAGTTTCCGAGATCATTGGGTAAAGAGGCACGGTAGCGGCTAACATATCGCTTGGCTAAGAGGTACCATTAAGATTTCTGCACGGCTCGGAAATTGATAGAAAATACCCGATACAATGATATTAATCAATATATGTGGCCTCCACGATCTCGTCAAATTACTTTGAGTCCCTTAATCCTAACGGTGGAGGATTTCAGTCGCGGTAAAGAGCATCTTTAGGAATAATTGGTCGGCGCTTCGGCGAGCCGGGCAAATGGCTGTAATTGACGAGATTAAAAGAAATGCATTTAGTTTGCTAGGATACAAAGTATGTTATGGAAGGAGAGGAAGGCCAAATGACCGCCAGTGCCACGGATATGACACTGCCAGTATGAGGGAAAAACTCGGGTCCTTTTACAAAGCGTTGCTTGTTTGCCTAATGTATCATGGCAAGCACACTATGATGGTAATTGTGCTATTTGCTTCCACTCTTTCTCGTATCGGTCCCATCACTTATTAGCATCTTATAGCAATAGACATCGCTTAGTAGCAAAGCTTGTGGATCGACCTGCATAATCCAGACCTATTAGCTAGTTTTAAGACCTCTGAAATTGCGTAAACCATTCAATTTAGAAAAGTTTCGAGGAAAAGGGAGTTTTTATCAAAAGGCATCTCTCTATCTCTTACATCGTGCCACTTGGGGGTCTGCGCTGTGATTCAGGCGTCGGCTAATAGCTTTCCTGCACGAGCCTATCGATTAAAGTTGACAAAATAAAACTTCCCGGGAAAGCACGAGCGAGCAAACGCTACTTTAATTTAGAGGATGGAAATAGATTTTGAAGCCGAGAGTATGTGAACAAATATAAATGAGTTTTTTAGATTAATTCCTACTGTACTGAAAGAGATGAAAAAAGACAATTTGGTTTCTATTTCACTTACAACAACTTATAACTAATTGTTTTACTATTGATTTGCTAACAATAAGACCAATTGGGAGCCAGTACACATGCCCGTCACTGTGCTTATTCTGATTGTTAAGACACATAGTTTCCGTTTTATGCCATAATTTACTTTATATAGTTTGTTTGTTTAAAGATATAAATTAGACTGTTTCCTTGAAGCAGTTATTCTGCCGATGTTCACTTGGCTGTGTGATGCACGTCGCTTAACTTACCACGCTACCGCTGTTGTTTGAGCTGACAAGACCCGCCACTACCAAATATACCTCACTCTGTAATGGCTGCGTTTAGCCATTTACTAATATGACAAAATGTTCAGTACATTCTTCTTTGATACTTGCATGCGCTGAGTGATTGGCCACCAGACTAAGGGGAATCATGAAGCTCGGTTGACATTATTTCGTGTTGAGTTTGGATTAAGTCAACTCATGAACAAAGACGATATTAGTTCGGCCAAATTGTCAATATTATACCGCTAATTTGTTTGTAATTGCTGCAAAAAACGCATGTCATTATTTCTAATAGCCCTGATGTTTCGGATATTAATTAGAGTAATTAAGTGAAGACTGGCAAAGTCGGTATTATCCATGGACGTGCACTGCCATGTCGAAATAGGAAGTCGCGTGTGGGATCACTTTGGCGGCCTCAAGACGTATGTCCGCCATGTGAATTACAGAGCGAAAGCGTTCGGAAATTAAATACAAGCTAAAATTACTCTACATAAAATTGGCATCAGAACATGATCTCTTTTCTCTTTATTGCTCACGAAAATGTTTCATGTCGCCAGTGATTTCAAATAATGACAATCAGCCATAAATCTTCCCTCGCTCCTCCTCGTCATTTCATTGTAGCGACACCACACAGCTGCCAGAGCGAGGCCACCTGCTGCGCGCGCAGCTCTTAGCTAAGATCTTTGCTCGAAGCTTGAAGCGCGGGGAAATTAAAGAGTTGCAAATCAATTTCGACCTCTCACGCAATAGCAAAGAGTCATTTTGTGTGGCATAAATGAATTTAAGACTATAAAATTATTTATAAGTTTCTCTTTTCATTGAAGAAATGCAACAACATTCTGCTTTTCCTACTGACCATGTCGCATCTGTAGCAATAGCGTCACGGAGACAAGAGATATATATAGTATTGTATTCACCTGAAAACTATTGTTTGTCATGTGTTTAGACGAAAGGTCCTGAAGGGGAATGTTTTGCTCATCCGTTGTATACACATATAAAATGGTGTCGCAACATTTTAAGCCTCTTATTGTCATGCATCTTCGTATCATAATTAGGTTTGTGAACGTCATTATTTTTATGCTCGGGCGCACCATACATTGATTTAGATGTTCATGTGCTACGATGAAAGGCGTGCATCACGTATTGCAGTTGGCGGAGGTTACACCAGATATAAGTATTGTGCTATAATGAAAATATTGATACTTATGTTATTTCTAGAGGATTGTATGCCAGAATCTTGAAAATTTTAACGCCATAGGACCATGGTTATCAGCACGTTGAAATGAGTCATTTCGTGTTTGTTTGTATGAATAAACTACAGTTTTTCGTTCTTTTGGCTTTTGTTTCCTTGAGTGGCAATTTATCCACATAGTAAATTATACTGAGATTTGGATAAGTTCTTTTCCTGTGGTTCATGGTAACATATTGACACTATGAAATAAATGGAACGTTGCGATACTTTTTTCAATCTGTATATATCAGTATATCCTGAAGTGGTATGTTTTGTTCTTCCGTTGTATATCAGCATGTCCTGAAGTGGTATGTTTTGTTCTTCCATTGTATATCAGCATGTCCTGAAGTGGTATGTTTTGTTCTTCCATTGTATATCAGCATGTCCTGAAGTGGTATGTTTTGTTCTTCCGTTGTATATCAGCATGTCCTGAAGTGGTATGTTTTGTTCTTCCATTGTATATCAGCATGTCCTGAAGTGGTATGTTTTGTTCTTCCATTGTATATCAGCATGTCCTGAAGTGGTATGTTTTGTTCTTCCATTGTATATCAGCATGTCCTTAAGTGGTATGTTATGTTCTTCCGTTGTATATCAGCATGTCCTGAAGTGGTATGTTTTGTTCTTCCGTTGTATATCAGCATGTCCTGAAGTGGTATGTTTTGTTCTTCCATTGTATATCAGCATATCCTGAAGTGGTATGTTATGTTCTTCCGTTGTATATCAGCATGTCCTGAAGTGGTATGTTTTGTTCTTCCATTGTATATCAGCATGTCCTGAAGTGGTATGTTTTGTTCTTCCGTTGCATATCAATTTGTTCTGAATTGTATAAACATCAAAACCATTTCTATATTCATAACGAACCTTTCCTAAAAGCAGAGTCAATGGTACGATTCCGACTATATCATCAGCATGTGTTTGGGAAGCACTGTCAAATTGTGATCATGCCAGGTGTCCCCGAATAGGTGTTCGCCTCCTTCCTCACCAGTAACACCTGTCACAAACTCATGCAAAGGCAACGCAAACGATCAGCTGAAACAAAACCCGGGAAATTATTGTAAAAGTCAAAATAGGACGCCACGTCACACATTTTTGGTCACTAAATTTACACAACTTGATGTGGCCTATTGTATGCTGACATTGTAACGGATGGAATGTTTACCCGATGTATATCGATATGTCACAACGACAAATAGTATGTTTACCCAGCAACATGAAGTTAGAAACGGATTCGGGATTGGGGACTGGGGATTCGAATCACGAATCTGAATACATTTTTTCATATTCAGGATTCGAATTCCGAATCTGAATTTCTTTTTTCATGTTCGGGATTCGAATCCCGAATATTATTTTTTTTTATTTTCGGTTTTTTTCTTTTGCACATTCGGCACTCGGCATTGGGCATTCGGTATTTGGTATTTGAACTCGTATTATGCTTTTCTTCAACACATCTGGAAAAATTCGGAACTTCAGCGTCCTTGTAGCTATACTCTTCGCACCTTCATCTGTCAAACCTATCTATCCTCGACGTTGCCGTGCAGATAGTTAACGTTCCTCAAGCTCTTCCCTGCTTGCAGGCGTCCAACCCTCGATCACGATCGAGCAAAGACGAACAATGTCAATATTCGGGATTCGAATCCCGAAATATTAAGATTCGGGATTCGAATTCGAAATAATGAATTCCAGATGTGTTGAAGAAATGCATAATAAGATTTCAAATACCAAATACCGAATGCCCAAATCCGACTGTCGAATATGCAAAGGAAAAAAAACCGACTATGAAAATTTTATTCCTATTCGGGATTCAAATCCCGAATATAAAAAACAATTCAGATTCGGGATTCGAATCCCCAATCCCGAATCTGTTTCTAACTTCATGTTCCCATGTTTACCCAGTGTATACGATGGGAAATGGTAGGTTTATCACTTTTATGTTGACATGTACGAACGTGTGGTATGGTTAGCTGATGTCTATCGAAGAATTATCACAAAGAATAAGATATGTACTAGTTTGTCTGTCAGTGTAACACTATGCTAAGGTTGGAAGTGTTTACAGACGAGCACTTAACTGTGCTTACAAACCAACGATTTGTATATACTAGTAACCAGGTGGCATTTTCATGAACAAAAATCTCCGAATGATGTATTTTGTACAGTATAAAATTGTTAGAAATTATTTATTTACTTTATTGCAATGCTTGATAATCTGAAACCTCGCACGTTTATGATGTTCTTCTCATTGGTCAGTCACAGTGTCTAAGTACTGCAAACACAGCTTACGAATGCACAACCCCTTTTAGAAATTGGTCAAATGTAAGAAACATTATATTGTTGACAACATTTTCATAGTAGAGCACTGTGACCGTGTTTGTTCAAGATCGGTTGCAAATACCAGAATGTGTGCTTTACTAATAAGTGTTATCCTAAAGATAACAAAGATGTTATCCGAAAGATAACAAAGACAGTAGTTTACACTACATGAAATCATTGCGAGATCAAGGGTCTACAAGCATGTATTACGGGATGTTCATCATTAACATGTAACCACATTACTTCGTACAACTTGTACGTCCAGCCTGTCTGCAGCTTGTGTTCAGAGCATACTGCAAACTATTTGTCAGGATTCTATGTCCTTTGTTACCAGCTAGTGAGACATTTTATGAAAGTGTATAATTTCACAACAGTTGACGCATCATTAAGAAACAGAGCATGTGGTTTACTGTCACATAATTAAATCTTTCCAAAAACACATGGCTATAAAGCTTGATAAGTGACATGTTAACGCAAGTAAATCATAGAATTAATTTTAAATTGTTTACTTTAATTACTGATATTTGAATCATTGTAATTGAGTGACGTATTTCTGTTTCATATTCCCAATCTTCTGTCATTCGAATGTATTTCTTATTGCCTATTAAAAGGCAACTTAACTAAAGAGACTCTCCGTTTATATCAACGAGAGGTTTATATTGAAGCGCTCAGTAAACACGACGCAGTTCACGACTGGAAACATTATATCTAAGTGCCACTTACGACTACCAATTATCAGACATACCAGGTAAAACTACACCAATATTGTGATTAAAAAGTTTCATTTGATATGCCAAGACTATGGTCCTATTGAGGTGTTGAATTGCCCTCCTTATCTTGTCTTAAGCAACTATTTTCAGTGTTTATTTTCTTTCATCTATTTGTCTCTGAGTATGATAAAATGTCGAACTGATGTTATCATCTTTCGAATTATTTGAAACATGACAATATTAGTAGTTGATCAAAATTCATATTTATTGTCTTTTGCTACCATAGAGAGCATTGTAATTACAGAAGATTTATATATTATGAATAATAAAAGAAATATATCACATGCGTGTTTGATTGCACTGTTCACTAAATGCCACATTGGGCTATCAGAGCCAATCAGTTCCATCATACGGACAAATATTAGATTCCAACTTCAACATTGTGCATAGGATTAATACTGAATAGAGACGTTGATGTTTGCATTCCAAACAATAATAGAATATGATTTGGTAATGCATATTCAATATCGATGTGGATATTATAAACATTAAGGCATGTGACATATCTCCATGTTTAGTCATTGGCCAGGCGCCATTAGATGGTAATGCCAAATAATACTAACTTATAAGAACATGATCGACCCGTTACCATATTTCATTATGTCAGGGCTAAATTGGATGGTAATAACCATACCTTCTGAAGGGAACCTGGATTGAACGTCAACACCACGGAACAAATATACTGTTTACCTGTATAATACTAGACTGAGTTGTGTATCCCTTGATACTGTCTAATCTGACACAAGAGTTGTTCGTTTTTCTTACAGTTTTACGAACTGTTTCATTTTATGTTTGTAGTACGTATATATGCATCTTAAGATAAGACAGATGATGGATCTGGAACTATGAGGATTTGTATTCAAAATAAAGAGCCATGTCAAAATGAAATTGGTAACTGGTGCCTCTTGCGTTGTCACCATGAACCCGGCGTTCGCATGTTCTTCTGGACATATGGATGTCTCAACTTATTAAACTGTTTCAATTATTCATTACATTATCCTCTTAAAGCATGACTAATGTGAAGTTGAAGACGAAGTGAAAAGTCAACACTACTGCACTGGGTAATTGACGGAGCAAGCAGAGCAATACACTTTCTCTGTAAACGAGTAGGATCAGGGAACGCTACAGTCATGGCTCTTTTTGTATCTCAAGTGTCCTTGAATCTCTATGAGTGCAATTTGAAACGTTTATTTTGTCTGCTGAATTGACATGGGACAGACGTCTTTTGTCTGCTAAATTGTATGGGAGGTACGCCAAGGCGCCTAACTCTTTCGCTCTCTTTTAAAAACGACTGTTAACAAGGACGGTCCATCAATTAGACAGACTCGCTGTAGTCTTAAACGTTCTCTCAGGTGTTTAAAATAATGAGTGTTATTTAGATACATTTCCATTTCCGAACACTTTCCTTACGATAAACAATGATTGGTGGAAGGGTTAGAGGTGTGATAGGGTGGTAGGTGGTTCATTTTTCTATGTTTGTACAGCTGAAGGACGTCTTCGCCCATCGGTACTCGGTGTTTGATAATATATTGCTGCGCTGTTTAGACCCGTGAAAAGTGGCTTCCGTCGTAATTCGGAGTGCTGTTAACAGTTCCAGTCAAAATTTCTCCTTTAAAGGAATTCATATTGGGGCCATGAATAAAGCATACCAGAATCCTTACAAACGATTGCAGTTGTGCATAAGCCATAATAGAAGTAGGAAAGAGCTCTCGTTCAAACACTTAACACATATCTGATGCACAACACCTTTTAAGTGGAAGACAAACTCAATGTCAACTGCCGTGGAAAGTTGTCCAAAACTACGCATGATTATTCATAAGATTTTCAAAAGACAGCGTCAGTTATTTAAGAACTGTCAGCTAAACCAGCACATCAATGTACGTATTTTTTCTTAATTTGCATAAACTTTTCCCATGATCTATAAGTGGCATTTAACGAGGCTTCCCGTGGCGGCGGATAAAGGCAACAATTTGACAAGGCCCATGATGAAGTGATGGAAAGAAGAGATTGCGACACCGTGACTCCTGTCATTTCACTCTCATTGTAGGGGACAACTAGTTCCCTATTGTTAAGCATTAGGCTGTTGAAGGACTATGAGGAGTCAATTTATTTGTCAACAGTTTATCTATGCTGCTTGAACAGCAATGAGGCAGCGAAGCACGAATGGAGTGGCGCCAATAGGGAAATTAGCGTCAAACGAAATTTGCTGCGACCAATGCGCGTGACAGGCAAACAGGGGGCGCTTTGTTCGGCGGTGTTTTTAGGGAGTTATAATGAGTTCAGGGTCCCGTGGTGAATTTACTTTCTGCCAATTGGAAGGCACTAGGAATAGTGTATGGTACGCTATATTTAAAAAGATAAACTGTAAAGCTTGACAAATTGGCAATTTGTTGTTAAATGTCGGACATTGATGTTAAATGCCTCCAATCACTGCATGAATCAGAGCAAATAGAAACGCTGCTGCTAGTCCTAGTTTTACTTTAAATTGCTACTTGCCGACCCATCTTACTGAGAGGGTTGGGTGATTTAGAGATCACTCAACAGTTCGCATACATGTCGGTGTATTTTAAATACTTACGTCGCACAATAAGTATGATAAGTTTTTGACAATTCATAAATCCATTCGGTATGAATGAGCATCTGATAAACACATGATTTTCCCGGTCACAGCCATACGCCAGCAATATGTTTCCATAAAAAGAGTAGCTACTCATATTTTGAAACACTGCCTATTAATTTACCTAATACATTTGCGGCCATTACTAACTTAAGTTTGTATAAAATGTCTCCACTACATACGTGTGTGGTTCGTTATTTTGCTCGATATAATGTTCTGAGTTTCACTAAATAACAACTTTTGATTTTGCCATGGCCTTTTCACTTTTACCATGCTCCTACATCCCCCTTGCATTGGACGCATGAACTCCTCAGTAATCTCCAGACCAAAGAAGCTGAAACTGTAATTGTTGTGTCCAATAATTACTACATGTGTGTGACTTGGCAATGTGTTGTACTTCATTTAAATGTGTGCTAAATTGCACATCTTCTGTTACCAAATTTAGCTTATTATTATGTAGTATGAGATACACACGTAATAAAGTATTAAAAAGTATTTCTTTTTTTCCCTTTTCTTCTTTTCCTAGCAAAAATCATTTCTTTTTTTCCTTTTCTTTTTCCTTTTTTTCCTAATACCGTGTGGGCAATAGACGGGCTCCGAATGTAGATTTTGTTTTCGGGATATATAAGTTTAACCTAGTTTTTACTTTGTACCAATTTGAAAACTAAAACTTTTTTATGGCAACACCTTTCTATTCCAGTTTTGCTGCAATTCGGTATAAGTGCAGCTAACAGGTGATCAACGTACACATATTCTGTTATGTGCGATATTTAACATCTTGACCTTTATTTGACCAGTTTATGGGCAATAGGTGGCCATTTTGTAAAAAAATGTAATGAGATTTTGTTTGAAAACATCTGCCATTTAAAAAACCCAAATTAACCTTGTTTTGAATATGCAATTAAATTCTACCAAATGATGTTTGGTTCTGCAAAACACTCAACCGAAATTGGCAGACCGAGGGCACTACTTTACTACACTCTTCAAAAAAAGAAACGCATAAACGTTTTAGCTGTTCATTTTGATGTATTTTGACAGCAATCGTCATTCAGACAATTCCTATGTTTGAATCCCGTTAATCATGTCGTGGTTGTTGTGTATTGCGCGCAAACACATCCCAAAATGTGTTTGTAAACGTTTGTCATGAAATCGATACGTGAAATGTGCATGCAGGAAATGTTTTCCACCCAATGCGCGTGCAATGTGTCAGAAACATGAGTAGAGACATCGACTATAATAGGTCAAACCAAATTCATCATTTCATTAAGAAATTTACGACGTAAACGAAGATAAAAAATGCCAAGATTAAATGCTACTGATCAAAATATCGCCCTTGCACGTTTGGAAGCAGGGGGTTTCAGTCTGCCGTTGCAAGACACTTCAACGACCACCCCAGCACCATATCTCGATTATGGCATCGAAATACCCGTTTCAATTCGACCCAAGATCGTCCCAGACGAGTAACCTCTGCTGCTCAGGACCGATTCATCCGGGTGTTTCACCTACGTCGCCGATTTGCTACAGTAACGGACACTATAGGACAGGTGTCTGGTCTTCAAAGACTTTCTGACCAAACCATCAGAAATCGTCTGAGAGAAGTGGGAAATCGGGCATATCGACCAAACGTTCGACCTGTCCTGATACAACTACATCGACAACGACATGTCCAATGATGCAACAGGATACAGGCATGGAACCTGGGTTCAGCGATGAATTGCGTTTCCTCCTGCAACGACGTGATGGGAGACAACGAACTTTTTGCGCCGAACTGCATTCGACAGGTGGACAGATTTGGTGGAGCAGCGCCATGATGAGGGGGGGCCATGTTCTATACGGCTAGATCAGAGCTAGTGGTGGTTCAAGGCAATCGTACTGCTGTACATCGACCAAATCCTGCGACCTCACCTCACCCACTTTTAACCGGCCCGCTGTTTCAACACGACAACGCTCGACGCCACACAGCTCGTGTAACAGGTGCCCATCTCGCCAGTTCAAACGTCAATGTCCTTCCCTGGCCTTTCAAATGGCCTGATCTGAACCCGATCGAGCATCCATAGGACGAACTTGATCGACGCGTCCGTAAACGTCACAATCGTCCTCAGACACTTGCAGAACTTGCCAACGCGTTGAAGGAGCAATGGTTAAGAATTACCCAAGCGAAAATCCGACGACGTGTGCAATCCCTTCCAAGACTGACTGACTGAGTTTAGTTTTACGCCGCTTTGAGCAATATTCCAGCAATATCACGGCGGGGGACACCAGAAATGGGCTTAACACATTGTGCCCATGTGGGGAATCGAACCCGGGCCTTCGGCGTGACGAGCCAACGCTTTAACCACTAGGCTACCTTCCATGAGAATGTCGAGCAGTGACGGCTGCAAGGGGTGGTGTCACCAGGGACTGACATGAACGCTCCCTTGTGTCCACACATGTGCCTGTCAGTGAACTGAATTAATGCTGACAATGACAACATGTTCATCCGTGTGCTTAATTTCCTTCATCTGTGTTCAAGCTTAATCGACGTATGTACACTTAAATACGTTTAATACATTTCCTTACTTTTGGCCTGTGCCTTTCTTTTTTTGAAGAGTGTATATGTGTTTCTCCTATCAGTTGACTGTATTGTGATTAGATTGTGTCGTTGGTATTAGCACAGCAACTTTTGATTTGGTGCGCTGATGGGTAGTTGGATCTTCAGCAGACGGCATTATGGACTAATGTGTAGTGGATACTTCCAAGGACAACATTCGAGAATTATCCACTACCCATCAGTACAGTATGTAGTCATCTGAAGTATCCATTACCCACCCAGCCAGTATGTCACGCTCCTGATGAGCAGTGGATACTTCAGAGGACGACATACTGGACTAAAAGGTAGTGGATACTTCAGAGGACGACATACTGGACTAAAAGGTAGTGGATACTTCAGAGGACGACATACTGGACTAAAAGGTAGTGGATACTTCAGTGGATACATACTGGACTAAAAGGACGACACTACTACTGGACTAAAAGGTAGTGGATACTTCAGAGGACGACATACTGGACTAAAAGGTAGTGGATACTTCAGAGGACGACATACTGGACTAAAAGGTAGTGGATACTTCAGAGGACGACATACTGGACTAAAAGGTAGTGGATACTTCAGAGGACGACATACTGGACTAAAAGGTAGTGGATACTTCAGAGGACGACATACTGGACTAAAAGGTAGTGGATACTTCAGAGGACGACATACTGGACTAAAAGGTAGTGGATACTTCAGGAGGACGACATACTGGACTAAAAGGTAGTGAATACTTCAGAGGACGACATACTGGACTAAAAGGTAGTGGATATACTTCAGAGGACGACATACTGGACTAAAAGGTAGTGGATACTTCAGAGGACGACATACTGGACTAAAAGGTAGTGGATACTTCCAGAGGACGACGACATACTGGACTAAAAGGTAGTGGATACTTCAGAGGACGACATACTGGACTAAAAGGTAGTGGATACTTCAGAGGACGACATACTGGACTAAAAGGTAGTGGATACTTCAGGACGACATACTGGACTAAAAGGTAGTGGATACTTCAGAGGACGACATACTGGACTAAAAGGTAGTGGATACTTCAGGGACGACATACTGGACTAAAAGGTAGTGAATACTTCAGAGGACGACATACTGGACTAAAAGGTAGTGGATACTTCAGAGGACGACATACTGGACTAAAAGGTAGTGGATACTTCAGAGGACGACATACTGGACTAAAAGGTAGTGAATACTTCAGAGGACGACATACTGGACTAAAAGGTAGTGGATACTTCAGAGGACGACATACTGGACTAAAAGGTAGTGAATACTTCAGAGGACGACATACTGGACTAAAAGGTAGTGAATACTTCAGAGGACGACATACTGGACTAAAAGGTAGTGAATACTTCAAAGAGGACGACATACTGGACTAAAAGGTAGTGAATACTTCAGAGGACGACATACTGGACTAAAAGGTAGTGAATACTTCAGAGGACGACATACTGGACTAAAAGGTAGTGGATACTTCAAGAGGACGACATACTGGACTAAAAGGTAGTGGATACTTCAGAGGACGACATACTTCAGAGGACGTCTTACTAGACTGAGGGGTAGCGGATATTTCAGAGGACAACATACAGGACTGATGTGTAGTGGATATTCAGAAGGCGACATACAAGACTGATGGGTAGCGGATATTTCAGAGGACAACATACAGGACTGGTGGGTAGCGGGTACTTCAGAGGACAACATACAAGACTGATGGGTAGCGGGTACTTCAGAGGACAACATACAGAACTGATGGGTAGCGGGTACTTCAGAGGACAACATACAGAACTGATGGGTAGCGGGTACTTCAGAGGACAACATACAAGACTGATAGGTAGCGGGTACTTCAGAGGACAACATACAAGACTGATGGGTAGCGGGTACTTCAGAGGACAACATACAGGACTGATGGGTAGCGGGTACTTCAGAGGACGACATACAGAACTGATGGGTAGCGGGTACTTCAGAGGATAACATACAAGACTGATGGGTAGCAGATACTTCAGAGGACGTAATGCAGGACTGATGGGTAGTGGATAGTTTAGAGGACAACATACAGGACTGATGGGTAACGGGTACTTCAGAGGACAACATACAAGACTGATAGGTAGCGGGTACTTCAGAGGACGTAATGCAGGACTGATGGGTAGTGGATAGTTTAGAGGACGACATACAGGACTGATGGGTAGCAGATACTTCAGAGGACAACATACAGGACTCATGGGTAGCGGGTACTTCAGAGGACAACATACAGAACTGATGGGTAGCGGGTACTTCAGAGGACAACATACAAGACTGATGAGTAGCAGATACTTCAGAGGACGAAATGCAGGACTGATGGGTAGTGGATACTTTAGAGGACAACATACAGGACTGATGGGTAGCGGGTACTTCAGAGGACAACATACAGGAATGATGGGTAGCTGGTACTTCAGAGGACAACATACAGAACTAATGGGTAGCGGGTACTTCAGAGGACAACATACAGGACTAATGGGTAGCGGGTACTTCAGAGGACAACATACAGAACTGATGGGTAGCGGGTACTTCAGAGGACAACATACAGGACTGATGGGTAGCGGGTACTTCAGAGGACAACATACAGAACTGATGGGTAGCGGGTACTTCAGAGGACAACATACAGGACTGATGGGTAGCGGGTACTTCAGAGGACAACATACAGGACTGATGGGTAGCGGGTACTTCAGAGGACAACATACAGGACTGATGGGTAGTGGATGACATTCTGGCTAGGCTGATTGCTAAGTTGATGAGTACTTCACTTTTTTCAGAGATCTTGATTTTTAAATATCTGTGAAAGAGTGATAATATACTGAAGTAAAAGTGTATAAAAAAGGCGGAGTGAATTCAATACGTACAATACTCTGGTGGACACTGATGTTTGTTTTCATCTGGTTGCATAGGTGCCCCTTGCTCACCAACCATCCCTTCATATTCTAATCTAGTAACATGAAACAACTAATATAAAACCACGTAGAGCTGGTTGGAAGTTCCCAAGGAATCGTTTGTTCAAAGACACAGTTTTCTAATACAGCGATGTCGGCACTGAACCTAATGATACGCGCGGTAATACTGTCGTGTTTCTATCTTCGCCCATCCAACTACCATTTGAATAATTCTGCAAAGCTGATTCAAGCAATACGCCTCCAAATGTCAAATAATCGCGTGACTTGGGAAAAAAATAAGAAAAAACAATTACGCTTTTTGTGTACCTGGTCAGGCGTCTATGAGACCAAACCCTGTAAATGTGACTTCAAAGCTTGGTGTGATCAACCTCCCAGTTGTGTTCCAGCTATCAATCACAGATTAGAAGCACTCCAAGCTCTGTCCTCTACAACTAGAATCTGGCGTCAAATTTCTTCCACAGTTCGCATTAGTATCGCATAACCATCTGAGATCATACGCCTAGAGTCGAAGGAACACGATGCTATTTAACAACCTGACAATAAGAGTATTTAGACGTAATTATTGTATTTGAAAATCCTTTTTCTTTTTGAGACCACGTTCTCTGTCACTCGATCACGTCTATTTATTTCTGGCTAAATGAGACGACACGGGCGCTTCCACAAAGACGCTTAGCTCCAGTCTCCGCCAGAGAAGTCCTTTCCTTCCAGGCTCTTCAATTTCCCCTCTATGCAATTTTCTACCGTTGTGTCCCATTCCAATTAATACCTGCTGAAGATACATTACTTTCGATAGACTGACTTGGTCGATTGCCACGATACTCCTGTTAAATGTCGTTTTAAATGCTCGCCTTTCAGTCTTCTTTGTTTTCAGATCTCGTCGATCTCGCCAGAAACAAAAGGTACACTGTCTCAATGTCTTCTAAAATCACGCAAAATGTTGAGAGACCAGACAGCGAAGTAGTTGCAAATAAATATGTGTACAACAACCACTTTTACCAACATCAAATAAGTGAACCCCGGTGTTACTAAAAACTAGCCAGTTATGCCAGTTTGGTGCTAAATGAATTAGTTACAAAATGTTGTAAAGGAGCATTTATACGGATGACAAGAATACGTTTCTTTTCTTATTTGTGTTCTACATTCAACATCTAACCTCCTGCTGATAGTCTCAACAAACCCATTGTATAAATATGTAAAGTGAAGTTTGTTTTCTGTTTTTGTTAAGAGCACAACATCATCTGTCGTAAATGTGTTTAATATTTAATGAGACTATAGTTATGTAATCGACTTTGTTGTGTCAGTGACCAGAGAGTGAGGAACTTTTAACTCAAAGCAAGTCTGCGCTTATCTGCAATCTCCCATCTCTATTTAACCTTCGCGCGTTGCAGGTGTCTGGGGTGGCCACTGTCCAGCTACTGACCAGTGCTAATGAGCATCTGCAGAGACATGGCGATACCTGGTCCTCACAACAAAGCTTATTACGTGGAGCAGGTGTCAAGTCATTCCAGGCAGGTAAATTGATATTATCTTTAAGAGCGTCACGTTGAGATCATAATCAGTGTCTTATCTACGACCTAACCAATAGGAATGGTCATTAACTTTGGGTGAATTTCTATGTACGTGTGATTACTAACGATTCGGTTCTCACTTAACATCACGTGATATCTGCAATTACACTGACAAGGGTTCTCCTGTCTCACCCCTGTCACCAGGTGTCAGGCTAAAGCTTCATGGAGTACGAAGCTTACTTGCCTACACACACACACGCGCGCGCGCACGCACAGAAAGAGAGTGACAGAGAGAGAGGCACACACACACACACACATACACACAGATATAGAATGATACTCACAATAGTTCAAATGTTTGGCCGTGGGTTTTCAAATCCTTACTGAAGCCTCGCAATCCTGATCAAGTGATCGCACACCGTTTGACCAAGAAGCTCTTGGAGCTCTTGAAGTCCCCCTTGTTATCACACAGAATTGTGCAGAAACACTACAAGCTAACAACATTTGACTTTCCATGGGCAGGGTTACATCAATGAGACTTGATGTCTCATTATCCCCATGAACAGAACATGGCATCTCAATACATTCTTATTTTCCAAATAAAACGTCAACAATTCCTATTTCTTTTTTCGGCTAGTATATTACGTCGAACAAACTCCTAATAAGTCTCAACAGTTCTACTAATGAAGAGGTTAACTGAACTCTGTTTGCCCTGTACTATAGCGGATGGTGTTATGACATATTTTATTGAAGCAGAAATATCTTCTCCACTGACAGCACGTCCGTCCTAGATGTATGTAAATGCGTATACTAATTACACACGAGATCTTTGGTAGTATGAACTTCATGAACTTAATGCCTGCGAAGGTTATCTAATTTACACACAGTTAACAATAAGAACATATAAGTGGGACTAATACTAGGTTACTGCTGCCTCGAAATATAGTAGATACGGTTGTCACATACTAACAATTGTTAAACGGTATTGTAATTTATGTAAAAATGTTGGTAAAAGGGGATACCACTTATAAACAAATCACTTTAGCACACACACACACACACACACACACGCACACACACACACACAAGTCTTCTTTAAGACTGTATGAGTGAGTGAATATTTCGTAATGCCGCATTTTAGATTGTATGGTTGTTTTTATGTCAAGGCCAGGAAAGTTTACTTCATATAGTTAACGCAACCCAGGAAGTAATATGTAAGCGACACATTGAAAAAAACCTCAGTGAAAGTATATAGCTTAAAAGCAAAGCAAATCTTCCTGACAAGTAAGTTAAACAATATTCCTGCTTTTAATTTTGAGTTGAACCTGAGAGACAAGAAATGTGTTTACAGGATGCAAAGTGACGACACATTGTAATTGCTAATAATATATATACACAAGGACTCGCGTGATCTAATCGTTCTCTGGGCTTCTCCTGGCGTTCTACACGGCTCGATACGGCCGCAGTGCGTTCATCTACAACACGTGTTGACTCGTGACAACAAAGACCGATAGCGAGAAGTAATTATTACATTGATCAATATATCCGGTCTGCTTGTTGTACATCAATTAGCTAGACACTTTTTTCTGGCGGATTGTTAAATGATAATTACAAGCTGAGGATTTGCTCATAATCAACAACATGAACACAGGACTCATAAGGACTCGCTTGTTCTGTCGGTTCGCAGTGACAAGAGCGATGGGGCGTCCCAGGTAGAGTCAGTCACCTGGCACCAATAATTACAGTCACACATTTGATTTACACTACTCGGGGGTTGTTCACACCTTTCGACAACCTAATAAAACATATGGTAAGTGTTTATTTGGTTCAACATCAGTGAGTCGATGAAACACTTGTGTTCGAGCAAATATGTGATAATGTTAATGACTGACTCCGTTTCATCGTTCAAGTCATGTTGACATCGTTAGCTTCTCGACCTGATAGTCGTATACAAGGCAATAGCTGTGTTCCACTTCATCTCGTGGTAAAGAACAAAAGTAAAAGAAGAGATTCAGACATTCTTTTCGAGAAATCAGTTTGACTTAAATACTCATGGAATGCCAGTTCCGCATCTCCATGCCGTGGGAGGGGGTGAATCTTCACTTCAAGATATATGTACGGTCACTATTGAGCCGATTGTTTCAGAATGTGACCGAGTAGTACCAAGTGATTCATATCTCCCGACGACACGAAGCACCTTCCTTCACCGCCAGATTCCTTCTTTTCAATTTAAAGTGGAACAAAATATTATCACCTTGCTCGAAAGCAAAGGTAGCTTTTCATGTTACAACAGTTTGATGTTATCTGTAGTTCATTGAAAACGTATCTGTCACTCAAATCAGGACATGCCACTCGGTACACAAAAGCCTGGTCTTAATGGGACTATATTTTACAGAGGATTAAGAAGTGTTCATCCCTTGTTCGTCGCCCGTAGTTGATCCTCCGGCAATTTGCGCAATTAAATGATAGAGTAGGGAAATCGCTTGATTAAGCACATGAGTAAGCCTCGGCTAAGTAGGAAATAACAAAGCCGTTAAAATCCTAGTTCCGACGATTAAGCTTTCTGAGATCAGTCTGTCCTCAACATCAGTGAATCATGAAAAATCTCTTGAGCATTTTCCCGATAAAATCAAGTGATCTGACGGCGCCCTACTTTTAATCCGATTCGCCCCAAGCCCAGGTTAGGAGCCAACCTACAAATGTATTTATTCTGCTCAATTTGCCTCGGTGGCGCGTTTACTGTAGACACTAATCACATAACTGTCAGCAGAAACCGCTCAGCCATGTAACAATCGATTTGATTGGTTGTAAGCAGAGATCCAGTGACAACTAAGATAACCGGTCGTGATTGGCCGATTTCATGCTACTTTTGTCTTTTTGTGAGTGAAATTATGTGTTTTTGTGTGCAAATGGCTTCCGGTTGGGTTTCCGAAAAAACATAATGTTTTGTTTAAACGGTAAAAGTGGAAACGACGTAATTTCAGAGAGAAACGGTCGATTTAACCACTGCTTGCACACGGGGCCAGTTGGTATTCGTAATGTACGGTGCAAGAAGCCCCAGTCCCACATACTGATTGCATCATATTGCTCTAATTTGTTATCTGCCCAAAGCTTTATGGATGAGAGCATGCACAACATTCCTAGATGTTGGTACTATGGCGCATTGACGGTGGACGATAAACACATAAGTCAGGGACATAGTTGGACAACTAACTATGAGCCTGAGACCCGAGGAAGAGAGAGGGTTTTTTCCAGCAGACTTGCTGATTAATAACATCTGCGTATTTAAATGTGGACATAATAAAACCCGAACGTTATGTTGTTTAGAGTAATAGGGATGCACACTGCAGCCAATCCTTACAGGTGACACAAGAAAGCCCCTTGTCCCAACAACATCACTTGTATAATCGTAATCATCTTAATGTCTATAATTATAGGGTTTGTCAATAAAGCAGTCATTCACCGTGATCGCTGTAAGAAATATTCACAACTCAAACCTTATAATAAACACGCGTTACAAATGAACACAATCCTATATTTGCTTTAAAAAAAAGTAATATTATGAGCGATATCCATGAGATGAATAAGTCAGAGATTATATTCCCAATAAATGCTATAGGCTGTCGACGGTTCTACCAAACTTTGTATAAACATCTTGATACAAGATTGAACGTTTTTTAAGCAGATATATACATTCAGCCACCTCTGATCAACATTCAGCTACAGTACATACAATAAATATAGTTGTTTGTGTAGTTGTGCCAGACCAATTATATTGTACAGATGAGGGAAAAGGACCCACACGCCCACTTCAGCCCAACAGGTAATTACGGTGTTATTCAAGTGTGTTTTACAGTTGCTATAACACGTGGTAAGACTGCATCACATTCTTTTCACTTTCACAAATGAAACAGCGCCTATTACATCAAAGAAAACACTTATTTCTATGATGAAATACACACTGATGCGTATTGCTTATCCCTACTTACCAGTCTGAGAAAGCTCTTAAGACCATGCCAGACCGGATTCCAATATATCGTAGACTACCATCAAGATAATTCACGATAACGACCCCTGGTGTCAACCATTTGTCTGCGGGTAATGCCGCAACATAAAACATCAAATGAAGCGGTAGTAGTTCAAGCCACTGATCATTTGTCACATATATTTTTCAAAGCTATTAGTGTCACCAGGTCTATACAAATCTTATACCCGATTTCGGTTTGGTTGATTAAAGATTTATGTAATTTTGTGTTGCTTATCGTGAACGTAGAGCCTCCATATTGACCTAAGTTCCAGACCTGTTTTTATAGGATACGTGTCGTCATTAACAGTTTGATGGCCTCAAGTCCGTTCACAACATAACCAATGGGTGTTTTGTACAGATACTACGCACATCCAGTAGCAGTAAATTAGGTTTCCATTAGATACGGAACTTCATATCATCTATAATGCAATAAGGATGCCATAACACGTCACTTAATTTGCTTGCGTGTATTTCTAGAATGTTGGTCTCGACGTGCATTTTAGGGACTTTTCAAATATTGGAACAAAACATTTTCTGGCCGTTAGATGTGTCCTAATTAAGCAGTGACGGTGGACTACCGATTCAGTGTCCTTCTCGTTTAGTACTGTACGGTGTTCTGTTGCTGTCGTTAGTTGATAATAACATACACGCTCAACACTACTTTCAGCGGATTATCAGGGCTTTGCTAAGTTCTCTAAATGGTCAATAAGAGTATAGAAACAACATTATTTTTGGCAAGGACATGCATCGATTTCAGCAATGGAGCCGTCTGTCTTTCCTGAAGATTACGCTCAGATAATTTTATAAATAATCTGCTTACAGCTCTCAGAATTCAGAAATGCGGGCAGCATTAAAGTCCTGTGATTAAACGATTGCAATTTCTTCGATTGCCGTCAGTTGTAAGCAGCTAAGGGGCTCTGGCAATTACGACATAAGCCTGACATAAATAGGCTCTGACATGCGCACAGAGCCAGGCGCCATCTTGACTCTTTCCAACATAGCCTTGTTATAGGCCATTAGCAGCAAAACAAAGAACGACGGTTCGGGTGTTACTCAGTGAAAGTTATCGCTGAGACATCGTGGGTTATGGATCACAGATTTCAACCAAAATGACAAAAAGAAATTTGTTCTTTGCGGGTTTGACAGCAGATTTTCACTTCTTGTTATTTCATAACCCATGGAGCAGTAACTGAGCTTGTGCAACGTTTGCTGTTGTCTTTGCATTTGTGAAGATGACGAACATGTGAATTTTTATCTACTGTCTGGAAATTATGCTGACCAGTCACATTTATTTATAGAAATTGCAGAAGTTCTGTCATCTCTCATGGAGCATACCTATTATTTAAATCATCCAGCCTGTAATGCCATAGAAACCGAATACGTCTGATGCTGGTGTCAATTTCTATCAAAGTAGCGACGTGACATGATTTGTATTTTCAGCCATATCACGACGTACAAGTAAATGTTAGAGAACCCAAACAGTTCGAATTGTCTAGCTTTCAAACTGTACTTTTATCATCTGGTTCGCACACATACGTTCAAACTGAAACTGAAACGGGAGATGACGTAGATATGCACAAGACCATTTCTGGTAAGGAGATCACTTGGTATTTTCATGAAATGAATATGCCTTTCGACTTTTAATCTCCGCAACCCTAAGACAAGAATTATCAGGATTAGTTTGTATGTATTTATGACATGTTTCAGTTGTATGCGTGCATGCGTGTATTTTGTACAAATAACAACCACTATTTCCTGACTGTAACTCCGAGTTCTGAATGTATTCAATACAGGTATTTGTTTTGTTATGAAATCGCCGGATGCATCTGTCCAATGGCAATCCCTGCATGGCATAATGAGGTACCCAGCCGCACTGTGTTCTAAGGACATGGTATGTTACTCAAGACAGGACTATGAATCACAATATACTTGACAGTACTAGGAACTATGTGTTTTAGGTGTTTTTATTCACACAACACAGACAAGCCTTCGTAACCTTCGAAGACAGACAGTTCGGTAACGAATATCTAACTTTCAAAACTCAGATTCGCTAATATAAACTACACTGACCCATGATGTTTGTTAATCTAGTATTGTTTTCTTGAACTGAGACCGCTTTATGCCATGTTTCATTGTATGTTCTAAAAACTATGTTCACTATTCGGATTCTGCTGACTGTTTTCCTGCAAGTACTGTTGAATACATCAGAGAATACATTTGAATGTCATACAGAATATATGTATGTATGTGAGATGTCCACCACACACGCCAAACAAAAAAATATTTTATAACATAATCGCCTTAGAATGTTCCTAGTCCCTAAATCACATAGGATGCTGTACAAATTGTGTACATTATTGTATATTATTAACAATATATGACGGTTGCGGCATATTCTTTCACGCTATACAATGAGTTCCGTTTTCTTGTGTTTGTGAAGGCTTTCTAAACAAGTAATTTTGTGTTTCAACTTGCTCATTATTTTGTCTTCGACAGTGAACAATATATATTACTTTCTGTTACATGTGTGTATTTCACATTACAAATCATAATGAGGATTATAATACGTCTTCTTTTAAGATAAAAGGTGTTTCAACATCATGGAGGTGGGCCCCACCATAACAATAATACTGGTGGTTTAACTTTGAAGTCAAACCAACTAGTATGTATCATCTATGGGTCATTTCAGCTAAGATCTATGAACATCGATGAGGATAAAACATATCTCAAGACAGTATTGCAGATGTGGTTACCCTTGTTGTTGCAGAGGTAAAGTCTTTTGAAAGTAAGCATCATATTACGCGGTTTTCACAATTATATCTCTCAATAACTTGACACTTAGAATCAGTAAATGTTTTCAAAATGATATTCTCAATTATTAACGTTTAGTTAACAATTTATCTGTAATTGTTCCACATGTTAATCTGTTTATGTGCGCAGTAAACATGATTCTACTCCTGGCGTACTTGTCTAAAATAGATGGAGTATAAGAATTACTATTTGTCTCGCCTGTTGCTGTATCTGATAAATAAGACGGCCCCAGAAATAATTGCAACCTTCTATGATCAGACTCATAGCCACATGAAGCAGATCTGTTATCTTTCAATACATATCTAAATAGTCTGTCAGAAACAGTAGTTGAGAGGAAATCAGTATCTTTTGTGAGCACCCATGAAAGCAAAAGCCAACCCTTTCTGCCACTGCTCATTCTCAGACGTTATTGATGCAGGGCAATAAACTGTAATCCTTTCTGTCGGTTTTGTCAAATATTTCAAAGCAAATTTACGCATGATTTTCAGCATTGTTAATTCTCAAGAGAGTGATCATACCCGTATTTCATCTCGCCAACAGGAGCTCATTCAGGTTCGAGTTCAAATCGCATGCCCGGCTTGTCAGCAACGGAACACAACGGTAGCCTCGACAAGGATCGTTTTACTCAACAAACAGGTATTGCAAATCTGTTTGCTGTTAGCATTTGGCCACCTTCTGAAGTGAGAGATCAACTAAGGGGAACAACTTCACTTAATGTGGCTTGCTTTTGATGAAGTGTAACTGCGATTCCTTCTTTGTTTGACTTCCTGATTTGAATATTTGGAGATCCGTCAATTGTTTGCCCTTGTTATTTGTGTGTCGACATGTGTTTAACCTAAGCTGTTTGACTTTTGACACATTTAATCGATGGTGTTAAGTCACGACGGCCTCATGAAAGTTGCTGCTTGATCTGTGAGTGTGAGGGAGTGTGATGTTCTTGCAGTTTTACATGAATACTGGCGCACGACTTTATCAAGTAATTCATTTGCTATTCCATCTTCCACTATCAACGTACACCAAAGTTTTCATCCCTTCTCAACACAAAATTTTGGTTCCTTCATAAGCTCAGAAGATTTTGTCAATTTTGTCAACTGCAAAAGAAATGTTTGGACGGAGACAAAACTATGACCTACAGTGTTGCAAACCAGACATATTTTTTAAAAAAAGGAAGGTTTGTATTCCGTCACCGGATTGTCTGGTCCATCACTTGACTGTCTGATTTACTAACAAACCGCCCTATCGTGATCGCAGTACTGTTGTGTCGCACAATACTTTACACGCTAATTGTGTGTTACCGGTCGGGATAGGGTCATACGTTCTTTTTTTCCCCGAACACCTGGTGTCATTACTGATTCTTAGTAATCCATTCATGTAATTTACACCACTGGCCTGCCATTTACGTCCAATGGAGAATGTTTCGGTCTTAAATCAAGAATATTTATTCTATGTGATTGCTGTTTTGGACTTAGAGGAATCATGTTTTGTTCTATGACATAGGGTATTCTATATTCACCAAGTCCTTGGTATATCTTCGTACGTGTTTAACGCATTTACCATATTTCAGGCACGATTTAGATTTCATTTTGTGAATAACCCAACGATTGAGGCAACGAGGTGGAGGACAGAGTATAGCGATTTATGTTTCGCCATCTGGTGTCCGCCGAGGGAATTACCAGTAATTCTTGCTGATAATAAGGTCATTGTTCTGAAACGGTAAACCCCATTATTGGAACACTCGCAGTGCTTACAGGGTTTATTAAAGAGTCCCTAGCTGCTGTTTTAGGCCTAAATTGTCCTTTAAAAGGCATTAATACATTATTAGCTGTAAATAACTGTAATGATAGAGGGCCCGTGAGTTTCGGGTCAATTATCCCATGCACGATCTGTAGCTCTGTGTTTGTGAGTTCTTTGTACAGATTGTGCTGTGTGCGGCTCAGTATGACCAGACATACCCTTTTTATCACTGGGGTGAAAGTTCATTAAAAACAGAAAATATCTCATTTATGGCAGCTGTAGAACTGTGTAGAACGTATTTCTGCAGGGGAAAATTAACAGGAGTTCACCCAAACTGCTATTCCCTTTCATTTTGAAGAATTGCTGCTCGGCATATGACCAGGCACATACGGCTTTAATAGAAGCGTGTGAAGGCTACAATGTGCTTTACGTACCTTTATGGCAGGTGTTCCTACTGTAGGACTGTATGTCATGATTGCTTGCTATTTCACTCTGCTGCTGCTACTAGTCGTACTGGTTTTACTGCCTCTACCAAGTAACTGACGTTGTTTCTGACACCACGCACACTGATATCATAACCTAGACACAATTAATGCTACTATAAATAGTATTACTGTTTAAACACCATATCTGTACTCACCCACTCACCCACTGTTACAATGTAGTTCCAACTACTACTACTACTACTACTACTACTACTACTACTACTACCACTACTACTACTGCTGCTGCTATCAGCATGTAGATTATATAAGTAATAGTATAGTAATAGCTGTTATTTTTACCACATACAATACTTACTCCTGATTCTCGGCGAAGAATCTTTCACCATTTTCCGACTATCCGATCATTGATCAATAGTAATACATTTTTCAGTTTCCATATAGACTCCACAATATGTACAAGTATTCAATTACTTTTAAAAGGTAAATGAGATATCTGATAAGAAAAATCTACTATTACATATAAAGTTGTTGCGAAAGTGTGCCTTATCATACTTTCTGAATAAAGGAAATATACATCCGATATAAATAACATCAAATCGTGTTTTTCCGTGAGCATTGTAGCACCCATCAGCTGAAGCCGAGGCGGATGATGGCCACGTTAGTAATACTGACGCCAGTGTTGTTTCTCAAGACAGTTGCGTGTATGTATAGTTCGAGCCACGACACTTATTAAAACGAGCGTTCAACTCCGTGTTGAAATTGAACATATCGCCATATGTGCCAGAACCATATTGCAATTTGAGACGTTTAACTACTTTCCTTCATCTCGACTCCAAGACAAACGATTCCAAGAGATCAGACACACTCGGGGAAGAGGGTCTATTAGGAAAACTTCAAATACACAATATCCATAAGATAATCAAGAGAATAACCGTTTAACAGCAACTTATTGGAATTATTTCATGAAATATCACTTTACACCTTAATGAATAGATATCGGATCTCAAACGCTTTCTAATTCAGGAAACTGTCATATACAGCGATTGTATAGCCATGCAGCAACATTAAAAACCCATATCATATATGTTGGGACTGCAATGTAATGGATATGAAGCGTTATTACGTTCACTGAGTCAGCCCCTATATATTTCACAATGATTAATGTACATAATAACAAATTGGAAACGAGGTGTCCGCACAGCCTGTGATTCAATTCCTGCTGAATTAACTAAATGTTAAAACAATTTGGAAAGTTTTAATGATCATTGTTTGGAGTTGTGACGTGGACTATTGAGTTACACTTGGTAATTGACTGCGATTGTACACCAGAACTGCGTTTGTATCCAGCGTTTCAACATGAGCAACAGCGTCCCTCATACAACGAGAGAATAAACGTGGTTGATGTAAGAGAAATCTCCCATCTGATGGCACACCTACACATGTAACCAGGGCAATCAACTAACTGCGGAACCTTAACCAACTGGCGACCCGTGTCTCTATGTTTTCTGTGTTCTACATTCAATGAACGAATAAAAAGTATCTTGTGTGTTTTCAAATGGCACCAAGAAGTATTTTAAGAAGGTATATTTTGTACAAGACAGGGTCAAATCCTCCGACACGATCATACATCTTCCTTCTCATCATCAGGGCCTGGTCACCGTGAGAATCCCCTACAGCTTATCGGCCAAAACCACGAAAGATCTTTGTGATAAAGTAGCTTCTCTGACTAACACAACCCCACACATTCCCCTGACCACAGCTTTGTATGTTTACCGTTAGAAATCACGAATGCCATGAGATTCCATCGAACCAGAGATAGTCCAGTCGTTTCAGAGGCACACATGAAGCTCTTTACCGGTCATAAATGTTTTCTTGTCAAAAATGCTCCAAAGATTTTGTTCGTACAAAGACAATGGTTAAACAATAACTCGGTTTTAGCAAAATGCAAAAAGTTACACTTTTGAGCAATATTTATACCCAAATCCCTGTAACAATCTCAAGGTTCAAGACGTCTTTTTTCGATTGCTAAAAATCACTGAAAAAATCAACACATTAAAATGTGATTTCATATGGCTCACTTGTAATGCTTTGTAAATAGTTTGGTGGGTTCGAACGGTCTGTAATTCTGCGTGATTCTAAAACCTGAAATAATTCCAATGTAGTTACATCTGCTTAAACACTGTTTACTTTCATGTTATTCAATTGACAGCGCATGCACCAAATTTCCCGTGTGGATAAAGTACAGTTTACAATCTTCTCTTGTAATCATTAAAATGTTTTTACTCAATCTGAAAAGACTGCCAACGGTTCTTGGGCATTTGCTGTCTTCTAATTATGGTAAATTGAAATCCTTGACAAGAAGACTTTTTTGGCTTAAAAGTTTCCGAAGTCTAACAAAGACCGTCTTTCGCACTTCTGTCGCGATATCGATAATGCTAGTAAACGATATTGTTGACTTTGACAGAGTTTCATAGTGAAAAACCATCAAAGAAGTTTTTTTGAATTCCTATCAAATATGTATCCGAATCGGTCAAATCTCAGCGGTATTTCTCGCGTAAGATTGATCTCGCGAATCTGGGCATTTTTAACCATAATTGAAAGAGCCATCGGATAAAAAAGCAAAATGATCATTTCACTGGATTGCTCATTTCGTAAAAATGATTTTGATCAAGAATTAGACAACCGTGGCCTTTCACACCCGAGAGTAGTTACCTCCCTTTGAAGATACGGCTAGTGCTTTCCCGAAGGGATAAGAGACGTGTTTTCTTGAGGTTTCGTAAAGGCACTTCAAGCCTATGCCGGAATGAGCTATCTATCACTGCTATGATGTGAACAGATTGGCAATCCATCAAGCGGGTTTTAAATAGGATTTGAGAGAGAGACCCAACCACGGGAAAGCCCCCAGTCACAGAAGAGGAATTCCCAATGCTGCGAGAAAAACTTTGTGTCGTTGTTGTTAGCGAATGAGGAGACGACGCGAGCGACGATGATGGCGAACAATGCCCTTTAATGTGTGTGCCTGTTTAATCTGGAGAAGCCAGCGAGTGAGAGAGTGTCCCTGGTAATTAATTATCTGTCGCGAGCTGCTAATACGATGCGACTGGATATTTAGTGCGATCGATGTCAACTATCAGTTGGGGAGAGAAGAACCACAGCCGTCCTTTGGTGGGGTTTAGGAGGCTAAATTAAACGTAAGACATCAGTAATTATCACTCAAATCATTTCCCGAACCTTCCTCTTTGCAAGCTATCACATTAAATAGATTAAACGAAAACATTCAGTCCTACAGACAAGCATAAATACACGGTAAAAGTAGCTTTGCAAATTTTCTTTCTCTATATGCATTGTTTTGAGAAGACCCTTCGTGATCAGTAATGTTCATCTTGTTGAAAAAAAGCAAGATGCGAGGACCTGTCTTTTTACAAACATTTAGGCTCATATAGTCGAAATCCTTAAAGTTAGAAACTGATATTTGTTATTTTTGTGTGAATAGAACACGAACAAGATAGTTTCTCCTGGTATACCTAACAAGCGCTCGAGAACAAACAACCAGTTTCAGCTACTCGCTGAAAACGACGCAACGGGGCGTGAAGGTCAAAACAGCTGTGAAAACCATATGAAAGGAATAGTGAAAATCACTGAAGACACCAAGTGCCTGTGAAAGGGCAAGGACGCCCCAACTCACCGGCAACACCGGTCACCCACACAATTTGCATGAAACATCAAGTGCTGGTGTGTTGCAGAACGTTGCATCTTTAGATAATCATTACACATAAGGACATTACCTTTTCGATAACATAATACATGTTTATTAAATGATTTAAATTTATATATGCATCAGGTAAAATGTTTTGTTTTGTTATTTTTCTTGCGTTGCACATTTAGAACTTTTACCATATATTAACAGCAAGGATTTCATGTTCAGGTGGAAACATCAATATGTATAATATTTGACATATGTTCCTACACGCAAACAGGCGAGCTAGTGAAAGCTTCTGTCAACCCATCACATGTCATCGCCACTTCTGTTACTCACATCTACCAGTAGATCGCCGGCTCCGTGATGTCAAGCCAAACCTCAAGCGGCGGTTGTCACCTATAAAATCAAAGGTTTCTACCTTCAGGCAGAGTTCACAATGCATAACATTGTGATCGGATTGGATTTTCTTCAGTGGGGGGATTACACTTGAAGCTTACCGGGATCTTCATCTGCGGGAGGCATATTACCTCAGCTAGGAATAAACGTTGATTAAAGTAGTTTCAATCATTGACCAGCACTCCTACTTCCAACAAAATATCATCCAAATCGCAGCCGATAGATTAGAAAAGAGCAGTCCAGACCCGTATGGCAATATTCCACCTTAATCATCTTTTCCATCAAGTACAAAGCCCAAGATCAATACAAGTCAAGCGAACAGCAATTTTCATCTATTTCAAGGCGCTTGTCAATAATTTTGATCACGGCCCAGACATACGGTATCAATGTGAACTAATCTTTGATTTTTCCTAACCACAGATACTATTTATCATTAGGATGATTTTATGTTTCATATTTTTACGATATCATTGTTAGATTCTTAGGCCAGATGTATGTGTTTGCTCGTCATGTCAAATGAGTGTAATTTCCTTGATTGGAGATTGAGCTCCCTCTCGGTTAAATTAGACCTGTGTGTGCCGAGGTACTTAGAGTGGCAGGTAAGCTGTAGTGAAGATGAGTAGCACACCGCTGGGGAACTAGGGGATTACACAGCATCAGTGTTTAATATTGCAATGGTGGTGTATTAATTATGCATGACAATATTCAAATTTCAAGATCAGTAGTCAACCTAACTTTCATCAGACCTTTATAAATCACAATATATCAAGAGCAACACTTTGGGAGCATTTTTACAATATTTGCAGGAAAGATTATACATGTAATTGCAATTTTGTCAAATTTATTATTTATTATCGTTTCATTATTTTTTGGGGCGTTACTCCCAGTTGAATCCTTCGGTCGAAGATCGGGACTGATTGTTCTCTACAGTTGGAGTTTTACGTATCTATTTGTCATTTATCTTGCTTGAAACATATAGAGTAGTGTATTTCGACTTCACTTTTTATCTTTAAAATTCCCTTTTTTATCTGTTAAATGTTAAATTGTATTGAACGTTACATATAAACAGAACGGCTATTTCTCCTATTACGCACGTTACATGCCATCAACATCTTGGTATATTGTTGCGGTGACAGAGATGTTACATTCCCGGTCATGAGAGACGATCCAATCGTCATGCTTTCATTTGTCAATTGTTATAAAACACATTTTTGAAAAACAATTTTAAAGAAAAATGCAGGGGATAAAAAATCTAGCATTGACTTCCTAAAACACCGTACATGACACAAATGTCCGATGTTTCTGACCAACACATTCAGATGAATCCCCAACAGTATACTTCGTCCGTTTCTAAAGCTGCAGTGTATATGTCCTGGTATTGTAAAACGATATACATGACTAAAATGTACAAGCAATGAAATGAATTCGTATATCAATAAACATAACAATATTGAATTCTCACACACTCGTATAGATGAACTGGAACATGATTACATCACCGTCCGTTTTTAAAAATAAATGATGTAATTAAATAAGTTTAATTCATCATTCTAAGGACAATTCCATATACCATTGCTATCTCAGCCAGAAGCAGAAAGATTTAAACAGGTCATGTATTGATGAGAAGAAGCCCCACACAGAACTACCTGTCTATAATTCCTGATTACATCTGATTCCCCAACACTCCTCGTTGAATTATTCGTCAATCATGTGATACACAAAAAATATAGCGAATTGATTTTGAAAGACGAAATGCAACAATTTAGCAAAAGCAGTGATCATATGTGACAAAAACCGGAACCATATTAATTACGGAACGCGGATTTGAATTGAATTTAGTGAAGTCTCATACTCTGTCGTACAGGTATGGCTTCTAGCTGTGCAGTCCACCAGTGTATGGTTTCAGAAGGTGCCACATCGTTTTAATTCAAATCAACTGGTTATTCTTTGGAAGCGACAATGCTGTATTTGTAAAACAATATATAATATTAGTCATTTGTGATGACAGAATTTGGTTGTTAAATATTAAGTCGTTTGACAAAGTTGGTAGTCAACTAGGTGTTTGTCTCACCTCTCTTCTTCAAGAAGCCCAGTGACAGCTACAGACTGTACAGAACATCGTGTTCCATATCAACCTGAATTATCCTTCCTCAAACACATAATGCATAGGCACATACATGGAGCGGGAAGTTAAATGATTTTCAAATGATGGGGAGATTTCTACTGCATTTAAATTACATCTGCGATTCACTGCGTCTCATGGAATGGTTCTCTGTTTGAAAACACATATACGCCTATCGGTCTAGACTGGCCCTAGTCATCAAGGTTACAGAAAGTTACCGCAGGTGTGAGATAAACCCAAAATAACCCTGGCGGTAAATACCAACGTCAGCCATAAACAAACTGAGGTGTAAAATAACACGACGTCACAACTACCCATTTAAAAAGTCTAGTTCTTATTTCATGTGTTTGATATTCAACAAAATAACAATAGTGATATGGTGTTATGAGATTGTATGAGAATACTTGTATGGTTTATGATAGTTTTGTAGTTTGAGTGATGAAACATTGTTATAAATAGTATTGTTTAGCATAACATTAACAAAATTTTGAAAAATTAATTCCGGATCAAATAAAAGCACCAATACAATTATATTAATTCAACCTTTCAACACTTGAAGCTGCGATCAGACAGGAAACAAGAAATTCGTTTATGAACATGAAGGTCTGTGTATCTGACGCAGCTGACAGGTCAAGAATGTACCTTCCAGAAACCTGAATCAAAGGAAAATGTCTCGTGTCAAGGAGCACAAAAACGTAATTGCCTTGTTGGTATGATACGGAGAGTGTAGGACTAAGGTTATCAGTATACAAAACTACACATGGTAATAGACAATGTAAATCACCGTAATATATTGATTAATCTATGCGATAAGAGCCGGAGCTACTGAAGTTCCAATCAACTCAGGTAATCGGAACGCGGCTTATATACTTTACCCCAGGTGCGGGAACACCGACAATGCTGCTGTATGAGCGCGGAGACTTAAGGGCGACTCAAATACGCTTCCCTGGGGAATGCGTTATGAGAAAAGCGGCGGGGAAGGGACTCTACGGTGAAATTAATGATTAAGTGGTACGACAATCAGATTGGAAATTACCTGTGATGTGCCGAAACAATGGCAACGTGACAGGTAAGCAGGTGTTCTTGCAGGGATGTTTTAGTATCGATTGCCGCTGGATTGAACACGTCGGCAGGAGATCCGTTTGAGGACCTTTTTAGCCCGCTGATATTTTTCGCAAGATTTCAATTACCGACGAGATTTATACCTTTTATGAAGCGTCTTATGCGTGCCGTGTACTGGGCATCAGTCGTGACGCTATTGTTTTCTTTGTGAATTATTATGCTATTGACTTTTAATATCGGTCCCTTTTAAAGGCTGATTAGTTGTTGGGGGAATTTTTTGTCCCACTCGAGATGGAGTCTTTTGTAGGCCGCGAGCTGCTGACAACTGCACGAGAAGCGGATGAGCAATCTAAAGTAGAGGTTTAGGACAGGGTTATGAATCACAGATAACACACGTACTGGCAAGGAACAGGGTTGGAACTTAGGGTGTTCAGGTGAATGTCACTGAGTATACTGAAGTCCCAATGTTAGGAGTGTAAATTGTCTCTCGTTTGCAAAAAACAAGGGGATCCGGGATATATTTGTTTGGTTCAGTTGAATATATAAGTAACAATATAAATAGTTATTGCAAAAATATATTTGGTTTTTACTGGGTGAGACACATCCATAACTAAGTCAGAACAGACCACAATTATTCATGAATACACACTGCCGTTTAGAAAATGGTCATTTGTAATGTATGTCATTTTGTCCAACTGAAACATGAAGTATTATTGTGTCAAATTAACTGACTGAAGAGAATATAAACCCTTGAAATTGGTTGACGAAACACATACAAACGTTAGGAAAACGTTCCTAGTCTGGAATCTGCCACTGAGAACGTAAGACATGACTAGACATGACTAACTCATTTTAGCCACAAGAAAACACGAATCTGTCCTTTCTTTAGTCAAGCAGGTTATGCATGCATTTCTGTTTTCTGAATAGGTACGTACCGGAAAGACCAACAGAGAAGCATTCATGGAGAAACATTTGAAGTTGAACGAAGTGTAAAGGTACGATTTTGACGTCAACGAAGAGTGATGAAGTCACATTTGCCACAATATCAAGATTGAGTTATGACGTCACATTTGCCACAATGTCAAGTGGGGTTATGAAGTCTCTTTTGACACAATATCAAGATTGAGTTATGACGTCACATTTGCCACAATGTCAAGTGGGGTTATGAAGTCTCTTTTGACACAATATCAAGTCAGAGTTATGAAGTCTCATTGGACACAATATCAAGTCAGAGTTATGAAGTCTCTTTTGACACAATATCAAGTCACGGTTATGAAGTCTCATTAGACACAATATAAAGTGACAGTTATGAAGCCTCATTTGACACAATATCAAGTCAGAGTTATGAAGAGTCATTTGATACAATATCAAGTCAGAGTTATGAAGTCTCATTGGACACAATATAAAGTGACAGTTATGAAGCCTCATTTGACACAATAACAAGTCAGAGTTATGAAGCCTCATTTGACACAATATCAAGTCACGGTTATGAAGTCTCATTAGACACAATATAAAGTGACAGTTATGAAGCCTCATTTGACACAATATCAAGTCAGAGTTATGAAGTCTCTTTTGACACAATATCAAGTCACGGTTATGAAGTCTCATTAGACACAATATAAAGTGACAGTTATGAAGCCTCATTTGACACAATATCAAGTCAGAGTTATGAAGAGTCATTTGATACAATATCAAGTCAGAGTTATGAAGTCTCATTGGACACAATATAAAGTGACAGTTATGAAGCCTCATTTGACACAATAACAAGTCAGAGTTATGAAGCCTCATTTGACACAATATCAAGTCACGGTTATGAAGTCTCATTAGACACAATATAAAGTGACAGTTATGAAGCCTCATTTGACACAATATCAAGTCAGAGTTATGAAGTCTCTTTTGACACAATATCAAGTCACGGTTATGAAGTCTCATTAGACACAATATAAAGTGACAGTTGTGAAGCCTCATTTGACACAATATCAAGTCAGAGTTATGAAGAGTCATTTGATACAATATCAAGTCAGAGTTATGAAGTCTCATTGGACACAATATAAAGTGACAGTTATGAAGCCTCATTTGACACAATATCAAGTCAGAGTTATGAAGTCTCATTTGACACAATATCAAGTCAGAGTTATGAAGTCTCATTTGACACATTTTCATGAAATGGTTTAAGAACTCACATTTACCACATTGTCAAGGTGGGGTGATGATGCCATGTGTCCTTTGTCGATCAGCACAGTTAACGCCTCTTTTGGATTAGTTGTCTGGGGGAATGATGTTTGTAGTATGAGTAGTATTATGCACTTTATTATTGTATGCTAAACAAAGACCAAACGTCGTTTATTTCTTATTTGAGATATCAACATTATTTACAGCCTCTTACAATTTTCAAGCCTTTCCAAAACCTATCCTTACTTATATAAAGTTGACTCCCTGAATAAAATCTGCCCCTTTTAAAAGGGGTACACTTTGTATGTCCTGAAAGTTCTCACAATCTTCATATCATACGTTAACTTTTTCAAATATTACAGATTGATGTATGTCGCATTCTTTTGACGCAATCGTTTTCGGCCATTGAATTTATCTGCGTTGCAGAGCTACATCTAAGGTGGGTTACTGACTACCCATCCAACTTTAAGGTTAACAAGAGTACATTCGAATCTCATGATGTCATGACAGGAAAATGTGTATAGATACAATTCAGTTGAATCAACCATCATCTGAACTCTCTTACCAAACAACTAACATCCTGATCCAGGCAGCAACAAGCATAACAACACCCCCAGTATCTACCATCAGAGCATCCTCCAGACTCATTCACCATGGCATCATCCGCCAGAAGCAACTGCTGTAGCATCATGTCCAAGTAGCATCTACCTAGGGACGTCTATCGATCGTCTTTTGGTGCCATATATACACGTAGGTAGATACAAGTTAGAAATGAGTTTTCTTAATAGCTTACCTTAACATTTACCGCACCTACATCACCAGCACCAGCTAGACAACCGGCACCCTCCGTAGCATCTACCTCAACAATATCCCCAGTAGCATCCACCTGAACAACATCCTCAGTAGCATCCATCTCCACAACATCCGCAGTAGCATCCACCTCCACAACATCCCCAGTAGCATCCACCTCAACAATATCCCCATTAACATCCACCTCAGCAACATCCCCAATAGCATCCACCCCAACAACATCCCCAGTAGCATCCACCTCACCAATATCCCCAGTAAAATCAACCTCCACAACATCCCCAGTAGCATTCACCTCAACAGTATCCCAAATAGCATCAACCTCCACAACAACCCCAGTACCATTCACCTCCACAACATCCCCAGGAGCCTCCACCCCAACAACATCCCAAGTAGCATCCACCTCCACAACATCCCCAGTAGCATCCACCTCAACAGCATCCCCAGTAGCATCCACCTCAACAATATCCCCAGTAGCATCCACCTACACAACAACCCCAGTAGCATCCACCCCAACAACATCCCAAGTAGCATCCACCTCCACAACATCCCCAGTAGCATCCACCTCAACAGCATCCCCAGTAGCATCCACCTCAACAACATCCCCAATAGCATCCACCTCAACAACAACCCCAGTAGCATCCACCTCCACAACATCCCCAGTAGCATCCACCTCAACAACATCCTCAGTAGCATCCACCTCAACAACATCCCCAGTTACATCCACTTCAATAACATCCCCAGTAGCATCCACCTCAACAACATCCTCAGTAGCATCCACCTCAATAGCATCCCCAATAGCATCAACCTCAACAACGTTCCCAGCAGCATCCACTTCAATAACATCCTCAGTAGCATCAACCTCAATAGCATCCCCAGTACCATCCACCTCACCAACATCCCCAGTAGCATCCACCTCAACTACATCCCAACAGCATCTACTTCAACAATATGCACAGTAGCATCCACATCAACTACATTTTATTATGATCCACTTCAACAACATCCCAAGCAGCATCCACCTCATCAACATCCCCAGCAGCATCTACCTCAACTACAATCCCAGTAGCATCTACCTTCACTGAATTCCTCAGCTGCATCTACCTGTACAACATCCTCAATCACCTCAAACATATACTTCATTAGCATTTATAACAGCCGCCTCTCTCATTAGAATCTATCCCAACTACGCCATCCAGCAGCATCTACCACAACTACGTCATCCAGCAGCATCTACCACAACAACGCCATCCAGCAGCATCTACCACAACTACGTCATCCAGCAGCATCTACCACAACTACATCTTCCAGCACCATATGCCACAACTACGTCATTCAGCAGCATCTACCACAACTACGTCATCCAGCAGCATCTACCACAACTACGTCATCCAGCAGCATCTACCACAACTACGTCATCCAGCAGCATCTACCACAACTACGTCATCCAGCAGCATCTACCACAACTACGTCATCCAGCAGCATGTACCACAACTACGTCATCCAGCAGCATGTACCACAACTATGTCATCCAGCAGCATCTACCACAACTACGTCGTCCAGCAGCATCTACCACAACTACATCATCCAGCAGCATGTACCACAACTATGTCATTCAGCAGCATCTACCACAACTACGTCATCCAGCAGCATCTACCACAACTACGTCACGCAGCATCTACCACAACTACGTCCCAGCAGCATCTACCACAACTACGTCATCCAGCAGCATGTACCACAACTACGTCATCCAGCAGCATGTACCACAACTACGTCACCCAGCAGCATCTACCACAACTACGTCATCCAGCAGCATCTACCACAACTACGTCATCCAGCAGCATGTACCACAACTACGTCATCCAGCAGCATCTACCACAACTTCGCCATCCAGCAGCATCTACCACAACTACGTCATTCAGCAGCATCTGTCACAGCTACGTCATCCAGCAGCATATGCCACAACTACGTCATCCAGCATCATCTACCACAACTACGTCATCCAGCATCATCTACCACAACTACGTCATCCAGCAGCATCTGCCACAACTACGTCATCCAGCAGCATCTACCACAACTACGTCATCCAGCAGCATCTACCACAACTACGTCATCCAGCAGCATGTACCACAACTACGTCATCCAGCAGCATGTACCACAACTACGTCATCCAGCAGCATCTACCACAACTACGTCATCCAGCAGCATGTACCACAACTACGTCATCCAGCAGCATCTACCACAACTTCGCCATCCAGCAGCATCTACCACAACTTCGCCATCCAACAGCATCTACCACAACTACGTCATCCAGCAGCATCTACCACAACTACGTCATCCAGCAGCATCTACCACAACTACGTCATCCAGCAGCATCTACCACAACTACGTCATCCAGCAGCATCTACCACAACTACGTCATCAGCAGCATCTACCACATCATCCAGCTGGCATCATACAACTACGTCATCCAGCAGCATGTACCACAACTACGTCACCCAGCAGCATGTACCACAACTACGTCGTCCAGCAGCATCTACCACAACTACGTCATCCAGCAGCATGTACCACAACTACGTCATCCAGCAGCATCTACCACAACTTCGCCATCCAGCAGCATCTACCACAACTTCGCCATCCAGCAGCATCTACCACAACTACGTCATTCAGCAGCATCTGCCACTGCTACGTCATCCAGCAGCATCTACCACAACTACGTCATCCAACAGCATCTGCCACAACTACGTCATCCAGCAGCATGTACCACAACTATGTAATCCAGCAGCTTCTACCACAACTTCGCCATCCAGCAGCATCTACCACAACTACGTCATTCAGCAGCATCTGCCACTGCTACGTCATCCAGCAGCATCTACCACAACTACGTCATCCAACAGCATCTGCCACAACTACGTCATCCAGCAGCATGTACCACAACTACGTCATCCAGCAGCATCTACCACAACTTCGCCATCGAGCAGCATCTACCACAACTACGTCATTCAGCAGCATCTGCCACAGCTACGTCATCCAGCAGCATATGCCACAACTACGTCATCCAGCAGCATCTACCACAACTACGTCATCCAGCAGCATCTGCCACAACTACGTCATCCAGCAGCATCTACCACAACTACGTCATCCAGCAGCATCTACCACAGAGATGTTATCCTTCAGCATCTATCACAGGAAAGTTCTTCATTAATATCCGCGAGAACTACATCTATACTTAGCCTCTATTACAAGAAACTCTTCCAGCAGAATATACCTCGATGACGTTCTCCAGTAGCATCTTTCTCAACTACTGACACCTCCCACAACTACACATCTGCTTAATATCGTCTTTCATTTTCGATATCTGCACAATTACATCCAAACATTAATATCACGTTACTTTTTGCCATACTTTAGTTCTATGTTTCGGGTAAGACTTTCTCCTTGCCTTTGAAATCAGCTGTATAACAAAGCCTGAAACAAATGATGATGTCTTGAACAGAGAAAATTTGCAGAATTTCTGTATTTAAATCGTTTACGTGTTCTAAGCAACGAAATACATGTATATTAATGATTGAAATCTGTTGTTTTGAAGACTTTTTTAACAATCTGTCTAGCACTGTGATAAATTAGTGATATTTATTAATATTAACAATTGCATACACAACAAATGTCCACGCTTCTGCAAATTCATCTTTTGCCGGGCAACAGTCAGCGCTGTAGTTTACATGTCTGGAATAGCGATATATGGTATTCTTGCAAACACACTCTGGTAGGGTTTGTTGTCACTGCAAGCAGGGGCGAGTCCAGTCTTGAGGGGCTGAGTGGGTTAGATAGCTGAAATGTGTACTGGCGATTAGGTGCCTTACTCTGAGAGCGTGGCTTGGAATCCAAGATTGGACTCAGACCAAATGAAGTACTACAATCTGTACTTTACTGAGAAAGTTTAATCCAAAATATAAACTGTTTTTTTACCAGTACCTGAAACGCATTGTGCATTTAAAATATCGATTAGAGAATACCCATAAATAAAACGATATCTAGCAAAGCCAATGATTGTCACAACTAAAATATTTTGAAAAACAAAAGGCAATAAAAAAAGGTACTGTCTGTCCTGGTGAAAGGTGGATAGAAAAACACACTTGGGTTCACTGAAACTGTGAAATTCACACAAAGACATGATGATAAGCCCTGATTAAGCAGAGACACTGCAAGCCCTGCCCAGCGAAGTGCTTCCACATTAGCATAATGTCGGCTTTCATAATGTAACCAGGGTGTGAAGATGTGGCTGTCATGCCAGTCAGTTAACACCAATCAAATGCCTTGTGAATGGTTTGCTCAGGCCGTTGGAGGACAGACAATACATGTGTACATGTGATATGTCATGATCAACACTGGAATAGGTAACGTGGGTTTCCTATACATTTCATATGAATCGCGGTCTTCTTCATCCATGTATCTGGCCACCATGCGTTACAGGCCACAATCATACACCGCTTTATAATCTAGCACTTACATCGGAATGCCTCCAGTAAACTTTATTTTTGTTCTATTCGGTTCAAACGTATCACCAGTCTCACCAAGACATGACAACAAGGACATGAGGAAGAGTATGCTTGTGTCCACATTGTTCTAGTTGAGTGTTAGGGCGCATCTGCATTACCTCAGCCATATAGCGACCAGACCAAGTCTGCATACAGGGACAGTTTCAGTAGTAAGCTTAAATGGGGTTTTTTAAACATATTTATTCATTGCATTATTATTTACAAATAGAAAGAGTCATAGCAAACAAATTAAAAACAAGCAACAATTTATGATACAGATCAATATCTCTCAAGGAGTTCACAACGAGATGCCCACTCACGCGGGAAAACAGATCTGTCAGCTGGACAAGACATAGTGTTAAGTTATACCGTCTACACTATAAGAGGACACATTTAAACAACAAGTACCAGAATATGCTACATATTTCGTGTGTCTGATACATCTGACGACAAATGAGACCAAGTCACTCCACACAGTGCTAGATTTGGCAACATGTAAACATGAAACCTGTCATTCTAACTGTAGCCTACTTACAATATGTGTTATGTGTTGCAACTTATACAGAACACACACATACACCACACCACACCACACCACACCACACCACACCACACCACACCACACCACACCACACCACACCACACCACACCACACCACACCACACCACACCACACCACACCACACCACACCACACCACACCACACCACCACACCACACCACCACACCACACACCACACACATCACACATGCATTTTCGCGCCCGTGTGTTTGCGGAATATGGTCGAGATTCAAACTCGCATTCCTTCGCTCCGAGTGATTACGTTTACACGTCCAATGTACTAACTATGTGCAAGCTGGTGGACATACGAGCATACTTTAGTGAAAGAAACATTATGTTTCATTGCTCTTTTGTTGAAAAAGGACGTTGGAGCATATACTCGCTGATTCTAAATTCCACAGTATATGTTAAAGTACATGTCAGTTTCAACTAACAGCTTCGATTGAGCTTCACTTACACGTTACAGGGCTAGTCGTCTACATTTAACACCACTGCAACACCACCATGCCAACATGAACACTTGGGGCTAGTCACGCCACCTGGTGATTGATTACATGTTCTTGGTGGTTTATTATTATTATAAATATGGTGTTTTGGAAATGTCACAGGAGCGCGTACATCTATGTCATATTTATATATTTCATCTTTGTTTGGGAAACTGAAGAGTGGGGCTATTGTCGTGCGATTTAAGGGAGTGAAATTCTATATTTCAAGTGAATGACAAGGCAATTGCTTGTGGAATTGCTCCGGGATTGCAAGTGTCGGAGAACACGATGAAAGAGGGGCCAATCCTAAATTGCATCTGAAATATGATATTGATTGCATATGTTGATCACGGAAAGGGAAGGGGGCAAAATAATTGATTGACTGCTAATTAAATCAGGATACAGTTAATACCGGAGAGCCTTAAAGATTTTGTCAATGTTCAAATAAACTCAGTCTCATCCTGGCAATAATTGCTGAGCGGATCTACTTTATATGATCGGATCAGGAGGACAACAGGGGAGGAATTGACCTAGGAATTGCAATTTAATTGAATCTATTACCGAGGCTAAGTGTGGAACAAAGGCCACAATCCCAACAACTCACGCGAACTAGTCATCAGTTGAATTTACTGACAAACGAGTTGTTGGAGTGACCCCGGAGATGCTCCCTTTATCCTCAAGAAGCCCTGCATTCAATTCCAATTAGATATGTTATCAAATGCTGACCTACGGTTGTGAGTGCTACACTGAATCGTCCTCTATACCCCCGGAAATGTATACTATTCATCTGAGATCGGTGGGGTAGCCAAGTGGTTAAAGTGTTCGCCCTTCACGCCAAGAGTCCAGGCTCAGTTTGGCACATCACCTCATGTCAAGTTCACTGTGAGGAATAAGACAACTAACTCGCTCACTAACTCTACCTCTTGCACGTTACCAACCTTGTTGATGCATTAAGACAAACGTATTTGTTTATGTTAATAAAGAGTATGTCTACAGGCACCATCAAACGATGTTACCAGAGTATGTTCGCTTGAACAGCGGTGTAGGGTCGTTTTTAGTGAACACCATGTGCACGTGCTTTAATCAACTGTAACACATTGGTAATGAGCGGATGTGTACGCTGTTGTCATGAACGTCCGTGTACAACGAGGGTTGTGAATATATGCGTTGTAAACAGCTACGTGTATGTACGTAGTGGTTGTGAACGTCAGTGTTGTGAACATCTACGTGTATGTACGAAGTGGTTGTGAACGTCTTTGTTTTAAACAGCTACGTGTATGTACCAAGTGGTTGTGAACGTCAGTGTTGTAAACAGCTACGTGTATGTACCAAGTGGTTGTGAACGTCAGTGTTGTAAACAGCTACGTGTATGTACCAAGTGGTTGTGAACGTCAGTGTTGGGAACATCTACGTGTATGTACCAAGTGGTTGTGAACGTCAGTGTTGGGAACAGCTACGTGTATGTACCAAGTGGTTGTGAACGTCAGTGTTGGGAACAGCTACGTGTATGTACCAAGTGGTTGTGAACGTCAGTGTTGGGAACATCTACGTGTATGTACCAAGTGGTTGTGAACGTCAGTGTTGGGAACATCTACGTGTATGTACCAAGTGGTTGTGAACGTCAGTGTTGTAAACAGCTACGTGTATGTACCAAGTGGTTGTGAACGTCAGTGTTGGGAACAGCTACGTGTATGTACCAAGTGGTTGTGAACGTCAGTGTTGGGAACAGCTACGTGTATGTACCAAGTGGTTGTGAACGTCAGTGTTGGGAACAGCTACGTGTATGTACCAAGTGGTTGTGAACGTCAGTGTTGGGAACAGCTACGTGTATGTACCAAGTGGTTGTGAACGTCAGTGTTGGGAACAGCTACGTGTATGTACCAAGTGGTTGTGAACGTCAGTGTTGGGAACAGCTACGTGTATGTACCAAGTGGTTGTGAACGTCAGTGTTGGGAACAGCTACGTGTATGTACCAAGTGGTTGTGAACGTCAGTGTTGGGTGTATGTACAGCTACGTGTATGTACCAAGTGGTTGTGAACGTCAGTGTTGGGAACAGCTACGTGTATGTACCAAGTGGTTGTGAACGTCAGTGTTGGGAACAGCTACGTGTATGTACCAAGTGGTTGTGAACGTCAGTGTTGGGAACAGCTACGTGTATGTACCAAGTGGTTGTGAACGTCAGTGTTGGGAACAGCTACGTGTATGTACCAAGTGGTTGTGAACGTCAGTGTTGGGAACAGCTACGTGTGGTTGTGATGTAACAGCTACAAGTGGTTGTGAACGTCAGTGTTGGGAACAGCTACGTGTATGTACCAAGTGGTTGTGAACGTCAGTGTTGGGAACAGCTACGTGTATGTACCAAGTGGTTGTGAACGTCAGTGTTGGGAACAGCTACGTGTATGTACCAAGTGGTTGTGAACGTCAGTGTTGGGAACAGCTACGTGTATGTACCAAGTGGTTGTGAACGTCAGTGTTGGGAACAGCTACGTGTATGTACCAAGTGGTTGTGAACGTCAGTGTTGGGAACAGCTACGTGTATGTACGTCAGTGTTGGGAACAGCTACGGTACCAAGTGGTTGTGAACGTCAGTGTTGTACGTGTATGTACCACGTCAGTGTTGGGAACAGCTACGTGTATGTACCAAGTGGTTGTGAACGTCAGTGTTGGGAACAGCTACGTGTATGTATGTACCAAACGTGGTTGTGAGCTACGTGTATGTACCAAGTGGTTGTGAACGTGTTGGGAACAGCTACGTGTATGTGTAAGTGGTTGTGAACGTCAAACAGTACCAAGTGGTTGTGACCGTGTGAAGAATGTGGTTAGATGTGGCTTACAGATCTTCTCTGTATTGGCTGCGACTATCACGCCTGACTTTTGAATCCAGGAAAGAAATTTGAGTTTCGGATGACTTGCAGCCTGTTGGGTAAAAGTGTTCTGTGACAAAAAAGGGCGCATATGGTTGGGCTTATCTTGCAGGGGAACTACCCATTACATGACAAAAGAAGACAGCAAAATAACTGTGCATTATGCAAAATATTAAAGCAGTGGAATATAACTTTCTCGAGTTAAAAACATCTGATTGAATTAAACACCATTAACATATTATTTTATCAAAGATCTGTCAGTTGAGTTAACGATCACAGCCTTCATGAGTGAGAGAAAGTCACCAAAACATGGCAGTATATCTCTGTACTACATCTGCTTGTTGACAGGAAGAACGGCATACAGTCCAGCCCTCGAGGACATGCTCAAGTACATTTGAAGCGAGTTTTGTTTGTGCACCGATCGTCCAACTTCGCTGACGAGAACACGATTATTACCTGAGACGTCTGAATGGAAGGTCATGCATCCTCAACATAAGGCATCGACACGATTGAACTGATTATTTAATACAGTTTTCGGTGGTATACCGACAGAGTTGTCATAGTTTCCGACAGGAATATCTCCCGACCAGCTATCTATTTCATTATGACGTCATGGTATTCCATAATTACTGGAGTTCTTGATGGTGGAATGGAATATCTCACTTTCAGCCGAGCCATATCTCTTTCTCATTAGTGTTACCGTTCACATGAAGTACAAATGGATTCATTACTATTTGGCTACCGGGTACACAACTATCTACCTCAGTATTGGACTCTCATCACTGAGTACAAACATATTTGCATTACCCCTGGGCTACTGAATACACAGATAGCTACACTGTTGCAGGTCTACTGAGTACACAGCTACACTATTGCAGGTCTACTGAGTACACAGATAGCTACACTATTGCAGGTCTACTGAGTACACAGATAGCTACACTATTGCAGTCTACTGAGTACTCATATAGCTACACTATTGCAGTCTACTGAGTACTCATATAGCTACACTATTGCAGTCTACTGAGTACTCATATAGCTACACTATTGCAGGTCTACTGAGTACACACATAGCTACACTATTGTAGGTCTACTGATTACACACATAGTTACACTAATACTGGGATTCTGAGTACTCTCATAGCTACACTACTCCTGGTCGACTGAGTACACACACAGCTACACTATTGCAGGTCTACTGAGTACCCATATAGCTACACTACTCCTGGTCTACTGAGTACACAGATAGCTACACTACTCCTGGTCGACTGAGTACACACATAGCTACACTATTGCAGGTCTACTGAGTACACACATAGCTACACTACTCCTGGTCTACTGAGTACACACACAGCTACACTATTGCAGGTCTACTGAGTACCCATATAGCTACACTACTCCTGGTCTACTGAGTACACACATAGCTACACTACTCCTGGTCGACTGAGTACCAACACAGCTACACTACTCCTGGTCTACTGAGTACACACACAGCTACACTATTGCAGGTCTACTGAGTACCCATATAGCTACACTACTCCTGGTCTACTGAGTACACAGATAGCTACACTACTCCTGGTCTACTGAGTACACAGATAGCTACACTACTCCTGGTCTACTGAGTACACACATAGCTACACTATTGCAGGTCTACTGAGTACACACATAGCTACACTACTCCTGGTCTACTGAGTACACACACAGCTACACTATTGCAGGTCTACTGAGTACCCATATAGCTACACTACTCCTGGTCTACTGAGTACACAGATAGCTACACTACTCCTGGTCGACTGAGTACCAACACAGCTACACTACTCCTGGTCTACTGAGTACACACACAGCTACACTATTGCAGGTCAACTGAGTACCCATATAGCTACACTACTCCTGGTCTACTGAGTACACACATAGCTACTACACTACTCACACATGGCTCTACTGGTCTAGCTACACTACTCCTGGTCTACTGAGTACACACATAGCTACACTACTCCTGGTCTACTGAGTACACACACAGCTACACTACACACACAGCTACACTACTCCTGGTCTACTGAGTACACACATAGCTACACTACTCCTGGTCTACTGAGTACACACATAGCTACACTACTCCTGGTCTACTGAGTACACACATAGCTACACTATTGCAGGTCTACTGAGTACACACACAGCTACACTATTGTTGGTCTACTGAGTACACACATAGCTACACTACTCCTGGTCTACTGAGTACACACATAGCTACACTACTCCTGGTCTACTGAGTACACTGAGTACACACATAGCACACTACTCCTGGTCTACTGAGTACACACACAGCTACACTATTGCTCTACTGAGTATTATTGCAGGTCTACTGAGTACACACATAGCACATAGCTACATAGCTACTACTCCTGGTCTACTGAGTACACACATAGCTACACTACTCCTGGTCTACTGAGGTACACACATAGCTACACTACTCCTACTTGGTCTACTGAGTACACACACACACTACTCCTGGTCTACACTACTCCTGGTCTACTGAGTACACACATAGCTACACTACTCCTGGTCTACTGAGTACACACATAGCTACACTACTCCTGGTCTACTGAGTACACACATAGCTACACTACTCCTGGTCTACTGAGTACACACATAGCTACACTACTCCTGGTCTACTGAGTACACACATAGCTACACTATTAGCTACTGAGTACACACATAGCTACACTACTCCTTGGGTCTACTGAGTACACACACAGCTACACTACTGCTGGTCTACTGAGTACACACATAGCTACACTACTCCTGGTCTACTGAGTACACACATAGCTACACTACTCCTGGTCTACTGAGTACACACATAGCTACACTATTGCTGGTCTACTGAGTACACACATAGCTACACTATTGTTGGTCTACTGAGTACACACATAGCTACACTACTCCTGGTCTACTGAGTACACACATAGCTACACTATTGTTGGTCTACTGAGTACACACATAGCTACACTACTCCTGGTCTACTGAGTACACACATAGCTACACTACTCCTGGTCTACTGAGTACACACATAGCTACACTACTCCTGGTCTACTGAGTACACACATAGCTACACTATTGTTGGTCTACTGAGTACACACACACTATTGCTGGTCTACTATTGCACAGTCTACTGAGTACACACATATAGCTACACTACTACTCCTGGTCGACTGAGTACACACATAGCTACACTACTCCTGGTCCACTGAGTACACACATAGCTACACTACTCCTGGTCTACTGAGTACACACATAGCTACACTACTCCTGGTCCACTGAGTACACACATAGCTACACTACTCCTGGTCTACTGAGTACACACATAGCTACACTACTCCTGGTCTACTGAGTACACACATAGCTACACTACTCCTGGTCTACTGAGTACACACATAGCTACACTACTCCTGGTCTACTGAGTACACACATAGCTACACTACTTGAGTACCTACACTACTCCTGGTCCACTGGCTCGACTGGTCTACTAGTACACACATAGCTACACTACTCCTGGTCTACTGAGTACACACACATAGCTACACTACTCCTGGTCTACTGAGTACACACTGGTCACATACTGAGTACACACATAGCTACACTATTGTTGGTCTACTGAGTACACACACAGCTACACTATTGCAGGTCTACTGAGTACCCACATAGCTACACTACTCCTGGTCTACTGAGTACACACATAGCTACACTATTGTTGGTCTACTGAGTACACACACAGCTACACTATTGCAGGTCTACTGAGTACACACATAGCTACACTATTGTTGGTCTACTGAGTACACACATAGCTACACTATTGTTGGTCTACTGAGTACACACATAGCTATATCTTTGCTGTTGTGGTATTCTCTATGTCTAATTTTGCACTATTCTCGATTATCCCGTTGGTGTTACTCTCGATCTTTCGTTTTGTGGTATTCTCGATCTCCCGTTGGTGTTATTCCAGATCTCTTGTTTGGGGTATTCTCGATCTCCGGTATATGTTATTCTTGGTCTCTTGTTGATGTTATTCTCGATCTCTCGTTTTGTGTTATTCTCGATCTCTCGTTTGAGATATTCTCGATCTCTCGTTTATGTAATTCTCGATCTCCCGTTTATGTTATTCTCGATCTCTCGTTTGAGATATTCCCGATCTTTTGTTTATGTAATTCTCGATCTCTGGTTTATGTAATTCTTGATCTCCAGTTTATGTTATTCTCGATCTCTCGGTTTGTGATATTCTCGATCTCTCGTTTATGCAATTCTTGGTTTGCCGTTTATGATATTCTCGGTCTCCCGTTGGTGTTACTCTCGATCTCTCGTTTTGTGGTATTCTCGATCTCTCGTTTGTGATATTCGCGATCTCTCGTTTATGCAATTCTTGATCTCCCGTTTATGATATTCTCGGTATCCCGTTAGTGTCAATCTCGATCTCTCAGTTTGTTGTATTCTCGATCTCCCGTTTGTGGTATTCTCGATCTCTGGTTTTGTGGTATTCTTGATCTCTCGTTTGTTAGTCTCGATCTCCCGTTGGTGTTATTCCAGATCTCTTGTTTGTGGTATTCTTGATCTCCGGTATATGTTATTCCAGATCTCTCGTTTGTGGTATTCTCGATCTCCGGTATATGTTATTCTCGATCTCTTGTTTGTGATACTCTCAATTTTACGTTTATGGTATTCTCGATCTCTTCTTTATGTTATTCTCGATTTCTCGTTTGTGTTAGTCTCGATCTCTTGTTGATGTTATTCTCGATCTCTTGTTGATGTTATTCTCGATCTCTTGTTGATGTTATTCTCGATCTCTCGTTTTGTGTTATTCTCGATCTCCCGTTTATGTAATTCTCGATCTCCCGTTTATGTTATTCTCGATCTTTCGTTTGATATATTCCCGATCTTTCGTTTATATAATTCTCGATCTCTCGTTTATGTAATTCTCGATCTCCAGGTTATGTTATTTTCAATCTCTCGTTTGTGATATTCTCGATCTCTTGTTGATGTTATTCTCGATCTCTCGTTTTGGGTTATTCTCGATCTCTCGTTTGAGATATTCTCGATCTCTCGTTTATGGAATTCTCGATCTCCCGTTTATGTTATTCTCGATCTCTCGTTTGAGATATTCCCGATCTTTCGTTTATATAATTCTCGATCTCTCGTTTATGTAATTCTCGATCTCCAGGTTATGTTATTCTCGATCTCTCGGTTTGTGATATTCTCGATCTCTCGTTTATGCAATTCTTGATCTCCCGTTTATGATATTCTCGGTGTCCCGTTGGTGTCAATCTCGATCTCTCGGTTTGTTGTATTCTCGATCTCCCGTTTATGGTATTCTCGATCTCTCGTTTTGTGGTATTCTTGATCTCTCGTTTGTTAGTCTTGATCTCTCGTTTGTGATATTCTCGATCTCTCGTTTATGCAATTCTTGGTTTCCCGTTTATGATATTCTCGGTCTCCCGTTGGTGTTACTCTCGATCTCTCGTTTTGTGGTATTCTCGATCTCTCGTTTGTGATATTCTCGATCTCTCGTTTATGCAATTCTTGATCTCCCGTTTATGATATTCTCGGTATCCCGTTAGTGTCAATCTCGATCTCTCAGTTTGTTGTATTCTCGATCTCCCGTTTGTGGTATTCTCGATCTCTGGTTTTGTGGTATTCTTGATCTCTCGTTTGTTAGTCTCGATCTCCCGTTGGTGTTATTCCAGATCTCTTGTTTGTGGTATTCTCGATCTCCGGTATATGTTATTCCAGATCTCTTGTTTGTGGTATTCTCGATCTCCGGTATATGTTATTCTCGATCTCTTGTTTGTGATACTCTCAATCTTACGTTTATGTTATTCTCGGTCTCTTGTTTATGGTATTCTCGATCTCTTCTTTATGTTATTCTCGATTTCTCGTTTGTGTTAGTCTCGATCTCTTGTTGATGTTATTCTCGATCTCTTGTTGATGTTATTCTCGATCTCTTGTTGATGTTATTCTCGATTCTTGATGATGTTATTCTCCTCCCGTTTATGTTATTCTCGATCTCTCGTTTGATATATTCCAGATCTTTCGTTTATATAATTCTCGATCTCTCGTTTATGTAATTCTCGATCTCCAGGTTATGTTATTTTCGATCTCTCGTTTGTGATATTCTCGATCTCTTGTTGATGTTATTCTTGGTCTCTTGTTGATGTTATTCTCGATCTCTCGTTTTGTGTTATTCTCGATCTCTCGTTTGAGATATTCTCGATCTCTCGTTTATGTAATTCTCGATCTCCCGTTTATGTTATTCTCGATCTCTCGTTTGAGATATTCCCAATCTTTCGTTTATGGAATTCTCGATCTCTCGTTTATGTAATTCTCGATCTCCAGGTTATGTTATTCTCGATCTCTCGGTTTGTGATATTCTCGATCTCTCGTTTATGCAATTCTTGGTTTCCCGTTTATGATATTCTCGGTCTCCCGTTGGTGTCAATCTCGTTATCTCGGTTGTTTGTATTCTCGATCTCCCGTTTGTGGTATTCTCGATCTCTCGTTTTGTGGTATTCTTGATCTCTCGTTTGTTAGTCTTGATCTCTCGTTTGTGGTATTCTCGATCTCTCGTTTGTTAGTCTTGATCTCTCGTTTGTGGTATTCTCGATCTCTCGTTTGTTAGTCTTGATCTCTCGTTTGTGGTATTCTCGATCTCTTGTTTATGGTATTCTTGATCTTTCGTTTGTGGTATTCTTGATCTCTCGCCCTGTATCATTTTGGATGTCCATTCTAAGACCAGGAGAGTGTATCCATCTGTAACTGTAAGTTATGTGGGTACCTGTTCACGGCTCTCATTACGAGAGGGCTTCGAGACGTAAACAATCACTTCCAACACACGCGGTGTGAAGTGTATGTCTTCTGTAACACCAAGGACGTTGATAAACTCTTGCCTACATTCTGTACGGAAGTACAGTTAATACATCCTCCATCCTTTGTTGTAACTCAACACTGGGAAAGCAACACTAAAGCGAAGTTTCCAATCATTTGGTTTTGTCCCATTATGTCTGAGGAACTCGTCTAGCAGTTTCAGGTCAAGAAAAAACATTCAAGTGAAAAATTTCGTCTGGGCGTTTAGATCGCTCTTCTGCAATCCACTTAACTGTGCCGCTAAGGAGGTGGTAGTTAGCGGCGCTATCGCATGAAACTATCACCACCCTTTTATCAACTTGACTAATGAGATAAAACGTCGCATCGCTCACTATTCATCATTATTTGTAGGAGGAAAATGGCAAATGCGACAAACCTATTAAAGGTTAGCGCGGAAAGGCTCGCGTTGGTTATATTGGGGAAAGTGGCGGGAAATTGTGCGAAATTGAAGAAAACACGAGGGCCATTCCCATGATGCTTTGTCGTCTCACGGGAGCTTTAGGTTCAGAGGCAGCTAATAGCCAACCATTAACGACAGCATCGCGAAGTGTTGGCTCGCCAAAATTAACAGTGTCAACCAAGTCAGCGCCAATCGTGGTCCGCCAGGCGAAACACCGGTCTTCATTAAGCGCGAGGAAGTCGTTACGGGCTTCGTTGCGCATGCGCGACGGCTGCTAATGACTTCTGGTGAGAGCAGACGATCATTATTCACCGAGCAAAGGTCGCTTATAGCATCACTTCATTTTGTTTGAATGCCTCTTTAAAAGCCCTCCAGTCGTCTGAGAGAGCAACGGCTTCCACGTATTGATGTTTTTCCCCGGCATTTGCTAACGCCAAGGAATCGTGCAGTAGGAAATCTAAAACGCCAATCAACCATGTGTTGCTCCGTGTATTGATGGCGGACGTTTCCTGTTCGGAAGCAGGGTACAGGGTGTTTAATGACTCTACGACTCGCAAATTGCGTTAAAAGCTCTCTGCAGCGCACTAAAAGACGCCAGCCCTTCCATAGCCGTCAGCGGGACAACATCAACTGAAAGATCACTGACCAAAATTCTTGCAATTTCACCCCAGGGTATAAATCCCATAAAGACCTCTAATGAAGATATTCTCCTTCAATCTACATCATTATTAATATTGCTTAATTGAGATCTTACACGGATTTGCCTGTCCTTTGAAACCGGGGCTTAAAGGAGGAGTATAAAATGTCGAGTGTCATAAGCTTCCGGTCCGGAAACTCTGCATTTCAGGGGAGAGTCCGGCTCTGTCCATTTGTAAATCCACACAGACTTAATTTGTAATGAAATGCATAAATGAGAGATTGGCACTGCAACCGGCAGTCTCAGGTGAATAACGCCGTATCACATGAGCAAGGCGCCAGCCACCATTGCTGGACTCACTTACCAGACACTGCCTGAAATACAGATTTTCCTTCGATTTTTGCTCTTATTATATTTATTATATAAGTCACGTGATTTAATCATTCTATTGTTACAATAAAACCGTCCTGATCTTGACTTATACAAAATACTTACTATTTCTGAAAGAAGAGAACAGATTTGACTGTAAGTACAGATTTGTTTCTTGGATAGTGGGTATGACGCATCAACAATTTTTGATAAACGAGATTTCCCTGATTTTCCTCAGCAATTAATTAAGAAACACGATCTTCCAAACATGTATCCCATATCCCGAACACTTGATGTCACGCAGAAAGTCAATCTCTGTATAATAAATGAAGAGATCGTAGCAGGATGATTAATGCCTACATTTTTTACTCCATCAAATGGGGACGTTATCAATTAAAGTGTCTTTTCTCCTACTGTTATGTAGCCGTGAGAGCTTTCTGTATATTAACATAATACTTTTCACATTGCAATATCATTATAACTTGAACGTGTAATCTTATGCTTATATTTTTCTGCGTATGATTGAACTTTAAATGTGTCTGGTTATGTCCATGTTTTGTCTTGAAATTGAAAATTACTTGTGGGTATTGAATTACGAAAGTTTCATTGCGTGTAGAGTGTCTAAAAAACGTGAACGTCATTACTTGTCTAAAGCGCTCAATTGATAACGGTTGTACAGAATGTGTGCTGGCTGTAAGCTTCCTGACGGCGCATGGACACCGAGCACACATTGGTTGTAGACGATGTCGCCACAGTTAACACAATACCGTCGTCAGTTGCTGCCGGCTCAATCACTCTACCCATCTCACTGCGGTGTCGCGACCCCTCAAGCCCCTCCCCCTAGCCTCAGTAAACTGGTCATCCTATATTCTCCTATACAGATCTACTATCAAGGTTATCGATCCCCTGATCAATAATCGGCAATCGCTGCGATTCACTTAGGTCAGTTAGTTACCGGACAGACGTGAGAGTCTTCATATTTCCAGCATTAAATCAAAAATCGCGATGTGTCTGCCACGGTTCTTAATTGGTAACCTAAAACCAAGGCAGATCTAATTGCACGAGATCGAATCCATCGTTCACTGCCCTGGCGTGTGTTCCATAGAAAAGTCTCCTAGTCTGGTAGTTGTCCCGACTTCTTTCACTTCCATCAAAAGAAGACAATGAATCTGAAATGTCTTTGATTACCAGTCGAGCTGGCGATTTTTCTAATGAACATTCTATGAATAAACGCACCTTTACACGACCAACAGGGCTTTTATTAGGAATTTTATTTTCGAGTTAAAAGGCGTCTTCAATCTAAATGAAATACTGTTTTAATTGCTGGACATTTTCGATGACATTTTGTAAGCTGTCTTGGTGTCATGTTAAATGGATAAACTGCAGATATTGAAAATCATTTGTTTGTTTGTATGTCTTGTAATTAACACCAGGCTTTGTTGTTGCACATCGCAGTGTTATTACGTCAGTATCGCCACCGAGAAGGTTTGCCTGTCAGTGGTGACTGCTGCTGTCCGAAACTACAGTCTGTATCTTACACCAGCCTATGAACATGATTCAACAACTATAACGTCACGACAAAACAACGCTGCTATATGAATAATTCAAATCTTACTCCATCAATTAACACCCACCGAGAAATGCCATTTGCTTTTAAAGAAACAAATTATTTGGATGGAGGAAAATTATAGTTTAATCTTTTTAAACATAATCATAAACACGTTTAAACCTCCACAAAGTATTTTCATTAAAACCCAACGGTAGTGACATTTGCAAGGCTCGCTAATGGTCTATTAGGGAACAATTTAATCATTACGATTTCAGACTACTGCTTGTTTTAAGGCCAGACTAAAGTCCATTTTGTCTGGGAAACTGGAAAGAGACGTGTAATTTTTATTTTTGGCATGCGCAAAGAAACATGTGCTTTGTAATCGATATGGGAGGGGGATTAACTCTTTTGCCGACATAACATTGAGTTATCGATTCGAAATCAGATGCCTTAAAATTATTTCAAATTTGTACTTTGTTGTCAAGTCGATTCCTTTGAATTAAAAACTTTTCTTCCGTTAACCCAAACGTAAACAATCAGAAGGTTTATTTATATACATGTCATGTATCAGATTCGTGTATACATACTCTCCCAAAAAAGAAACGCATATAGGAATTTCAACTGTATTTTGTGTGTTTATTTTGAAACATCTTGTAGGCTTTATGACTCAATGAAATATAGCGGAATTGCACACTGGGAATGCAGACTTATCTGTCTTTGGCACCAACTGGAGGAAAGTCAGTTTGAGTGTCACATGGAGACGTGTGGTGGCGCTGAAGTCAATACCTCGTGTGACCACCGTGGGCATCCAGAACTGCACGGCATCGAACGAATAAGTCTCAGAAGCTCGTGTTGCCCAATCGCAGCCCACTCTGCCTGTAGTGCCTGTGCGAGTTGCTGAAGTGTCTGGGGCTGAGGGTTACGGCGTCGCACCCGTCTGTCCAGGGCATCCCACAGATGTTCGATCGGGTTTAAGTCCGGTGATCTTGAGGGCCAGGGCAGCACATTGATGTTGTGGTTCTGGAGGAAGTCTCTAGTGTGACGTGCTGTGTGGGGCCTGGCATTGTCCTGTTGAAACAACTCCCTCTGGCGATCAATGATTGGAAGGAGGTATGGGCGTAGGATTTCGCCACAGTACCGTTGAGCTGTCAGGTTGCCCTGGATCATCACCAAATCACTTCTCCTACGGCAGGTGATCGCTCCCCACATCATAACACCGCCCCGGCCGAATCTGTCCACCTGGGGAACGCAAGCGTCGGCGAAACGTTCACGTCGACGTCTGTACACCCGCATTCTTCCATCGCGTCGTTCCAATAGAAATCGTGATTCATCACTGAACCAGATTCTTCGCAAATTTGGTAGGTTCCAGGCCTGAACGTTGGTGCACCATTGAACTCGATGTCGACGATGTTGTTGTCGAAGCACAGGCCCAAAATAGTAAACCAGCCTCTCTCAACCTGTTCCTGACGGTCTGTGCAGAAAGTCTCCTCAATCCGGGTATTTGTCGAGCAGCACTGGTCGCCGTAGCTGTTCGATGACGCAGGTGATGTACCCCGATGTAGCGATCCTGCGCCGCAGTGGTCACTCGAGGTCGCCCACTACGAGGGGCATCTGCTACCGAATTCTGCCGGCGATATCTCTCCCAGAGCCGTGAAATGGTACTTTGGTGAGCATTCATGCGTCGGGCAACTGCACGTTGAGACTGGCCAGCTTCAAGCAAACCAATGGCGATATGACGGTTGGCTTCACTTAGACGTGGCATTTTGCGTTCGTCAACAATATTCCAAATACAGTGAATAATCGACAGACAGCGATCAACCTTTTATACCTATCATTGAGACTATCTGATCCCCAACTTTCACGTGCATTGCATGTGAATTGTGTATTCTGTGACACTACAAGCCGACATTGAAAATCATGCTGTTAAATACGGGTATTTTACGGATGGTGCTTTTTGTTGTGATGTTTCAAAACATAAACACCATAGGACTCATAAACAGAGCAAAACCTTTTGTAAAATGAATCACGTTTTGATTCATTGCTACATGAAATTGCTATTTTCATGATGCGTTTCTGTTTTGGGAGAATATATTTTCAGGTATTCACGTCAATAACATTTTGATGTTGTTTGTTTCAACAAGGAAATCGCTGGTTTGACCCCCCGTTTGTGTACATGAAGACAGAAGCCACTTCTAGTACACCTGCTTGACATTCCTGGAATATGGCACATTAAATCACACAATCGCACTCACACACACCCATGCCTTTTTAAAAAAATTCCTGTCTGTTTTCCAGTGGCAATTGTTCTGAGAAAGCTCTTTAAGACAGGCGCTAGTCGACCGTTTCCATATCTCTGACTACATCTGTTTGGTGTTAATACTGTTGCATTAAACCTTTCCCTCTACCGCGACGAGTTGGAAACAGTGACTAGACAAAATAACAATATGTTGACTGTATCTACTGTTTGCTCTTATGTCACAGCCTTACATCTGAGTTGCTTTAGATATTACATGCTATTTCTCTAATGGTTGTTAACGCTATCAAGTTAAAAGTGTTCAGAGTATCCGTCACATGAATATCTAATTTACCAGGCATAATGCTTTCTTAGATCAGGTTCAGATTTCACAAGCACGTTGTTTTTTAGGAGTCTGTTACATCTCACCAGATTGCCTGAAAAGAGTTATCAAAAAGTCCAAATCTAATACAGCTCCAGTGAAACTGTTCCCTGTGTCCAAACACCATCACTTTACTGTTTCAAATCTCTTGTGGACACAGGTGATGATCCTCCATGGTTCTGCAAAGGTCGCACAATACTCCTTCCCAAAAAGGAGACTTGACTGATCCCGAAAATATCCGCCCTATCACTTGTTTGAATACTCAATGTAAAATACTCACATGGTGTTTGACAAACCTAGTGTCATCTTACTGCTCTTCTAATGACATAACTTATAGAGAGCAGAAGGGGACAAGGGAGGGGTGTTGGGTTGGAGGTGCAAGGATCACCTTATTGTACAAAACAATGGTTTTGGAAGAGGCTTAAACATATCACCGCTGTGCTGGATTGACTACAAAAAAGCATATGACTCTGTCCCTCATGAATGGATTCTGAAGTCTCTTTATTGTATTGAGCTCCCTGAGCGACTACTTGATTTACTCAAGTATTTAGTGAGTTGCTGGTCAACTCAACTTGAGATGTACTCGCAAGGACGTATGCAGGCTTCGGAATCAATTCCAATCAGAATGGGAATATTTCAGGGGGACTCCTTCAGTCCTTTGCTTTATTGTTTGTCGTTAAATCCTTTGTGCTTTCTGCTCAATAAATAGGAGGGTTACCATCCCGGACCTCCTCAGCACAGATGTCCAACACCGCTTACTCATCTACTTTACATGGATGACATCGAGCTCCTTGCCAAAGGAGATGCCAATTTGAAAAAACAGGTTCTCCTTGTCGAGTCCTTTTCTTGTGATATTGACATGACATTTGGACTCCACAAAAATAATAGGAGGGAGAGGAATTATTGAGCATCCTGTGGAAGATCAGGCCTACACCTATCTTGGAATGCAAGTTCGAGACAAGCTCCAGAATGCCCTGATTCAAGAAAAACTTCGCTTAAAGAAAATCTGGAGCTCAGAGCTAAATGCTCGAAAGAAGGTCAAAGCTACCAATACTTTTGCTGTGCCAGTCCTCTCCCATTCCTTTGGAGTCGTTGATTGGACTAAACAAGACATCCAGAGTCTTGACCGCCTGACCAGAATGATCATGTCTGATAACATAGTCCACCTTAGATATATGCCAATCAATTCGGGAGGTCGGGGTTGGATTAATGTGGAGGTTTCTTCATGATAGAATTTTATTGTGCACGTATTTATTTATCGGATGATCCTCTGGTGATGCATGTCAAGACTCATGATGGAAGCAAGGAATTCCACAGAAATTCTAAGCGTGCGAAGGTTGTTGGGCAGAATCTGAAATTTGAGGCTGATTTATTAAATATCTCGCTTGCATCCCAAGTACACTGTCGGCAGGCACCCCATTGTTATCGGTGCCTTTGGTTTGGTACCTCCTCATCTCTTGGCACAGAGAGTGCCCGGCATTCCATGGGGAGCACAGTAATTCTGACATTCTTTGTATTGCGCTGGGTTCCATCCACAAAGGTGCATGTTCAAGGCGCTACAATAGTCACAGATGCGAAGTTCACGGGAGGAGATAGTTCCTTTGGCATAGAACTTTCTGAAGAGAAAGGTTTGTATGCTGGTTTTGAATGTCTCAAGTGTGTCTATAGTATCTGTGTCAAATCAAACGCAGATTAACTTATGGTGTTTGTATCTCTGTCCACTAACAAGAGGTTAGCAACATAAACAATGATGATTTTCTGACCTAAAGGGAACTATTCCAGACATGTGGAAATTATGACAAAAATAACTCAGGCTATATCCAGATGCATTTACAACCTGGACAGCCACCTAAGAACTCGCCACCAACTTCTGCGCGTGCAACAGTTTAAACGACCTTCCCGTTTGACTTGTAAGTTGATCCGTGTGAGTATATAATACTTTACATGCTATAAAGTAGGAACGTAAACTATTAAAACCCATGATCATTTCTGTTATTCATGTGTTAGCATTGTAGGGGTTAGCGCGAGGTGCAGCAACTGGACTCGCAAAACAATGGCGAGTTTTGAGATGAAACACTACTTAACTTACAAAGCTATCAGATGATTAACTATCTCTCTCATTCATTTTGCCACGCTTACAAATGCTTCTGAATGCCCGACTCACGTGGCTATAAAAAAGCCTAAATCCAGATTCTCATATGATCATAATTAGAAAAAGCATTCGCTTTAATTGCTATTGCTCTCGTTTGAATTTCCTGATTTCTTTGATGATTGTAGAAGATAGGGGCCAATAAGAGACTGCACGACTCTCCAAACTGCCTGTCATGCTACAATTTCATATCACAGCCGGAATAACAAGGGAATTCAAGTATCTGATGTACAGTCGGGAAATACTGACGTGATAGAACGTGACACCATGTTTTGTGTTCGATTTTAATTTCCTAAGACATATTGATGATATTGGACACCCCCAGGAGACATAACGGCGAATTTTCCTTTTCACTGAATAAATGTGCATGTTTCACAAAAATATATAATTCCTAAAGCTTTCAATTGACACTTTTACACATTAGATACTTTGTTAAACGTTTTAGTTGTTTGAGAATATTTACATAAAAAATTGTCACGTTATGTAATGTGTTCTTATACACTTGCAAAATGCACAGAGAAGATGCAGTCCGCTTTATAGACTGTCTGTATATTTAACATTTGCTTTCAGCTGCTATAATTCACCTCAACATTTGATTTCAGCTGCTAAATTCATCTCAACATTTGCTTTCCCCTGCTATGATTCACCTCAACATTTCCTTTCACCTGCTACAATTCACCTCAACATTTCCTTTTACCTGCCATAATTCACCCCAACATTTGCTTTCAGCTACTACAGTTCACCTCAACATTTGCTTTCACCTGCCATAATTCACCCCAACATTTGCTTTCACCTGCTATAATTCACGTCAGCATTTCCTTTCACCTGCTATAATTCACCTCCACATTTGCTTTCAGCTGCTACGTGCCACCTAAAAATTTGACTTCAGCTCTTCTATTCCACCTCAACATTTGGTTTCAGCTTTCATACCTCAAGATTCGGGTTTAACCTCTAATATCCACCGCAGTATTTGGTTTCAGCTACATCTTTACCACCTAACATTTAGTTTCAGCTTCTACTAACCGACACAAAATTTGATTTAAGCTACTACTGTCATGACATACACTGTGACACGGTATATACATGACATACACGAAAACAGGGCATATACAACATGACATACACAACAACAGGGCGTATACAGCATGACATACACGACAACAGGGCATATACAACATGACATACATGACAACAGGGCATATACAACATGACATACACGACAACAGGGCATATACAACAAGACATACACGACATGACATACACGGCAACAGGGCATATACAACATAACGATGACAACAGGGCTTATACAGCATGACATACACGACGACATTGCATACACAGCATGACATACACGACAACAGGGCATGTACAACATGACATACACGACAACAGGGCATATGCAACATGACATACATGACAACATTGCATACACAGCATGACATACACGACATCAGGGCTTATACAGCATGACATACACGACAACAGGGGAAATATACAACATGACATACATGACAACATTGCATACACAGTATGCCATACACGACAACAGGGCATATAGAGCATGACATACACGACAACAGGACATATACAACATGACATACACATCCAACAGGGCATATACTACATGATATACAAGGCAACAAGGTATATACTACATGATATACAGGGCATATACTACATGATATACAATACAACAAGGTATATACTACATTGTATACAGGGCATATACTACATTATATACAAGGTAACAAGGTATATACTACATGGTATACATGGCAACAAGGTATTTACTACATTATATACAGGGTATATACTACATGATATACAAAGCAACAAGGTATACTCTACATGAAATAGAAAGCAACAAGGTATACACTATATGATATACAGGGCATATAGTACATGATATACAAGACAAAAAGGTATATACTATATGATATACAGGGCATATACTACATGATATACAAGACAACAAGGTATATACTACATGATATACAAGGCAAAAAGGCATATGCTACATGATATACAAGGCATATACTACATGATATACAAGGCAACAAGGTATATACTACATGATATACAAGGCAACATGGTATAAACTACATGATATACAAAGCAACAAGGTATATACTACACGATATACAAGGCATATACCGCATGATATACAAGGCAACAAGGTGTATACTACATGATATGCAAGGTAACAAGGTATATACTACATGATATACAAGGCAACATGGTATAAACTACATGATATACAAAGCAACAAGGTATATACTACACGATATACAAGGCATATACCGCATGATATACAAGGCAACAAGGTGTATACGACATGATATGCAAGGTAACAAGGTATATACTACATGATATACAAGGCAACATGGTATAAACTACATGATATCGGAGCAACAAGGTATATACTACATGATATACAAGGCATATACCGCTTGATATACAAGGCAACATGGTATAAACTACATGATATACAAAGCAACAAGGTATATACTACACGATATACAAGGCATATACCGCATGATATACAAGACAACAAGGTGTATACTACATGATATACAAAGCAACAAGGTATATACTACACGATATACAAGGCATATGCCGCATGATATACAAGGCAACAAGGTATATACTACATGGTATACAAGGCAACATGGTATAAACTACATGATATACAAGGCAACAAGGTATATACTACATGATATACAAGGCAACTACTACATGATATACAAGGCAACAAGGTATATACTACATGATATACAAGGCAACATGGTATAAACTACATAATATACAAAGCAACAAGGTATGTACAACACGATATACAAGGCATATACCGCATGATATACAAGGCAACAAGGTGTATACGACATGATATGCAAGGTAACAAGGTATATACTACATGATATACAAGGCAACATGGTACAAACTACATGATATACAAAGCAACAAGGTATGTACAACACGATATACAAGGCATATGCCGCATGATATACAAGGCAACAAGGTATAAAGTACATGATATACATAGAAACAAGGTGTATACTACACGATATACAAGGCATATACCGCATGATATACAAAGCAACAAGGTATATACTATATGATATACAGGGCATATATTACATGATATACAAGACAACAAGGTTTATACTACATGATATACAAGCCAACAAGGTATACTCTACATGATATACAAGGCAATAAGGCATATGCTACATGATATACAGGGCATATACTACATGATATACAAGGCAACAAGGTATATACTACATGATATACAAGGCAACATTGTATAAACTACATGATATACAAAGCAACAAGGTATATACTACATGATATACAAGGCATATACCGCTTGATATACAAGGCAACATGGTATAAACTACATGATATACAAAGCAACAAGGTATATACTACACGATATACAAGGCATATACCGCATGATATACAAGACAACAAGGTGTATACTACATGATATACAAAGCAACAAGGTATATACTACACGATATACAAGGCATATACCGCATGATATACAAGGCAACAAGGTATATACTACATGATATACAAGGCAACAAGGTATATACTAGATGATATACCAGGCAACATGGTATAAACTATCTGATATACAAAGCAAGAAGGTATATACTACACGATATACAAGACATATGCCGCATGATATACAAGGCAACAAGGTATACATACTAGGCAACAAGGTATATACTAGATGATATAAAACATGGCAACAAGGTATAAACTACATGATATACAAGAGCAACAAGGTATATACTACACGATATACAAGGGTATATATACCGCATGATATACAAGGCAACAAGGTATATACTACATGATATACAAGGCATATAAACTACTTGATATACAAAGCATATACACAAGATATACAAGGCAACAAGGTATATACTACATGATATACAAGGCAAAATGGTATAAACTACATGATATACAAAGCAACAATGTATATACTACACGATATACAAGGAATATACCGCATGATATACAAGGCAACAAGGTATATACTACATGATATACAAGGCATATACCGCATGATATACAAGGCAACAAGGTATATACTACATGATATACAAGGCATATACTACACGATATACAAGGCAACAAGGTATATACTACATGATATACAAGGCAACAAGGTATATACTACATGATATGCAAGGCATACACTACATGATATCCAAGGCAACAAGGTATATACTACATGATATACAAGGCAACGAGGTGTATACTACATGATATGCAAGGCATATACTACTTGATATACAAGGCAACAAGGTATATACTACATGATATACAAGGCATATACCGCATGATATCCAAGGCAACAATGTGTATACGTATGGTTGGACAGAAACAGATGAGTTGTTAAATGAAACACTGAAGGGTGATAGTTTCGTGTTTGGTCATAAATTACCCTTCTGAATCCTCCATCATAAAATTAACTGAATAGTCACCGTATTTGAATGACTGCGTACATGCTTATCAGGTGACTATGTCGTCATGTCGTCATCCTGGAAGTAATGTCTGCTTTCTCCCTCACGCAGTGCTACCTGAAGGTGATAAACGTACAGCAATGGGTATTTGAAATTGGCATCATCTGTTATATGGTTTGCTTCGATTAAAAGCGGTTGCCGTAAATCATGAGATATAAAAATACCCATCATGTTTCCAATTTCTCATTTCAGGTTGTCAGATTCATATTTTGATTTGTTGAAGTGTCTATTTCACATGAAATACAACCCGCATTGAAAGCAATCAACACTCATTAAAGCGTAATGTACATGAGTGACATATACATTGTCAGGATCAATCAGCTGCTTCATATCTCCACATCAGTGATGCCATACTGTCTTGTCACCCGTGTTGTCAGATGATACCCCGCACATACATGAAGGTAATCTGCGTAAGTAGGACAGTCTCATTCACCAACTCTACGAGCATATATACAAGAACGTATGCCTCACGTTAGTTTTAACACCCCCTCGCAACACGTATTTTAACCCACCACCTCGTGGTGGGAAAGTGTTATCAACACTGGTGCTCTAATACAGTAATTTACGAACGAGGAATACATCATATATTCAGGCTAAGACAGTTTGCCTATAATTAAATCCGCAGTTGGCAAATATCAGTTAACTGTTAGTAATGACTTCGGTAATATTTAAAGTTGCAAAAATAATTGCGATTCGGCCAGGGTTATCAATGACGGTGTGTGGCATGAAGGAAAGAAAAAAGTCTAGCAAAAGCAAAATACATGAGCATGAAGACCTATATACATACTTAACAATAACGTAATACAAATGAATTCGCTGGCCTCGTCCCTCAACGAAATCGTGAACTAGACTATCGTATGGTAAATGGTAAAGTAAATTGTTTGTGTATGTGAGTTATGCAATGTGCAGTTATCGCAAACGCATGATTCAGCAAGAAAATTGTGTAATCTTTTTTTAAAACATGTCACCAAACGATTCAGTGACCTGATTTGTACTGGTTAACGTCATTCGTCTTCTTCAGGAAGAAGGGGCTGCGCTTTACTGCTTTCCCAGTCTGGACCTGCGTATGTTGTCGTGAGATGTTGCTCAACCACTAGGTGCTGCTGGTGGAGTCGATAGGTCAGTCGGTTACATGCCGCCGCTAACAGCAAGGAGGGCCTCGGGGCGACACCTAGAATACTTCCAGTACCAAAGGACTAATAATAATCTAACAGATGTGGCACGGGAAGGTCCAAACTAGGAAACCTCAACATGTCACATCTGATAATGCCAGTTATGTCACACGAAAAGCATGAAAAGGAAATGTAGGCACACTAAACACACCCAAAGGTGTAGAACAGCATAACTCACATCCTATGGTCACCTAATGCGGTGAATGGAGAGACCAGATCACACCCTATGGTCACCTGTTGCTGTGAAAGGAGAGACCAGATCACACCCTATGGTCACCTGTTGCTGTGAAAGGAGAGACCAGATCACACCCTATGGTCACCTGTTGCTGTGAAAGGAGAGACCAGATCATACCCTGTGGTTACCGGATGTTGTGACGGGAGAGACCAGATCATACCCTGTGGTTACCGGATGCTGTGACGGGAGAGACCAGGTCACATCCTATGGTTACCGGATGCTGTGACGGGAGAGACCAGATCATACCCTGTGGTTACCGGATGCTGTGACGGGAGAGACCAGATCACACCCTATGGTTACCTGTTGCTGTGACGGGAGAGACCAGATCACACCCTGTGGTTACCTGTTGCTGTGACGGGAGAGACCAGATCACACCCAGTGGTTACCGGATGCTGTGACGGAAGAGACCAGATCACACCCTATGGTCACCTGTTGCTGTGACGGGAGAGACCAGATCATACCCTATGGTTACCTGTTGCTGTGACGGGAGAGACCAGATCACACCCTATGGTCACCTGTTGCTGTGACGGGAGAGACCTGATCACACCCTGTGGTTACCGGATGCTGTGACGGGAGAGACCAGATCACACCCAGTGGTTACCGGATGCTGTGACGGGAGAGACCAGATCACAACCAGTGGTTACCTGTTGCTGTGAAGGGAGAGACCAGATCACACCCTATGGTGACCTGTTGCTGTGACAGGAGAGACCAGATCATACCCTGTGGTTACCTGTTGCTGTGACGGGAGAGACCAGATCACACCCAGTGGTTACCGGATGCTGTGACGGGAGAGACCAGATCACACCCAGTGGTTACCGGATGCTGTGACGGGAGAGACCAGATCACACCCAGTGGTTACCGGATGCTGTGACGGGAGAGACCAGATCACACCCTATGGTCACCTGTTGCTGTGACGGGAGAGACCAGATCACACCCTGTGGTTACCGGATGCTGTGACGGGAGAGACCAGATCACACCCAGTGGTTACCGGATGCTGTGACGGGAGAGACCAGATCACACCCTGTGGTTACCTGTTGCTGTGACGGGAGAGACCAGATCACACCCAGTGGTTACCGGATGCTGTGACGGGAGAGACCAGATCACACCCTGTGGTTACCTGTTGCTGTGACGGGAGAGACCAGATCACACCCTGTGGTTACCTGTTGCTGTGACGGAGAGACCAGATCACACCCAGTGGTTACCTGCTGTGACGGATCACACCCTGTGGTTACCGGATGCTGTGACGGGAGAGACCAGATCACACCCTATGGTCACCTGTTGCTGTGACGGGAGAGACCAGATCATACCCTGTGGTTACCGGATGCTGTGACGGGAGAGACCAGATCATACCCTGTGGTTACCGGATGCTGTGAAGGGAGAGACCAGATCACACCCTGTGGTTACCGGATGCTGTGACGGGAGAGACCAGATCATACCCTATGGTTACCGGATGCTGTGACGGGAGAGACCAGATCATACCCTATGGTTACCGGATGCTGTGACGGGAGAGACCAGATCATACCCTGTGGTTACCGGATGCTGTGAAGGGAGAGACCAGATCATACCCTATGGTTACCGGATGCTGTGACGGGAGAGACCAGATCATACCCTGTGGTTACCGGATGCTGTGAAGGGAGAGACCAGATCATACCCTGTGGTTACCGGATGCTGTGAAGGGAGAGACCAGATCATACCCTATGGTTACCGGATGCTGTGACGGGAGAGACCAGATCATACCCTATGGTTACCGGATGCTGTGACGGGAGAGACCAGATCATACCCTGTGGTTACCGGATGCTGTGAAGGAGAGACCAGATCATACCCTATATGGTTACCGGATGCTGTGAGGAGAGACCAGATCATACCCTATGGTTACCGGATGCTGTGACGGGAGAGACCAGATCATACCGGTTGGATGCTGTGACGGGAGAGACCAGATCACACCCAGTGGTTACCGGATGCTGTGAAGGGAGAGACCAGATCACACCCTATGGTTACCGGATGCTGTGACGGAGAGACCAGATCATACCCTGTGGTTACCTGTTGCTGTGACGGGAGAGACCAGATCACACCCTATGGTTACCGGATGCTGTGACGGGAGAGACCAGATCACACCCAGTGGTTACCGGATGCTGTGACGGGAGAGACCAGATCACACCCTCTGGTCACCTGTTGCTGTGACGGGAGAGACCAGATCACACCCAGTGGTTACCGGATGCTGTGACGGGAGAGACCAGATCACACCCTATGGTTACCTGTTGCTGTGACGGGAGAGACCAGATCACACCCTTTGGTTACCGGATGCTGTGACGGGAGAGACCAGATCATACCCTATGGTCACCTGTTGCTGTGACGGGAGAGACCAGATCATACCCTGTGGTTACCGGATGCTGTGACGGGAGAGACCAGATCATACCCTATGGTCCTGTGACGGGAGAGACCAGATCATACCCTGACGGTGGTTGCTGTGACGGGAGAGACCAGATCATACCCTATGGCCACCTGTTGCTGTGACGGGAGAGACCAGATCATACCCTGTGGTTACCGGATGCTGTGAAGGGTGAGACCAGGTCACATCCTTTGGCTACCTGAGGCTTTGAAGGGAGAGACCAGTTCACACCCCGTGGTCACCTGTTGATGCAAAGGGAGAGGCAAGTTCACATCTTGTGATACTTGTTGATGTAAAGGTAGAACCCAGTTTACATCCTGTGATTACCTGATGCTGTAAAGGGTGAGACCAATTCACATCCTGCGGTCAACTTTTGATGTAACGGGTGAGACAAGTCCACATCCTGTGGTATTGTTGATGCAAGGGGAGGGAACAGTTCGCATGTTGTGGTTGAACAAATTCATAGGGTTACCTGTTTATACCCTGTGGTCACTGTTTATGTAAAGGGAGGAACCAGTTCACATCTTGTGGTCAACTTTTGATGTAAAGGGAGAGACTAGGCGCATCTTGTTGTTGCGAAGTGACGGACCAGTTACGGTCTTGGGGTAATACATAGGCAGGAAACAGGCAACACCATGGACACCTATTCCGTTCTTGCTAATCTGCTTCGTTTGGCACTGGAATCAGAATGTCTTTCTCGAAATTGTCAGATTTGCACCTGTCTCGTAATATCGAGTAAAATTCCAATAGCTCCAACCAACGACATTTTCATTTCACAGCTTTTAAGGTACAATCGATCATGTTCTCTCTACAAATTTTCGAGAAGCCTCATACGCTTGATCAGAAGTTCTTCGATCAAGGTTACAACATTACCATGGTAATTTATGGTAGAGAAATTTCTACATTTGACAAACCAGAGAGAAATATGAGTCCGGTAAAATGTGTTGGTTCGACTGTTCAGGATGTTGACCGTGTCGTGAGCACCAGGTGTCATTATTTGATGGATATTCATATAAATACATGCTTATGACACATCGGACTGTGCTTTTAGCAGATATTTTCTGTGCATAAGGACATTTTTTTATTATTACTTTATCTACCTAGTGTTACTGTAAGACTACACCGCAATACTAAAAGCCAGTTGAGCTACAGAGCCGTTTGGCGGTATTATCATCGAAAACAGCTATCTGAACACGGTGCATTTTGGGTCACTTTGATCATGATGGCAAAGATAACTGTATGCCATTAAGACATACTAATAGGCGTCTGTATTCCCTTATTAAAAACGTATTGTGGTCATACGAAACAGCTTGCCGCCTGAGAAGCAGTTCATGACTTTTGATTTAACTCTAAACGGTTCTGCTGTCAAGAATGCATTCAGCAGAACTGTCTTGTGAATATGGAGTACTTTCATTTACATTTATCACTGGCTAAAATACAGACATCTATAGCTGACTAAACTACCGTACAACCTCTGATATTCACACTATTATTGTAAACAGTTCTCAAATTCTTAAACACTGATATTGAAGTCTTTTCAGGCATTAACGATTTGACACCTTTTAGAGTTCAATAAATATTTTTTTTCTCAGATACGTATTTGATAAATATGGCAATATCCTCATAATGAATAGATCACGATACACGTTCTCTATCATGACATTGTTGTACTGTGGTTGATCTAACACGTATCGCTTTATTATTATGTTTTGCTTAGGAGACAACGCAACAATGTTTCTTCTGGGACTCTATACTCTCTAACAAAACGCAATATTGTATGTATGTTACAGACATGTGTGCTATATTTGTATATGACAACAATAGTATGCTGTGCCTACAGGGACAGACTCTGTGGAATAGATCGCACTGAAGAGTCTGGCCTTCGACCATCTAACCATGGTTCCAGTAGCATCTTTAGCATAATTTCATCACATGTTAACTTCTGGCGGAGGTAACATCGTTCCAGTTCATGTAATCATAAGAATGGGGTAGAATCATTCTGGTCATGTAAGTTTCTGAAAGGGGCAACATCGTTCCAGCCAATGCAATTCTGAAAGAGGAAACATCCTGAATTTAATTTGCAATCTTCTGAATAAGGTAACATTGATGAAGTACACGTAATTCACGTACAAGTAGCATGGTTCCATTCACATGTTCTGAAACAAGTAACATCCTTCTAACACCAATAATACACCATGATCATACACGATACCATTCTTCTACTCTCGAGGTAACATCTTTCATGTCAGTGCAGAGTGAGATAACGTCCTACAGGTCATGTCAGTGCAAAGTGAGAAAACGTCCTACAGATCATGTCAGTGCAGAGTGAGATAACGTCCTACAGATCATGTAATTGCAGAGTGAGATAACATGTAACAGGTGATGTCAGTGCAGAGTGAGATAACGTCCTACAGGTCATGTCAGTGCAGAGTGAGATAACGTCCTACAGGTCATGTCAGTGCAGTCCTTGCTTAGTGAGATAACGTCCTACAGGTCATGTCAGTGCAGAGTGAGATAACGTCCTACAGGTCATGTCAGTGCAGAGTGAGATAACGTCCTACAGGTCATGTCAGTGCAGAGTGAGATAACGTCCTACAGGTCAGATAACGTCAGGTGTCAGTGCAGAGTGAGATAACGTCCTACAGGTAATGTCAGTGCAGAGTGAGATAACGTCCTACAGATCATGTCAGTGCAGAGTGAGATAACGTCCTTCAGGTCATGTCAGTGCAGAGTGAGATAACGTCCTACAGGTCATGTCAGTGCAGAGTGAGATAACGTCCTTCAGGTCTAGTCAGTGCAGAGTGAGATAACGTCCTACAGATCATGTCATTGCCGAGGAAGATAGCGTCTTACAGGTCATGTCAGTGTGGAGTGAGATAACGTCCTACAGGTTATGTCAGTGCTGAGTGAGATAACGTCCTACAGGTCATGTTAGTGCAGAGTGAGATAACGTCCTACAAGTCATGTCAGTGAAGAGTGAGATAACGTCCTACAGGTTATGTCAGTGCAGAGTGAGATAACGCCCCACAGGTCATGTTAGTGCCGAGGAAGATAACGTCCTACAGGTCATGTTAGTGCAGAGTGAGATAACGTCATACAGGTCATGTCAGTGTGGAGTGAGATAACGTCCTACATGTTATGTCAGTGCAGAGTGAGATAACGTCTTACAGGTCATGTCATTGCAGAGTGAGATAACGTCCTACAGGTCATGTTAGTGCAGAGTGAGATAACGTCCTTCAGGTGATGTCAGTGCAGAGTGAGATAACGTCCTACAGGTCATGTCAGTGCAGAGTGAGATAACGCCCTACAAGTCATGTCAGTGCAGAGAGAGATAACGTCCTACAGGTCATGTCAGTGCAGAGTGAGATAACGTCCTACAGGTAATGTCATTGCAGAGTGAAATAACGTCCTACAGATCATGTCATTGCAGAGTGAGATAACGTCCTACAGATCATGTCAGTGCAGAGTGAGAGAACGTCCTACGGGTAATGTCATTGCAGAGTGAGATAACGTCCTACAGGTCATGTTAGTGCAGAGTGAGATAACGTCCTACAGGTCATGTCAGTGCAGAGTGAGAGAACGTCCTACAGGTCATGTCATTGCAGAGTGAGATAACGTCCTACAGGTCATGTCAGTGCAGAGTGAGATAACGTCCTACAGGTAATGTCAGTGCAGAGTGAGATAACGTCCTACAGATCATGTCAGTGCAGAGTGAGATAACGTCCTACAGATCATGTCAGTGCAGAGTGAGATAACGTCCTACAGGTCATGTCAGTGCAGAGTGAGATAACGTCCTACAGATCATGTCATTGCAAAGTAAGATATCGTACTACAGATCATGTCATTGCAGAGTGAGATAACGTCCTACAGTTGATGTCATTGCAGAGTGAGATAACGTCCTACAGTTGATGCCATTGCAGAGTGAGATAACGTCATTTGCAGGGCGAGATAACGTCCTACAGATCATGTCAGTGTGGAATGAGATAACGTCCTACAAGTCATGTCAGTGTGGAGTGAGATAACGTCCTACATGTCATGTCAGTGTGGAGTGAGATAACGTCCTACAGGTCATGTCATTTCAGAGTGAGATGACGTCCTACAGGACATGTCATTTCAGAGTGAGATAACATCAAATGGCACATACCATCTTTGGGCCGGGTTAATGTCAAGGAGAACAGGTCATTTGTGTGTCGAGGTCTTTCAGGATATTCAGAGTGATTGCAGAGTTCATGTCATTGCAGAGTGAGATATCGTCCTACAGGACATGTAATGAATGTCCATTCTCTGACTGGGACAGGTCATTTTAGGAGTAAGATAATTTCTTATAGGATATGTAATTTAATGGTGAGACCTAACAATGATGTCGCCTTTTTAGGACAGGTCATATCTTTGAAGTAGCGACCATTCATCTTGTGGCTTAGGACTACTGGATACGGGCTATAGAAATCTAAATGTTACCCAAGAACCCATGTGCAGTACGTACATCGTGAGTTTCATTTTGAATCATGATGGCACTGCTTCAAGCAAGTTCTTCTACTTGTGTGTTACGCTGACGTTGTCGTGTTAGTGCCCGTGTAATATCGTCTTCGTCCGAGGTGTTGCCATGTCAGAAAGTACATAAAACCTGCATTATCAATCGATATAACTCTATACATGTTTAAAAATAATGTGTGTGTGTTTACTTTCATATGACATTTCAGTTACAGCAGTTCCACTGCCTATTTTGTTTTAAGTTAAACGTTGGATCCGTTCGAGTAGATATTTAAGATGTATAGTGACCCTGATGATATTTATGCATTGTTTTCGAACAAAAGAAACAACATTTAAACTTTATAGTAACGACATCGAATTGAATTATTTCTCACAGTATAGTTTTCATGTCCTTCTAGAACTAATGTATTTCATTCACAGATTACATAAATATGTTAAGGTTTATTTCACATAGCAAACGTTCTGTCAGTTTATTACCTTTGTTTAATCCTGGCTTTGCTAAAAACAGATAAGTCTGGCGCTAAGGACGTGTTGTCCGTCATACTGACGGTGATAGTGGATTATATATCAATATCTTGTTCAGTTCTTATGAATAATGAACGTGTTGGGAGTGCCTACAACCATCAGTCGTCGCTACGTTACAAGCATATGACACAAACATTTCGCGCTCGTGCTCATAGCTCTCCCCTGGAATGTACAGCAACGCAAAATAACCAAATTACTATAAATTACCTTTTGTGTTTACTTTGAGGAAATCCTACCTATAGAACAATTCTACGGCCAAAAGGACCTTACGAACAGATAATGCATGTCTACCTGTGCTTGAAGCACATTGTACGATTCCCTCCATCACAGATTGTGTCTCTGAATCAATATGGAATAGGGATGACACCGGGACATAGCGGAAAGGTTATATAACCTGAATCACAGGATGCATCCGTCACAAACATTTGCAGTAGCATGGGAACTGTTCGCCTGAACATATGGTATAAATCTAAATAGGAAACATGCTTAACACAATGTCCTCAATATGTCTTCCAAAAACCTTGTTTAAAGTTTTGCTGAGTCATTGGATGTTGGAATGTGTTCAGTGTTGAATGGTGCTCTTTGAGTAAGAAAGCGAGTGAGCATGCATTTTAGCGATATACCCAAATATCACGAAGGGGAACGTCAGAAATGTCGGCAATAGAATATTGGTCTTCGGCTGACGAACTAACTGTGGAACCACTTGGCTACTCAGAGATTCTTCTAAATCTCCATGGAAAGAGCATGCTTGATTGAACCCCCAAAGATGTGAAATGTGGACGCTGATATTGTTACTCATGTAATATTGTTAGCAATATTAAAATAACTAAGATATTGACGACTTCTTCCATGCCAAACCGTCTTGTGTCTGTTATATTTTGTTTTGATTTAAATCTGATCTGATGGACAAATCAGTGAAAATAAACTGCATCTTTTGCCATTTATAAAAATTTATCTGATCATATACCATTTAGGAAAGCAAAGGTCCAACCAACTAGTAATATACAACCAACTAGTAATATACAACCAACTAGTAATATACAACCAACTAGTAATATACAACCAACTAGTAATATACAACCAACTAGTAATATACTTAATCTGGTAGGAAAAGATATCTTGGCCAAGTTTCCTTGATTTGATTTTGCCAGTCCGAGTAGAATGCCTAATTCAACTGCAGGAGGGGGAAAAGACATGTACCCATGGGGATGCCCACCTCTTCAATGGCTTACCTCCCAATATGGGGAGGGGGTGTCTTTTTGAAATTGCACAAATTCTTTGAATTTGTTAAATTCGACATGACACTAATTCCACTTGTTTAAGATAGTTTCTACTCTCTGATTGCTTTAAGGATTTTGATCATCTTTGAGACAAGGATTTAGTTGCACATTTGCTTGACACAGCGATATATCCGTCTTTGTACGGATTTTATGGAGCTTTCTAACCACGACTTATGTAGTAACATACGCATATCACATACAGCTGTCCTTACAACCACGTACACGCATGTACAGTACTAACATTTACCACACAGAATTATCTTTACAATGATTTATGTGCAATACTAACACCCATTGTCCTTACAACTGTCTAAGCATGTACAAGCTTAACACCTAGCACTCACAACTGTTGGTCAACTTACAACTGTCTAAGCATGTACAAGCTTAACACCTAGCACTCACAACTGTTGGTCAAACTGCCCCAACATGTACAATCCTATCGCCTTGCACATACACACATTCCACACACAGGCACAGGCACACACGCGCGCGCACGCACGCACACAACCGTCCACACAACTGTTTCATCATGTACAATCCTAGCACATACACACATTCCACACAAGCACACGCACGCACTCACATACGCACGCGCGCGCACACACACACACACGCACACACACTCACTTGTCCACATAACTGCCTTATCATGTACAATCGTAACTCCTGATATCCTTGGTCATGAGTTGCAATCAACATGTTGAGAAAATTGTTTCTGTAAGGGATAGTACTTAGGCAGGCTAGAGAGGAAAAGATGCATGTGCTTTCCGATGTATCGATGTGTTTCTGAACATAGAATGGTTATAACTTTGCAATTCGAGGAATAAAATCACTACTTTCATACACCTAGGAGACAGATGGAAATTGGACACAAAATAAAAACTACAAAGACCATTCAGTATACAAAGCATGTTTTATTATACTTTGACATTTAATATACAACAATCCCATGTAAATATACAACAACAGTACTTTCCTTACGAATAATTTCATCATACAGACACTGTTTCCCTAACGTCTCCGTGTTTGCAACATCATCAGCTTCAAGTGAGCCTGTGTGGTAGCCTCCATCAGGTGAAGACAGACACGTGTCTGGGTACTAATACAATAAATAAATGTCGTATACTACAGCCGTGTATTGCGGTACTGCATTGTGTCACCAACGTTTCAATTAAGCTTCCGATTTCAGGTCACAGAAGCTACCGACGGGGGACGCTATGCGGGGTTTAAAACAGATTAACAGTTTGTTATTTGCACCCATCATAAACTGTGAATAATTTCCTCTGGTGACCATCCGGTTCCTCAATTGCAATCATGTTTTAAATGTAGTCATGCGGCACGGGCGCCTGAGTTCAAAGTCAAGGTTTATTCTGGTCATAAGTTTGTTAATTGCGTAAAATCCCCATCAGATTGACCCTGGCGTCATTTAACGTCCAGCACTTTCGTCACGTGACGTAAGGGGATTGAGGATCAGGCCTGCTGACTTCATACCGCGCTGTGTAGAGAGCGGAGAGATGAGATTGAGGGGTATGGGTGGGGATAGCACAGGGGATTCAGGGAGGAGGTTAGAGGGGGTGAGCCGCTATGTAGACTGTCCGCCCTACTCCCTGAGAAGTTACTGTCATGATAGAGCACTGGGACACGCACCATCCGGTGAGAGGCACGCTGGGATATGTTAGCTGCTTCCATTTCCGCTGCCAGTTGCCGTTTCCACTTATTCCTCCTATTCTGGAACCATATTTTCACCTGGGTTTCAGTTAAATGTAGCGATGCGGCTAGGCCGGCACGCTCTGAACTTGAGAGGTAACGTTTCATGTCAAATGTTGATTCCAACTGAAAAACCTGGCTGCGAGAAAAAACAGTCCTTGTTTTCTTCTTCCTCTGTTTTCGTTTTTCGTCATCCTCGCTGTTTTGACTTTCACCTTCTTTCATTGGCCTCTCTTCGTCGTCATCCTCAGAATCATCATCTTTCAATGTCCGCCCGGGAGAAGGCGGGTCCTCTGATGGACACCCCTCGCTACTCTTCCTGAGGGGCAGTGGCTTCATCCCTGTAGGGGAGGGCAAGGGAGAGCGACATCTCGGGGAAGCTGCTCGTAGTTTAGCTGCGGCACTAGCTGGAAATTGAATTTTTGAAATTAAATGAATTCTTAAAGATTCCATCATTCACTGAATGGTATATAAAATGATGATATGGCAAAATTATAAAAGGTGCATTAGTACGAACTGTATCGCGAAAGACGTACAGAGATTTCCCTCTCTAGCCTCGTGAGAATTTAACTGAGCTTATCTTTGGTGATGAAGTTTTGGAAGTTTACAGTTTTGTTGTGTCGCTAATATGACAACCGGGCCTTTTATATGACAAGTATCTCACTGTAGATAAACGTTGAGAATAGGCATCAAATTGTATTTATCGGGAAGTGATTATTAATAAGTTTATGTTGTCTATCATCCACAATATCCTGTATCATTAAATACTGGCAACAGAATCAATCAATCTTCTTGTGAACTAATAAGAACGCATCGAACTTCCCGATCTGCCACAAGAATCAGATGAACTCATCACCAGGGACACTGACTCCTGATCAGAATAACAATTAATTTTGATAATATAATTTTTCACCCGTATGTTCACATTCATCATTAATAAATAATCATGCAGCAATACGTTGAAAAACGCAATGAACAAATGAAACAAGTGCGTCATAGTATCTTCCATCAAAATGGCAATGAAACCGAAACGAGTTGGATACTGTGATCCGAAGTGTATAGTCCCTGAATGCCGGATCCAGTGTCACCACTTACTGGGTGTTATATCACACTAAGTATCGTACAACGCTCAGCGACCCTTACTATCACCATAGGTTGTCATAAAATAGCATCTACGTTTAAATACATCAATGATTTGAAAAGCAAAAATTTAGATTTAATTTTCATGAGCTACACCGTAGCATTTTGTTATCAATCACCCATTGTGTTGATTATATTTTAAACAGTCATCACACTAGAAAAACATTTAAGTGCTGAGATAACACTATACATTGTATAAACCCAACAATAAATATGTTATAATTGATCATTTCGATGCTTAAATTCACTTTTATATGAGAAAGTACTATCTAAGAATTTTAACTTACATTTATAGGTTTTCCTTTAAAATAACAGATGATGCTTATATTTCAATATATCAATGTCGCACAACTGGGTGTTATTTTATTTTCTATTTCCATTCAAGCTGAAAAGCCAGTGATATCAACAGCACCTTCAAACCTTACCTCAAACTGAAATGAGTCATGGAAAATATTTTTTTAAACTGAAACTCGTTAAATCTATTTAAGATCGATTCAATGCATCACATGATACTTAAAATCGTTTTTTGAAATTTGATTTAATTGGCCAAATTTATTTTCTATGATTATTGAGTCTTTAGAATTTTTTTAATTTGGAATAACTAATACGATTTGATCTTTTTTCCCACTTCTCACTTTAAGACAGCATGCTCGTCAAGATGGTGAATTAGGAGTTGATATCTATCACGGACAGGAGCATTTGTGTTATAAAGGTATAGATATCCCCATCTCAATAGATTACAAAATATTTACCTGACTATTCCACACATAAATGTTCTATTTTGAGAAAAAATATTCTGTTAGTTATGGTGAAAACTGAAAATTAAATTGATTTGATTTTACCATCAAACCTGTAATAAGTCAATCGACAAAAACAGGCGAAGTGTTTCAACTAAAGCAGCATCTTGTTAATGAAATCAAAGTTTCCGTTAAGATTAGATAATTTCATAACCACATAATATATATTAATCGCATGATAAGCTTGTTGTGAATTGTTATTAATCACCGGAAGAAGTGGTCAGCCGCAAACATATCTCGTTTTTCTACACGAACACAAATTAAAATGAGTTAGAAAGGATACTTTACACTGCTGATTATTTATTGGAATAATTCTATTTTATATGATACATCAGGGGGTTTTATTTACTATTTAATTATATGTGGTTAGACAATATGAACAAAACAGATATGTTCACATAAAATAGAATAAAGAATATACGAAACCATCTGTAAATTACATTTTGATGTGTCTTGCAGGCATCTCCAAGGAAACACTAGGTGCAATACTACTTTTAAAAATTCCGCCGCGTCAACGTCGATATTTTAGAAGGGGTAGTTTGTGTAAGAAATATGTTTAGCATATTTACTTATTGTCTGTCATAAAATAATATGCTCTTTTGCCTTATGAAGCGTTTTCTTTGAGTACAAGAATATGATCACAGAAAAAGGTTACATAAATAATATATAACTGTTTGCATTATTAGACTCGTTTTTATCCGTACTCTGTTTTCCGCTTCACTCTTGAATGTGTTGCAGAATTATCTAGTGATGTCCGTAGGTGTCAGGTCCCTTTTACTATTATTCAGCTTTTTTCGTTAAAACGGTTCAGAAACACAAGGCCGTTTTTATTTAGATAAGCTTTAACTAAAACAGCCCGTGAATTCCTGATATTTTTCAAGGCTCCTTTGGCATTGCAGAACGGAAGACTCAGGTGTTAGTTTAGGAGTGAATATTCCGTGAAGAAACTAGCGACAAGAAGAGTTTGCATGATTTACCATGACAAGTATATCGTCTTTTTAGAGCAAGGCGCGGTTTATTTAGAGCACTTGACAACATGTACATCACTTTAAACCTGGGACTAAACTCACGATGATATAGTTATAAACATGCAGCATACAATTATATTTATTGTCGACTGATTACTATTCTTCGATAAAGTTTGGAAAAAATATTTTTATGAATAGCTGAGCATACCAGTTCAAATGAAAAATACTAAATTGTTGATATTTCTCTTTCTGTCGAGTTTCGACAGTGTTATATTTTATCATAGAGAAACTGATAATTATCAATCAAATAACCCGTAACCCCAGAACTATTTCCCGAGTACAAATACAGCTAGATGGGGCAGCTACATTCAGAAATGTTAATATAATAGTCATTGTATATATATTACATTGTCGTTCTCTTTCTTTCAGTTAACATATGCTTCATCTCTTATATAAGGAAATGTTAACGTTTTCAAATGGTAAGTCCTTTCAGAAACATTTTTTCATAAGTATTTTGTAAGTGAAAACAATAGGTGTACATGCAAGTCTTCCTGAAGAAATGCCATGTAGATATTCGTAAATTGCTGCAAGTTTTTAGATCAAATTTATCAACTATTTGTTTTAACTAATTTTCTGCGATATGATGTGGCAGTTCATTTATTTATTTATTTATTTATTTAGATTTGTGAGGAGAACTTGACAAAATATACATTGTTTGAAAGTATTTTCGCTCTCTGGATCTGATGGTGTTAGTCTAAAATAGATTGTATAATGTTAAAGGTCTTGAGCTGAAGTGACGACCTCCCTTCAACCAGCCGTGGGGAAATACACTGAATGAAAACCCTCTCATCTTGGAAATTAATTGATCAACTGCTATTTGTCTCCAATCAAACTGTTATTCATATTTAAAAAGACCCTATAATAAACGTGAACAATTTTTCTACGAACACAACAACGCATATTTAGGTAAAAATATTATTCCAATTCCGCTTTTAATGCTATTTAAGATGTTACTTATTATACGTACCATTGACGTCTGCTTGTGAATGGACGAATGACGAATACCACGGGTACCAGAAGTTGAAGGAACTTGCACGTGCAGTGAGGGCGGCGTCCGAGTAAGCTTGATATTTGGCATAAATGTCGGATATACTAGAAATCACAGCATCCTTTGTTTCTTTGGTTTTGTCTTCTGCTTCCAGTGGTTTGTCCTCTTTTTTGTCGCTATCATTTCCGAGGATACTGCTGATAGAAAATGACGACTTGGGCGGAACAGACACCGGACTTTTCGGCCTTGGTTGCTCCTCGGACATGCTTGAAGTTTTCTTGTTTCACACTTTGAATTCCAAGAAGGCTTCCCGGACACCAGGAGAACTTTCAATGAAATAATTTCATTGAAAAAATATTTCAAGTGTATTCTTGTTATATTAAGTGTCGTCTGCTTAATGTCGATTGTTCCGTTTCCCAGCGGACAAACGACTGGTAAACAAGGCAGTAGAGAGGATAAATATATACCGGTCAGTACTCTCTAAACTCACGTCCTTTCTTCAAAAGGGGTGACACAAACTAATGGCGAGCCACGTGAAATTCGAGAGTGTGCTTGCTGCAGGATGAAAGGTGTGTATCTAAATCAACATGAGCGCACGTTAGTGGTTTCGTCAATGGCTGACTTCATCTACCATTTGCGGTGATAATCACAAAATAATAAGTGTCCCTGGATTAAACGAGTGACAACTTCAAGCAAAATCACTGATTGGCCAAACACAAAAGCTAATCGGATTAATGAAAGAGGAATCCTCCAGTACACCACGCCTCTCCAATCATCGTCGATCGTGTATGCGATAGAAGCGGGTCTCTCATTGGTCGGCACAAATCGGGACAATTAGAATAACACGGCGGAGCGAAGGTTTCCAATATGGCGGTGTCTAACAATGAAGTTAAACGTCAAGATTCGCTTCAGTGAAGAAAACAGTATGTGATCCCTGTCAACAATAGCAGTTTTCTTTAGGAGATAAACTCAAGAGGGGTAGAAGATTAGCCAGATAGGCATCGGGGATTGGCTCCGCTGCGAGACCCGGGTAGTTGAGATCAATTAGAGTACCAGGAATAAGGACGTCATGTTTGCAAGAGCAACTTGATGAGACAGAGGGAAATTTGCCTGTCTGTCCCTATATCACTTTCTGCTTGACTTAACCCACTTTCCCTTGTGAAAAGCCCGCATTAGTAAATGCGATACACCGTGTAATGTGCCTAAATGACACGCGCTCATATGTGTTCATAAACTGGCAGGAAACACGAGAAAAGAGCATTGTACAAACTACCTAAAGCTGAAGGCAATGTTCACATATTATGCGGCGTAAATCTGTTTTTGTCCGTCGATAGCAAGTTTGATTTGATTGAAATTACATTATTCAGAAATCTGTTTTCTTCTCTTTTGTATGTATGGATATCACGTTTTATTTGGATTTATCGTATAATTTATAAGGCACAGATTTGATAAAACATTTTAAAGCTTTATTTCATAAACAGGTGGCAACACTATTGTGTCAATCAACCTTGCCTGACATCTTTACTATGCCAGGATTTTTTTATTGTTTTTTAAAAAACACCTGCTGTGATTTTAAAGCTGGTTATTTTCCACACACTTCGTTAACATGTACATCAGTTCATTACACATTCTTATTTCACAATTTTATGTCAGTATCTTCGCCTATTTCCTGGCATGAAAGCAATCATATAAGTGTTAATATAATTGCACGACGTTCATTGTAAACGAGTCAATTAGGATGAGCTTATCATAGCACTTATAAGAACTTATCTATGTAATTCTGGAGCTTGTCCGCCTACCACCGTCGGGCCACTGGGGGGTAGGGGTGTCTAGACCCCGGGGGTGCGGCTGTGACACGGGATTTAGAGTCGACGGTTACGGGGACAAGCAGACATGGGAAAATCCCTATACAATATTTTTACGGTTTGTTTACTCTCCGCCGAGGCGCACAAAAAGCCAAGTCATTACACGCTCGGCCATTGTCGCAGATCCAGTAGTGGTACGACACTATTTGTTCATTTCACAATAGCTGTAATAACCCCAATTTACTTCTGCGATAATATTTTTACAGGTATGTTGTTTTGTGTTTAGGAGTGGTTTTCATATTATGTGTCTCATATTTCAACTACCTTCAAAGTGTATGTTCGAATATATACGTCAGTCTGAATCCTCCCAGACAAATAAATATATTTTATAATGATGATATCACATTGTAACTTGTATGGTGTAATGAAATCGGAGATGGAAGGAAAAATATTTCGCATGTAAAGAAGATGATTGTTGACATTGAACGGACTCTATTTATTCCATCAATTGCGAACGCATCATGTAAGTATGGACAATGATGTATATATATATGAATGATGGCTTGTTGCTTGTTTATTGCTCTACTCAGCAGAAGTAAACCTATGTGACGGCGGCCTCTAAATAAGCGAGTGAATCAGACTATCCAGTGATTCATATCATGAGCATCGATCTTCGCATTTGGGATACGATAACATTCATCAACCAAGTCAACGAGCCTGACCACCCGATCCCGTTAATGGCCTCTTAAACAAGCATTGGTGGCTGAAGAATAGTTTTAACCCGGATCTTCACGGGGTATGTCCGTGTAAAATTACCAAAAGCTCCACAAGCACTCGTACACATAAAATATACATTTAATATAAACATGATCCTTAATCCGTTCAGTCATTTATTAGCTTATTGAACGGTACGATTGGTACACATTTAGGATGAATTAAAATGGTTACAGTAAACACCTATAATAAGTAATAGCATTGTTGCCGTCTGAACTATACAAGATGTATGTAAACCATTGGTGACATTATATATGTAAGACTGTCCATGGATCTGTAAGTGATGTGAAAATGAGTATTGAAATCATTATTTACACTTTACTCTGTGGTCGAATCAATACTTGGTGTCTGTGGCCTCAACTACGGAGTGACATGAGCTTTATTTTCATACCAGCTCCAAGGGTACAGATAACTAGGTGAAACTTGTTCAGTTGTCAACTGCTCGTTGATAATAATTATACAGAATGCTCGATCGGGGGAAACAACTTTCATGTACATAACTGTTTACAACGAAACGTGCGTGTTAAACTGTATCACGTTGTACTCGTCAACACTCAACATATTTGTTTTAATCACTGCCATGTACGTACATGTATAATCAAAATAGGTCATTATGATTCTACCATCTATTCTTATTCGTTAATTGTTTAATCACTGCCCCTTAGTCGTCGTGAATAGTTTAATAGGAGCAATTGTAAGTTCATCCGTTAACAAGTGGTTTTTCGCTGTTCATATATTATTTTCACTTTCCTAATTAAATAATTAATTGCAAACATAAACATCTGAAATAAAAAAATCCATTTTACCTGTTCATGCTACAAAAAATTGCAAAGTTTTAGGTCGATAAATCAATCATTTCATGTGTAACAGCAATAACGCGGTTTTGTTCATTTGAAAGAAAAAAATCTGAATCTCATAATTGTGGATGCATACCCCACTAATTCTTGACAATAACAAAATTGCAACATTGAAGGAATGATAGATTTTCATAATGCCGGTTTTGTAGGTGTTTTCATATTGTTTAGCCTTTCTTACGTGGAAAATATATGCACATGTTTGTGAAAGGCAAGGATATTCTATGATTGTTGTCTCTGTTGCATCAATGTAAGCTGAACCAACTCATTGAGGTCACTGGGAAGTAACTGTGGGCATGGAGAGCCTTTGAGTATTGAAAAATAAGCTTTGCGCAATTTCTTTTGCGATTGCTCCAATTGCTTTTGTTTGATGTTGTATGTGATGTGAGAACGGGTTGCTTCATACAGCGCAGCTGTACACACAACAAGGAGGACTGCAATAATTGCAACAGTGTTTTTCTAGATATGATGAATTGTTCATGGTTGAACATGTCATATCTGCTATATTTACATCTGTGTATTTACCATCCAAATAGAGTGTTTTGTTAGTGGTAGTTGTGTGTTCCTAATTCCTTAATCATGTGATGCAATATGTCTTTACAAAGTCAGATATTGGATATTTCAATACAATATAATGTTAGTGAGTTGTTATAGAACGATTGATATGATAATACAGGGAATACTTTGGGGCTAACTGTTTGATAAAGTAATAAGATATGACAATGATATTTTAGTGTGGGTATTTTTCACAAGGCTTAATTTTATAATATGGGGAGGAGCGGTGGTTATCTGTATGTAATAAAGTAACGAGATGTGATTACTGCGAGTTGTCATTCGATGTAGTTTGATGACGATTACTTCCCAAACCCACATCTGACTATATCCTGTAGAAGCAATCCAAACCCTCAAATTTACAATATATTTTGCATATAAATAAAAAGGGCATTTTGTCTCTATTCGTGTTACCAAGTCTTGGTAACTCAGAAACAGGGTAATGTAAATGTTATTTTGGTCTTACTCATATTACAGACCCACATATCCATGGAATCTATATGTCGTAGTGATTGATGAAATTCTCCGTATAAACGCAGATGTGTAGGCGATGTATCTGCTGAATTTTTAACTACTATGTAATTTTAAGTATTACAATTTGACAGGATTGAGGAGAAAGGGAACTGCGCTTTTTTTAACAAAAATAATTATCAACTGGATAAACTGTTTCTAATTGTGGACTTTCAGAAGAAAAAAAATACAATGTTCTTACAAATTTTGAACATGCAGCAATATATATTTTCATGTTTCTCATCTATTGAATGTACAGGTTACTTCAGAGTTTGCTCAACGTTATTTTTCTTTCGTGCTTTAATTCGTACCAACAACACTGAACTCATTTGTACAACTTCTAGGAGTACTTTCAAAAATTCATTATTATTCCTCTCATGTCCCTCATAACGTGATGATATTTCACTGATGAGCGACTTCCTTGTTTAAACTCTCTGGGCATAAAAGGGCGTGGCAATGTCACCACCCGGAGACATCGTCGTATCGCGTCGGTGACACGTCTCAAAAACATACATCTAATGGCCACATTTGGAAGACGAACTGACCTTTGTGGGCAGAGATATACCCCCGAATTACCCAATGATTGCCAAGAGGCTAAAGGCACTGCATGTACGCATCCTGATAACAATCTGTATAATATGTCGCGAGTGTACATAATACCCTAACATATTGTATACACCTTTCCTAATATCTGATCGATACGATGCCGTTGTCGCGAGATCGATCAGGTCGCCAGGAGAACAGCGCGTGTAAGGCGATCTGCAGTTCTCGGTGTACACATAACAATAGTCCGATATCGCCACCCCGTCTCACCCCTCTCCTTATCACTACCCTAAACCCAGCATTACTGGCACGTGGGCTGTCTCCACACCTCCCCCTAACCTCATCTCGATCGCTACCCCACTCTTCTTCTGGAATAATGTACATGTATAACCCTTAATTACCCACGCTCGTCCCCCCCATATCCAGAGACAAAAGTCAAGTGTGCCGTGTTAGTATTCATGTCTCACCTTTCCATACTGAGATCAAAGCGATAAGCCGACCTCACCTGGTCGGGTGTAGATGGCTCGGCTAATAAATCATACAGTAATTCGTTAGATAAAGAGGTTTTCTATATCAGGGTATTAGATTATATCCAAGGATGCGTACACCCAAATTTGGGAACATCGTTAACGGGTTTAGAAGATGCTGTATGAAGCGGGGGCTGGAGTGTCAAACTTAACCACTATGATCTGAGGCTTTTCGTGATTGTTGTTGTGGCAATGTAGCTGAGAATTACTTGCAAAGAGCGTCTGTACTTTTACAGACGATGTATTTCCCTCGCCGCTCGTTTGAGAAAACTATAGGCACACACAGCTGTAATAAACTCCTTAAGACTATATTTGTGTCTAAGTGGAAGTCACAGGAAGCAGGACAATGTGCAAGTCTTATAGTTGAGGGCATATTATATTGTCCTATGATCCATCAACCAATAACATTTGTGTCTAAGTGGAAGTCACAGGAAGCAGGACAATGTGCAAGTCTTATAGTTGAGGGAATATTATATTGTCCTATGATCCATCAACCAATAACTATATTATCTTCTTGATACCAACAGGAGAAAACAAGCAGCATTCCGTTTACTCTTCAATAATAAACTAATATATCTGACTACGCAGTACAATCGAATGTTGCCGATTATTCATATATGGTTGCGTGAAACATTTTCAATGGACAATAACTGTCGTTGTAATGCACATGTATGAATATAACGATTAGAGAGTGTTGCATCTGTTGTGGATTGCACAAATATATTGGAAATAAGGCGTAAAAAGTTAATATGACGATTTGATTCATGAATGCATTCTTTTCTGTTAATATGGAGACGACCAGTCATGACAATCAACCACATGAACAATGAACTCTTGTTTTATATTTTCCGGTGATTCGTTATTATTTCAGATTAGAGCCATTAGCCATTACTTAATTCCCTCTCAGACGTCCGAGATGTGGAGTTTGCGATTAATCTAAAGGCCAACTTGCATCAACACGTAACTTTATCATGTAGTCCACTGACGTATTGTAGATAGCGAATCAGTCTAGTCACGATCATGACATCAGCTGTGTCGTGACGTATTGTAGATAGCGAATCAGTCTAGTCACGATCATGACATCAGCTGTGTCGTGACGTATTGTAGATAGCGAATCAGTCTAGTCACGATCATGACATCAGCTGTGTCGTGACGTATTGTAGATATTGAATCAGTCTAGTCACGATCATGACATCAGCTGTGTCGTGACGTGTTGTAGATATTGAATCCGTCTAGTCACGTTCTAGACATCAGCTGTGTCGTGACGTGTTGTAGATAGCGAATCAGCCTAGTCACGTTCTTGACATCAGCTGTGTCGTGACGCATTGTAGATATTGAATCAGTCTAGTCACGATCATGACATCAGCTGTGTCGTGACGTATTGTAGATATTGAATCAGTCTAGTCACCTTCTTGACATCAGCTGCTTAACGTGACGTATTGTAGATATTGAATCAGTCTAGTCACGATCATGACATCAGCTGTGTCGTGACGTATTGTAGATATTGAATCAGTCTAGTCACCTTCTTGACATCAGCTGTGTCGTGACGTGTTGTAGATATTGAATCAGTTTAATCACGTTCTTGACAGCTGTGTCGTGACGTATTGTAGATAGTGAATCAGTATAGTCACGTCCTTGGCATTGGCTGTGTCGCGACGAATTGTAGATAGTGAATCAGTTTAATTAAAATTTTGAAAACTACTAATGGTATGACGTATTGCAGATTTTGCAGTTTAGCATAGTGATAATGCTTTTCAAAATAAGTAATTTTGAGCTCACCATGTATTGCAACATGCTATGTACAGTGGCTGTTGTATGATAACACAAATGCTTTGGTCGGTTTTATCAAGTTCAGTATGTATTGTATTGTATTGTATTGTATGTATGTATGTATGTATGTATGTATGTATGTATGTATGTATGTATGTATGTATGTATGTATGTATGTATGTATGTATGTATGTATGTATGTATGTATGTATGTATGTATGTATGTATTGTATGTATGTATGTATGTATGTATGTATGTATGTATGTGTATTGTATTGTATTGTATTGTATTGTATGTATGTATGTATGTATGTGTATTGTATTGTATTGTATTGTATGTATGTATGTGTATATGTATTGTATGTATTGTATGTATGTATGTATGTATGTATGTATGTATGTATGTATGTATGTATGTATGTATGTATGTATGTATGTATGTATGTATGTATGTATGTATGTACGTATGTAAATGTGGTAGAGTAATCCGTTCAAGGGATAGTCGAGTGGCGATTTGCAATTGGTGCTGCGTTAGTGTTGAACCAAAGTGGAAGACAAACCGCCAGTCTCCAACCAGTCTGTATCACTATCGCTTACCAAACTAGCAAGTCAGGAATCGTTCGTGCCATATTTCCAATTTCAAATTCAATTTCTTTCTTAGACTGGAAAAAACGTCAAAAGGATAAAGATTTTAAGTTTCTCTTTATACTTAATTGTAACTTCTTTTCCGTTTTTCCCATTCAATTTCCGAAATTGCAAAAATCGAAATCTGGTTAAATTTGAAAACGACTTTGAGAAGATCCAAAAACCGCCATTCATGTAGCTAAAAACGCCTAGAAGTTAAATTAGCGCAAAACCTCAGTCAAGATATCGTATTTCGTGACATCAATCATTGTCATTGGCGGTCATATCAAGACAGAATGAAAATTAAATCGCGCTAAGATTTTAAAAGCAAACAAAAACACTTTAACTGATATATGTCTTTGCATGCATGCACTTTTTAAAAAGATGAGTCAGGGTTTTTACGTATGTGTAGCTGTTTTGATGTATCCTCAATTCTCTAGATTCAGTTTCTAAATCTTCCTCCCTCCGGCGATAATCGAATTCACGTTGGTATCGATAAATGTGAAAGACGATATGTCATTACTTTCAGTGTCGCCAAGCGAGGGCGACAATCGCTATAATTACATTAGAGCACACGCAGTCCTCTCGCTCAGTGCGGGGCCAATTAATTTGTTTAATTTCATATCCTTTCTTTTCAACGCCGAGTTGATTAAAGGCATTGGCGACTGGATAAGGTTTCACTGCAAAGCTTGCACAGCGAAAGATTCCCACCGGCGGAAGATTCACAAACCGTGGGCTAAGTTAATGAAGATTGGCCATCGAAAACGACAGTCCCCTACAAGGTTTTAAAGCCTGATTCTAAAAGACATGAAATCTTGGAATTGGTGTTGACTTTTAAAGGGATTAAAAGATTATGTGCATCTGCTAGCTTTGTGTGTGAGGTTAGGTGTGCGAGCGGTGAAATAGCCCCAGGATGAGGGCCAGTCACCGATTCTGAATCTCCATGTTATCCTATAGTACCACGGATAAGGAACTGTCATCTGTCCGTCATGTCGTTGTTGGACTGTAAATCAATGTAAACGGGGATTCATTAAGTATTCCCTCTATCATAAGCTTTAGCATCACTCACATATCATGTTTATAAGCCTCTCTATTGTTGAATTCTTGCCAAATGACAGTTGCTTGTAAAATACTTACAATTAATCAACCAATTCCGATCTGGCCACTCGTCTATACGGTCATTTATGTGTGAAAGTTTAGTCAGTATGCAAACAGTTTATGAGACTCAGCATGTGCATGTTTACCGTGCTTCACTGTTACTAAGAAATGCCAAACATTTTATGTCAAGTAATGTACGGGGGTATTTAGGGTTTCCTTTATCAATTTATGCTCCTTAATGCCCTTAGCCCATTTCTACAATGACATGGCAAATGAGGGGGATATTTCCTCAAACGAAATAAGAATCATGTTCAAGATTAGGTCTCATTTAAGCTATTAGAGAGGGGCGGGCACGGCATCCGCTCGGCATCATTAAGATATTCAACGCATTATCGCACAGAGGAGATGCACAGAATATGCATCGTTTGATTCAAATTGGAAATCTAATATCGAATTTGATTCGCTCGATCTCTTTTTGAACCTTGTCGCATCAGGCGAAGCATTGTTCGCCCTTTTCAAATCTGATGCTTCCCCAGAGGGGCTGAACTGTGTTCACGATTCGCTAAGTTCAAATTAATTGAGGTTACGCTGTGATAGTTTGCCGGAAGACACATCGCACCAGCACTTATTGTGACTTGGACCGAAATGGACCAATCCCAATGGACTATTATATTTGCTGCGGAGCTATCAAGTTTACTCCGGAGCTATCATATTTGCTGCGGCCGTATCGAGTTTTCTTCACTGCGGAACTGAGATTGTTTGTTCTGATTAAAAGTTTGTCAAGTTGCACGCGATTGTGACGAGAAAATTGTTGGGAATTAGGGGAATTAAAAACTTCTTAATTGCCGTTGACAGCAATTTGAGTATTTGACTTGAGCACGGCAAACATATTTGGCGTATACTCATTGAGGCTTTTATTTCCTTTGGTCCCCAGGAGACTTTCTAATTCATGTTGGGACAGAGTTGTCTTTTAAAGCCGACAATGAAATAAAATCAGTGGTATATTGGATGTATCCGTTTTATTTTATTTTCCCCTATCGTACTGCGCCTGTACAATGTGTTATGGTTCATGTGAATTACGTATTGACATTATCTGTGTGGTATTACATTGAGGATTATCAAGTGTGCAGATGGAATAGAAAATTGATTTTATTGTATGATATATGTAAAATTTAAAAAAACTGTGAAAGTTGCATTTACATAGATTAAGCACCCACTTTCTACGTGATGAAACCATGTCGAAACAGAGAGTATAAGCAAAACTATGTTCCCGATCTCAAAATATATAGTCTGAAGTATATACACACCTACATGTGATATTTTCTTGCAATTTGCTGAGGAAATTATTTCGAATAGTTCATTTCATATAATGATACTCATAGGAATTGTACCCGTCTTCATGTTGTATACGTTCTTAAAAAGACAGGATATTTGTTTACTTTACCCTCATCTAAGTTCGTCAACGCGAAAATTTCTTTCAGTGCAATTAAAATTTAACCCATATATTTTATTAACCATAGTTTGTCGTGAAAGCTCTTATCGCTGCATTTGTCTTCATGTGACGCAGTTTGCTTTATATCTCTTAACGAAAGGATTGTTTCCACTTCTGTCTGCATTACAACCATGCCGGGAATATGAAACGTGTGTCGGTATTTTTCAAAACGCGCGTTTCAACCTTAAACCACGCGACCTCTGTATCCAAACAGGATACGAAACAAATGTACCAATTCATTTTATATTTCGTTTTATACATGTATCAATTCGTTTTACATTACGTTTGTTTCATCACCATGGAAAGTATTCACACACCGATATATGTAGGGACTTCCACTTTCCACAACGTTTGTTTTGAGTAAGAGATTGCGATGTGTGTCGCATTAGCTTTACTAAGATAATTACTTTCTGTTGTATAACTACTAACAATATTCTAACCAACACTCATCTTTTCGCACCTACACCTGATAAATTACACAGCATATGTCATCGACCCATTACCCTTGAAGCAGGGATATAATTACCAAGATGATGGAGGATAGGTTTTAGTAATATACTACTCACACTTTGGTAAGGATGACAAAAATTCACAACTTTACTTAAACGTAGATTTATAATTTGAAATTGTATCCATTTAAAACAGGAAAAGATAATCATATGGTAACTCCTCTTTAGGCAAACATTCACTTTAATCTAACCTTATGCACTTGATGCATGAGTAACATAAAAATGGTTTTCATGGCACTAATCAACCATTTTGCAAATCATGGAACGAGTCACTGACAAGTACACAACATCTGTCAATAGAAGGCATGGGATCCACAAGATGCAATGACATACTGAAACCTAGGATCCATGCTTACAATAAGCTTAGATATTTAAACCAAATTAGACCCCACATCATAGTTTTCTGTTGAATCCATGATTTGATCCTTAGCAAAGTGTGAATAGTATATTACTGAGGGCAATTAAGGGTACTCTTCCGTTGTCAGTTAAGAGATTGGAAGATACCGAACTTTAGACACCAAGAACAATGGTGAGTCGGACAACTTGGTACTTGGGATGCAAGCGTGAAAATTCATAACCGATGTCCGATTATTTTCCATGTTTTATTGTATCTTGTCAGTTTTAAACTGCTGTCAAAAGGGACAGAAAATTCACTGTGATAAATAATTTCATTGGTTTTATGAAAACGATATGGCCTGGTTTATTGGCTTGGATACAGCGGTTGAAGGAAGAGTGGTGCGCTCTATTGTTTGACATGGTGTGTAAGTCTACAGTACTCTGAATTTCTTATTTCATCCAATAACCAGCGGCAAAAGAATATGAACCGATAGACACAGCATAAGTATTTGTGGTTTGACTTTATTACGAGCGTTCAGCCCCAGATTTGTTAAAGCTACATTTGTAGTCTGCCAGGAACGTTTCCCCTGTATGGGCATTCTGGAGTGTGTCTCTAACCTGCTTCCCTACGTACTTACAGATATGACCTTCCCCGAGATGGTCAATAACTCGTACCCGAAGTAACATTACTGGTCTTTTTCCTTTTTATATCGCCACAGTGAGATGAAGAATGTTGTAATTGTCGAATCCGAAGGAGATCCTAGTGTCATTTAAGAAGGAATCGACACGAACAGTATTTTTGTTGTCCGTGTCTAGTCTCCATTGGCATGAAGTGCAGACACTGAGTAAGAGTTGTTGTTGGATCTATGCTGAGGATGTCCTGGATGATAATCGTCCACTTTGTTAAACGAAAAGTTTACGGATTTAGTGGTAAGCAGAAAGGTAAAGGACAAAAAGAATCGCCCTGAAATATTCCTCTTCTAATGGGAATGGGCCCTGAGGTCAGCATCTCAAGTTGAGTTTGCCAGCAGTGATTACAGTAAAACAAGTAACCGATCCGGGAGGTCAATACGTTCTGGTGACCTCAAAATCCATTCGTGAGGCACAGAATGATAGGCTTTTCTTATAGCCTGTCCAACACATGGAGAGATAACGATGGTACGTTTTTGCCTCTTCAATGATCGTTTTCTGCACCAACAATTCATCCATGCAACCTCCAGATCCTTTCCTGTCTCCTTTTGTGCTCCATGTACATAATTACATTGGAGGGGCAAATATATGACACAAGATCGGCAATACACCCTGAAATATTTTGTATTGTGTATTCATGCACGTGATATGGCGGATCAGTCAAGTCACCATTTTGGGACAAGCATTGTTCGATATTTACAGAACCAAGGAGGAAGATACCCTGTATCCACGAGAGACTTGAAACAGTGAAGTAATAGTGCCTCTACATAAGGGAACACTTAACAATACCGGTTGCGAATACCATCAGGTATCCTGGTGCCCATTTCAGACAAGTGTTATGAAACCAAAGGTGACCTTATTTTGCCATGTACATTATTACTGTACTCCCCTACCCTTGGTTCATCGAGGTTGCAGTTGCCGTTACCCAACTTTTACCAAAAACTTTCCTCGGAATCCATGGTATGTATTTTCTCATCAGTGCCTGGAGGCATTCGTTTTGCTTGTAAAGGTTTTGTCTTTCATCAGTTTCGAACAGTACATTTTGTTACTTCACTTACTTTTTCCCTCTTTCCAAATTTTTAACTTTGCCTTCGGAGAATCAAGAACTTGGTGTTTTATTTTTTTTTCTTTTTCTTTGGTTTTGTGTTTTGTTTTTCATTTTTTCCCAATTAATTTTTGAGGTTTTGCTATGGATTGTATTGGATTGCTAATAATTGTTTTAGCAATTTAGGTTGGAACCTTGTTTTTTTGGGTTGATTTTACTTAGTAAAATATTTGATTCTTTGACTGCATAAAGTCCCTCCTGTGTTCGAGCAGCACCATACACGCAGCAGTTAATGTCATGCAAAGAACAGTCGACATTAAAAGTAGCAGAAACAATTTCATCATTGGATTTTGAGGAAATGGTTCCCTATATTCTAATGTTGGTATCCGTTTCTCATTCGGTAAAACGCAGAGTTGACTATAAAAAAGACAATGATCAAAATAAACGGTACACCTACAGAATACCGGATACCTACCAGTCCTAATGTTTAGTGTCACGTTACCCTAACCCTAAATCTAACCCTAACCCTAAATCTAACACTTACGCTAACCCTTACCCTAACCAATACCCCAACCCTAACCAAAAGTAAACTCGCTTGCTTCCAAAGATGGCGGAAGATATAAGGTATTCTGTAATCTTACCAAATATACAAGGGATCATCAGAAAATTATTGACGAAAGAGGTTGGGAATCGGAGTCAAACAATCAAAAGGCGAACTTCAGGGATTTGTTGTGTGTGGCTCGTCAGTGACAGTTGTATCAGATACCCTAGGAAGGATAATGCAGCGTTAATTTGCACTTTTGGGTCTACTACTATTTGAACTGAGGGTTCGTGCAAATTTGTCTGACGCGTGTTGGCAGTTAGCTCACCAGGTTCGCGGCACATATACAATTTTAGAGGCCGGAACTGGTCGGTAATATTCTGCCCCGTCAGTCAGGCATACATTGGCATGGCTTTGTCCCAATGCTGCTTTACTTTGCTTTCATTCGTGGAATTTCTATAGAGCCTTATCCATAAATCATATACTTAAAGCGCTGTACATGGCAAAGATGACATGTCAATCTGGATACATTTTTTTGAAGAGATGTGTCTTCAAATGGGCTTTGAAACTATCCAAGGATGGGCAATTTTTCATGTCAGTAGACAGAGCATTCCAGAGAGTAGAGGCAGAGTTTTTTAAAGAACTTTGAGCTTCCATCTAGGTGTCTGGAGAAGATTCTGTGTGTCTGATCGGAGAGAACGGGAGGGTTTGTATACGTTGATGAGTTCACACAAGTACTCGAGGACTGTTCCATTTATACACTGGTACGTAAGGGAGAGAACTTCATACTCAATCCGAGCCTGTGCTGGTAGCCAGTGTAGTGAACTGAGTGTTGGCCTTATGTGGTTGTACTTGGATCTTCGTGTTACTATCCTGGCATCCTTGTTTCGTATCATCTGAGGACGCCGGATATGTTCTTGCTTTGCACTCAGGAGCAAACTATTGCAGTAGTCCAACTTGGAGAGTACAAGTGTTCTGGCGAGGGCAGCAGCTGTGTCTTGGGTGAGAGGGTGACGAATGTTCCCAATGTTTCGTAGTTACACTTGCAACAGAGGTTGGTCACATGTTTGTCACAGTTAAAGTTTGATTGAAGATAAACTCCAAGGATTTTGACACAAGAGAACAATTATATTTCTTCTTGGCCAACTGGGAGCTGGTCAATGTTGTTTTTGGACAGCATGGTCTTAGTTCCAATCAGCATGGCTTGGTTATAATTTAGCTTATTGTTGTAAATCAAAGTACCGATGTCATCAAGACAATCCTCTAAGGATGACAATGGTGAGCCAGGGTTCTCGATAGGAAGCAAACTGTCCATAACCTGCGTGTCGTCCGCATATATACGGAACCACAAAAGAAAAGTCGCACTGATAGCGGTTTCTTAAAGCACTCACTTTAATTCATTCTAATGAACATTCAAAACGGAGGATTGAGTTCAAACTTGACAATAATGGTTAACACATTTTCGGGAATTACGTTTAGAGTTCAAACAAACAAAATCACCAAAAATGGTACCATTGAGATACCCCACAATCAGTATTGTGTGTGGCCTCTGTGGGCATCGATGAAAGCGTTGCATCGTCTGTACATGGAATGAATTAACCGGTTGATGAAGGCTTTAGGCACTTCGAGTCCAGCAGCAGTTGTCGGCCTTGGGTGGCGGCCATTCAGGTCTTCTTTGAATCTCGTCTCAAAGGTGTTCTATTGGACTCAGATCAAGACTGGGTGCGGACTATTGTAGAGTTTGGATGCCATGTTGTTTTAGGAAGTCCAATGTTACTCTGACAGTGTTGGCACGAGCGTTGCCTTGCTGGAAGATGTGATTTCTGTAACGTCCAAAATGTGGTACAACGTGGGTTTTATGACTTGGTCAATATAGCGAGCAACTGTCACGTCCTTTCTTCATCCTGGGCCGAGATTCTGGAATCCCATGGTCCCAGCTATCTGGTTCAGACCGATTGCACCACACACCATGATGCTTGTACCACCCCACGAGTCTCTTTCAGCAATACACTCATTGGAAAACAGTCCCCACGCCTTCCCCATACTCTCACTCTGCCATCGGCTGTCGAAACACAATATCGGCTTTCATGAGAAGAAAACACAGTTCTCCATTGTCGATAACGCCAATTCCGATGCCGAGTTGCCCATTGCAGTCGATTTTGGCGGTGATGAGCGGTGAGGACAGGACTACGATATGGTCTGTGACAGCAGAGGCTTCTTCCGCGCAAACGCCGACGCACTGTATCGGCACTGATGGGTCTGTTGTGAGTCCACATGGTCTGGCGTGCTCTTTCTGTCGCTCTGGGGAAGCGACCCTGCAGATGGTGGCGTACAATCTGTCGGTCTTGACATTGTGATGTTACTGAAGGTCGTCCACTGCGTGGACGGTCTTGGATGCTGTTAGTGACCCGATACCACTCCTGCAGTCGGTAGATTGTCCTAATATGAACATTAAAATGATTGGCAGTCTGGCCAACTTGCAATCATCCAAAGTCTTGGTTCCTCTGATCTCTCGTAATTCGTACCGTGACGATTGTGTAAAAGCAAAAATGATTTCAGGCGAGTCTGGGACTCGCTTTCATTGGTAGGTGTGTCACGATAAGCACGTGTATTTTCATTTTCACGAATGTCATACGGAACCATTTACCACGTCTTCCTTTTTAGGTGCGTTTGGTCGATATGCTTTTTCATCAGGAAACACACTGATGTTGGTAATAACTGTCAATTTGGATTGAAAAACATGTTAACAAAAAGATACAATCATAATAAAAACACCATTGTGTAAGAACAAAATCTTGCATTTGGTTTTGAAAAGCGACATTTCTTTTGTGGTTCAGTATAGATGATGACCCTGGCATGGCTATCTATGAGGTGACCTAGTGGCTTTGTATACATGGTAAATAAAACCGGTCCCAACACGGATCCTTGTGGTACACCACATTCCAACAGTATTCTGTCCGATTTGATATCATCAATTGCAACAGCCTGTTTTCTTCCTGGTAGATAGGAGCTAATCCAGTTGTGAGCATATCCAGTAATACCAAAATCTGACTGGAGACGACAGATTTGCTGCTTGTTGATCTGTAACCCGGTAATGAACCAGTTTCTAGGGGTTAGCCCTAACTGGGTGATGTGCGTTTAGTAAGGGGCATAAACCCTGTGGAGAGGTGCACATCATCAGGCCTGTAATACAATTATTATTTCTAGTAAACAAAGGTTTGAAGCTTGGATACTTTACTGTGAAAGTATACAGTTTCAACTGTTGAGGTCAAAGTTATTCGGATCTTTAACCCACGAACCGGTGAAAAGGACAATAGAGAGCATGTAGGTATTTGTCAGGTGAATATTTCACCACGACCAGATAAGTATGTCAAAGACATTTAGAACTGACTTTATTAATAACATTGATTTCTCGTCCAAAAATATAAAAAGGTTAACGATGACAATGAATACAAAATATTGTCAAAAAAAATAGAAAATCTTGAAAACGATGCTGGTTACTGAACATTTTATTGCCGAAATAACTGAACAGTGTTTAATTATAAGCCAGTTAAGAAAAAATCATTTAACTGATTTAAACTCTTCGGTGGGTTGTCTATTTAAACTCTTCTGTTGATTCTGACTACAGTTCGGTGGGTTGTCTATACCGTCCGTTGGGTTATTTCAACTCTTCTGTTGATTCTGACTACAGTTCGGTGGGTTGTCTATACCGTCCGTTGGGTTATCTAAACTCTTCTGTTGATTCTGACTACAGTTCGGTGGGTTGTCTATACCGTCCGTTGGGTTATTTCAACTCTTCTGTTGATTCTGACTACAGTTCGGTGGGTTGTCTATACCGTCCGTTGGGTTATCTAAACTCTTCTGTTGATTCTGACTACAGTTCGGTGGGTTGTCTATATCGTCCGTTGGTTATTTCAACTCTTCTGTTGATTCTGACTACAGTTCGGTGGGTTGTCTATACCGTCCGTTGGGTTATCTAAACTCTTCTGTTGATTCTGACTACAGTTCGGTGGGTTGTCTATACCGTCCGTTGGGTTATTTCAACTCTTCTGTTGATTCTGACTACAGTTCGGTGGGTTGGTCTATCTCCGTTGGGTTAAACTCTTCTATACTGTTGATTATCTGAACTACATTCTGACTACAGTTCGTGGGTTGTCTATACCGTCCGTTGGGTTATTTAAACTCTTCTGTTGATTCTGACTACGGTGGGTTGTCTATATCGTCCGTGGGTTATTTAAACTCTTCTGTTGATTCTGTCTACAGTTCGGTGGGTTGTCTATACCGTCCGTTGGGTTATCTAAACTCTTCTGTTGATTCTGACAGTTCGGTGGGTTGTCTATATCGTCCGTTCCGTGGGTTGTCTATATCGTCTGACTACAGTTGGGTTATACTACAGTTCGGTGGGTTGTCTATACCGTCCGTTGGGTTACTCTTCTGTTGATTCTGACTACAGTTCGGTGGGTTGTCTATACCGTCCGTTGGGTTATTTAAACTCTTCTGTTGATTCTGACTACAGTTCGGTGGGTTGTCTATATACGTCCGTTGGGTTATTTAAACTCTTCTGTTGATTCTGACTACAGTTCGGTGGGTTGTCTATACCGTCCGTTGGGTTATTTAAACTCTTACAGTTCTGTTGATATCGTCTGTTGGGTTATCTAAACAGTTGACGGTTCGGTGGGTTGTCTATACCGTCCGTTGGGTTATTTAAACTCTTCTGTTGATTCTGACTACAGTTCGGTGGGTTGTCTATATTCCGTTGGGTTATCTAAACTCTTCTGTTGTTCGGTGGGTTGTCTATACCGTCCGTTGGGTTATTTCAACTCTTCTGTTGATTTGATTCTGACTACAGTTCGGTGGGTTGTCTATATCGTCCGTTGGGTTATCTCAACTCTTGATTCTGACTACAGTTCGGTGTTGATTCTGACTACAGTTCGGTGGGTTGTCAGTTCGGTTCTGGGTTCGGTGGGTTGTCTATATCGTCCGTTGGGTTATCTAAACTCTTCTCTGATTCTGACTACAGTTCGGTGGGTTGTCTATACCGTCCGTTGGGTTATTTAAACTCTTCTGTTGATTCTGACTACAGTTCGTGGGTTGTCTATATCGTCCGTTGGGTTATCTAAGTTCGGTTCTATACATAATGTTGACTCTTCTGTTGATTCTGACTACAGTTCGGTGGGTTGTCTATACCGTCCGTTGGGTTATTTCAAACTCTTCTGTTGATTCTGACTACTACAGTTCGGTGGGTTGTCTATACCGTCCGTTTGTCCGTTTCTGGATTATCTAAACTCTTCTGTTGATTCTGACTACAGTTCTGGTGGGGTTGTCTATACCGTCCGTTGGGTTATTTAAACTCTTCTGTTGATTCTGACTACAGTTCGGTGGGTTGTCTATACCGTCCGTTGGGTTATTTCAACTCTTCTGTTGATTCTGACTACAGTTCGGTGGGTTGTCTATACCGTCCGTTGGGTTATCTAAACTCTTCTGTTGATTCTGACTACAGTTCGGTGGGTTGTCTATACCGTCCGTTGGGTTATTTCTAAACTCTTCTGTTGATTCTGACTACAGTTCGGTGGGTTGTCTATACCGTCCGTTGGGTTATCTAAACTCTTCTGTTGATTCTGACTACAGTTCGGTGGGGGTTGTCTATATATCGTCCGTTGGGTTATTTAAACTCTTCTGTTGATTCTGACTTCTGTTGATTCTGACTACAGTTCGGTGGGTTGTCTATACGTCGTCCGTTGGGTTATTTAAACTCTTCTGTTGATTCTGACTACAGTTCGGTGGGTTGTCTATACCGTCCGTTGGGTTATTTCGTTGATTCTGACTACAGTTCGGTGGGTTATCTATCGTCTCTTCTGTTGGTTATTTAAACTCTTCTGTTGAATCTGATTCTGACTACAGTTCGGTGGGTTGTCTATACCGTCCGTTGGGTTATTTCAACTCTTCTGTTGATTCTGACTACAGTTCTGACTACAGTGGGTTGTCTATACCGTCCGTTGGGTTATCTAAACTCTTCTGTTGATTCTGACTACAGTTCGGTTCGGTGGGTTGTCTATATACCGTCCGTCCGTTGGGTTATTTACAACTCTTCTGTTGATTCTGTTGATTCTGACACAGTTCGGTGGGTTGTCTATACCGTCCGTTGGGTTATTGGGTTATCTAAACTCTTCTGTTGATTCTGACTACAGTTCGGTGGGTTGTCTATATCGTCCGTTGGGTTATTTCAACTCTTCTGTTGATTCTGACTACAGTTCGGTGGGTTGTCTATATCGTCCGTTGGGTTATCTAAACTCTTCTGTTGATTCTGACTACAGTTCGGTGGGTTGTCTATACCGTCCGTTGGGTTATTTAAACTCTTCTGTTGATTCTGACTACAGTTCGGTGGGTTGTCTATACCGTCCGTTGGGTTATCTAAACTCTTCTGTTGATTCTGCTTACAGTTCGGTGGGTTGTCTATATCGTCCGTTGGGTTATATAAACTCTTCTGTTGATTCTGACTACAGTTCGGTGGGTTGTCTATACTGAAGAGTGAGTTGCCTATACGGGTTGTCTGTACTATACCATTTCCTTGACCTATAATAATACCAACCTGATGTATTATGATATCAATGATGGTTTGTCTATACTGTATGGTGTGTTATTTAACCTTTACTATGGGTTCTCACTACTGTACTGTGGGTTGTACATGATCTAGAATGATATCAGTTATTCGAGACCATATATGTGTTATTCGACGTCATTCTTGTCACATTTTGAGTTTAAGGAACGTTATATCCTTCAAAAGGACCAGTTTATGAATCTTTCACCTCTGCGCTTTTTGATAAGCCACACTTGTTTTTTCACAATTAGCATACCCTCCATTACTTGCAGGTATTTCCTTCCTGAAACGTTGAAATATTCAGATTGACTTTCTGTCCAGCAACTCTATATATTGCAATATTACTGAATCTTAAGGTACAAACAGACTCTCACCCGAGTGTCTTTTGATATCAAATACATCACCAAGAGTTAATAAGTTACAAATGTTGATATATATGATATCATAAGACACGAGGGTGAGATTGTATCTATCATCCAAAATCACACTTCATTAGTTTTCAATGAAAAATGTACATCACTGAACACATCTTTGAACACGGTACTGCCATTGTGATGTCATCAGGTTTTTTGATGTCATAGCATTTTGAGTCATGTAATTGATGACTTCAGGGCATTGTACAAAATCTACTGTCAAAAGCCAAGCAATATCTCCCGCGGAACACAGTTTGGGATGATAAAATGTATTCCAGTTCAAACATTATTGCAAAACGTATAATAGTGAATAACAGTGAATAGCATAGTAAGTGATTCAGAAATACAAACTTGCGTTATAGTCGGAGGTGTACAATGACCTTAAATGGAAGATTGTGTCTCCTGTATTACTATACTACGTCTTTCACCCGCGACAAGATGCCAATACATGGTTGTGAGTGAAGCCGAGCTCGAGGTGATAGTACGTGTCATCACCTACGCATGTACTTAAGACAGAAATGTAGGCCTAAAGTAGTCTTGTGGGTATTTTCATTAGCATTAAATGTGACATCCATGCCAATATTTGGTGAGAAGCCTACTTTCCAACCGCCAACATACAGACTGACATTAACGTTGTCCTGGAGAGCACACGGCACGCTTCAGGGTATGACGACTGACGGTTCAAACACTATATTCACCACCACACAATGACACGGTACTCATGTATCCCGACTTGGGGGCGGTTCAGAAGGTATGGATCTGATAAAGTCCTACGTGTAAATGATGATCAAACGATATCGTAATTCGGAGATATATGCGGGAGATAACGAGGCTCAGAAATACACTTAGGAATCCTCCAAAGCACAACGTGCATATCATACAAGTCAAACAAACATTCAGTTAATTCAAATATATAGTGTATTTTATGCCACGTTATATGTTGTATATACATGTACATGTATGTGACTCGTTGCTTATGGTTGGACCTTCGTAGCTGTGATGTGAGCACAGGCGTAATAACGAAGATGTTACACCATGTAGAAATGTCACCGTCCTCATCCTAAAGTAACCCTGCCTGAGGGTAGTAGAGGTACTCTAGGCTAACAGTGGCGACGATGGAAACATGAAAAGAGTACGAGAGTAAAACGGATGACACCCCAATGTTGACTTCGCTTCAACGTGACATCAGGACTAAACTGACGTCACACTGGCTATATTTGATCTATTTGTACACAAAGGCAAGGGCAAAGGCAAAAGTAACGAATGTTCTGTTCTTATTAGTGTTTCTGTAATCTTTTTTTAATCAAAAACTAAAAAAATCGCCCTTTTTTTAACGATTATTGTTAAATTTTGGCATGGGATGAACGCAATTTTTTATGAACATTTGGAGAGAACCGAGAACAGCTGTCTCAACGCCATAGTTTATTTACTGATGTGTCACTCACTTAATAATTAGATAATATGTAATACATTATCACGTTCATTTTAAAGTAGTATGAATCATGTTGAATCTTTGTCTGCAACAATACACACATGGTATTGTATTACATTTTGGTGCTTGACAACAATGATTAAACATTAATGTCTTCAACAGTTTAATTGACAATGAAGGGCTCGCTGTCTCTTCAAACATACTCATCTAGAGCGGTATTACCCATATGGCTAGACAAATAAATCTACAATTTCATCATTTCACGAGGATTAGTCAAATTAAATAAAACATATTGTTTTGATTCACTGGCATAATTGGATGATTATTTTCTCTTAAAAATATATTACAGCTGTTATTCAACCGAAAATTATGCCGTATAAAATTCGATTAAAACAGTACAGAAGAGCGACGGCAGTTTCATAGTTTAATCAAGCAGGTATTGCCTTTGTTGAGTACAGCAATATCACATTACATCTTTGAAAACATTTTCTATTATAGCAATTTTCACATATAAAAAATATATATTACATTTTATTATTTAAGTGGTTGCTCATCTAGAGATTTAATCGCCTATTTCTTATTGCAACATGACAGAAGAAGGCTACAGATGTGCTTAAGTACGAAATCGTGAAGAGAAGTGATATTTGTATAGCTTTTCATTACTGCTGCTCACGTTCTCGTACTTAAATCCAAGGCGAGCCAGAGATCGCGGGTTCGAATCCTGATACAGCCTACTTAGAATTAGTGTCCGAGTTTCTCAGCACTATTGCAGTGTTTGTTGCTTTAACCGTGATAAACGCTGAACACCTACGTCTCTTCGGGCTTTCCCCCAACGCCAAACTAACACGTCTGGAATACTGCCATACGGCATTAACCAAACTCACTAACTCGTCAGGTGAGTGCAGCAGCGGGCTTGACGGCTCCGTACATGACCATGTTTCACACAGTGGAGTATTACAAGATTATACAGCTTTTATTGTACACGCCATATACAGTTCGTGAATTGTGTGTTCGTACGATATCAGGACTAGGCTGCTTACGATGGCAGATGTACTCAGATGTTACCTTCCGTGTGTGGGTTTCTTAAACATACAATACATGCATGGCCAAATCACTGGTCTGGTGGATCGAGGATAGAGCATCTAGAATACATGAGACGTTAACAAAGAGATGCTTGTCGTTTACCCAAAAACGACAAAGTGTCAGAAGAATTGTAAGTTGGCACATTTTGTACAGAATTGTACAAGGCTTTTACAAGAATGCATAAATTCTGGGCCAAGGGAAATAACTCTTACCACAAGTAATATTAAACCCATCAGATCCAGCGTAACTTAGTTGAAGTGAAATATTACAGAAGGCTATATGAATCTAAATGAGTCATTCTCAAAATTCGTGCATATTTATGTTATATGTTTCTACCCGACAAACTTAAGTCAAAGTTTTTTTTAAAATTATGTTAACTAATTTATCTGAGTTTATTCTACACTCTACAGTAACAAAATTGGGGAAAAAATATTTTTATATTTATTTTGAACCCCCCAAACCACCCAATTTTATTCAAGTTTCATGTGTCACAACTCCAGTGGCCGATGTGCAATTTGATTTGTTGTTTGTCTTTTTCATGTTTTTCAAACGAAACATTTTAACATATCATAATAAATGATGTTACAGCTACATGCTTGGCATGGTTTGGCCTTTTTTGTATGGAAAAACATTTTGTAAAAAAAGGTCAAACTTTGTCACAAGGTTTGATGTCACTTCCGTAACATCATCCAAATAATTGCAATAATGATTACTCCCTGTACTGCCTTCTGATTCTACTTCATGTTTGCAAGCGGTGAGGAAACATGACAGTCAAACATTGACACAAAAATATTTTTTCTGAGTTCTATCGCAAAAAAAGATGTGTACAAAATGATATCTGAGATTTGTGCATGTCCTAACCGTTACGGTACATCTGAAACCAATTACTTTTTGTGAATCCAAACAACGCCAAGTACCTTAGGCCGCGTTCATATGCCATCAAATACTCATAGGAGTATATTTGCTCATATAAGCAAATTTACTTACATGTGTAAATGCAAAAATATCACGCGTTCACATGGTGCAAACCATGTTTACTTATATGAGTATTTTTATTTTTATCGTCATTTGAGAGCGTACCATTGATCTGATAAGATGCAGGCACTGCTTTTAGCAAGAAAAAGATGTCGGGACTTCCCTTATTGTTTTAGCACAGGTCTGCTTCTAGGGCTTACAAGACAGAAGAGGATATGGGTGAAGCCCAGATCTCAGCATTGTGGTCAAATGTTGTCAGAGAAAGATTCACAAGTAAAGAATGAGTAGAGAACTTTAGAATGACAAAGACAACATTTGATATTCTGTGTCGAGAGCTTGAACCTGGTTTGACATCGAACTGTGCAGGTCAACCTGTCAGAGACAGACTGGAGATTGATCGCAAAGTTGCAATCGCAGTATACTGGCTTGCATCCTCGGCTGAATATAGGACCATCGCAACTTTGTTTGGTGTTGGCAAGTCCACAGTATGGAAATGTGTGAGGGATGTATGTATTGCAATTGAGGAGGCAATGCTGCCAACATAATGTCTCAATTCCAAAAGGTGAACTTCTCAAAGCTGCTATTGAGGGATTTGAATCAACCTGGGATTTTCCAAACTGTGCAGGTGACCTTGATGGCACACATATTCCTATCATCGCTCCAGCTTATGCCCATGGTGACTACTTAATTCGAAAGGGATACTATTCAGTGATTCTGCAAGCCGTTTGTGATCACAGATATATCTTCACTGACATCAACGTGGGCTGGCCGGGACGGGTACATGACGCGCGTGTTCTGGGAAACTCTGAGCTTTTCCACAAAGGAGGGACGGATGATTTGTTTCCTCAGTGGTCAAAGAAACTAACGACTCCCAACAAGGAGTTTCACATGCCGATTATTCTCGTAGCTGATGCAGCCTATCCCCTGAAACCTTGGCTCTTGAAACCTTTTACTAACAGAGCTAACCTCAGCCCTATCGCAGACCACATTCAACTACCGCCTGAGTAGTGTCCGTGTTACTATAGAGTGTGCATTTGGGTGCCTGAAAGGTAGATGGCGTTGTCTTCAGAAGCGCTTACTTAGACAGTAGGGAAAATCATTTGAAACCATGTGCTCAGTAAACTTTGGGGACCAGTTATTGTTCTAAAACTGATGGGGAGGTAGGGTAGCCTAGTGGTTAAAGCGTTGGCTCGTCACGCCGAAGACCCGGGTTCGAATCCCCACCTGGGTACAATGTGTAAAGCCCATTTCTTGTGTCCCCAGCCGTGATGTTGCTGGGATATTACTAAAAGCGGCGTAAAACCAAACTCAGTCAGTCAGTCTAAAACTGATATTGTTAGTGGCTGTCACTGTCGTTACGGTCACTGCCAAAATCATAGGTTTTGTGACGGCAGTGACACTTTTCTAGTTTAATTTTGTTTGTATCTAAATTTTCAATTCAAAGATTTCAAATGTTTTAGAATCTTACTTAACATAAATTTGTTGTATCGAATGAATAAAATCAATAAGCACATAAGTATGATTTGTTTGGTTACGGTAAGGACAGGGCTGTGACAAAGAAGAAAACGGTTGTCATAGGGCCGTTACGGTAGTGACATTTTATACCCACATTTTTAATGTCACTGCCGTATCATGCAGTCTTTACCTGTTTTTTACATGACAGGGACAGTAAATATTTTGCCCATTACATATTCATCAAACATTCTGAAATATCTGACTGACAAATTTCATTAAAACTGGTTACTATTAAAAATGTCACTACCGTTATTGTGTCACTGCCGTACTTAACAATTAATTCAAATGTCCATGCTATAGCAATATCATTTTCCTTATTTAATTAAATTGATTTATCTGTTTATGTCTGGTATTTGTAGAGCAAATATGTTTGATACTAGAGCTTCAAGTAAGCAAAATATAATTCATATTCTCATTTTGAATTTTTGCTACATATTACTTTACATTTGCAAATCAGAAATGAAAGAATTTGTGTGGCTTGTTGGCCCCTCTTATGCAATAAATATACAATTTCAAAACTCATTAGCCATGTTTTATTGCAAAACTAGATATTTTAATACATATGAACATTAAATAGATATCATGTTTGGATTTTTTTTTTCAAAATCACGTTACAATTTTCGTAACGGTACTGACGCAATTTCATGAAATTTCTAATAAAAAGGGTAAAATAAGACAAATGAAACATTATTAAGTTTGCATGATTTATGTTTCATATATATATATCCAGAATACTATGAACGTAATCAACCTTTCAAGGGTAAAACAAGAAAACAAAATTTACAATTTTTGCCTACATGAAATATGCACGAATTTTGAGAATGGCTCATATATGTGTGTGCTGAGACAGGTATGTGTGTAAGGGGCGCGGTGAGCGAGCTGTCTAAGGCGCCAGGCTAGTGATCCTGCGAGCTTAAGGTGCCGGGGGTCGAGCCCACCTGTGACCGGGTGTACAAAATACCTTCGAGTCAACTTTGTGCTTTCTCATTCCTTGGAATGAGATGTAAAGCTACAGACCAGGATGTATCCTGGGAATGATGTCTACAGCTACATACCAGGGTATATCCTGGGAATGATGTCTACAGCTACATACCAGGGTATATCCTGGGAATGGGGTCAACGGCGACAGACCAGGGTATATCCTGGGAATGAGGTCGACAGCTACATACCAGGGTGTATCCTGGGAATGATGTCTACAGCTACATACCAGGGTGTATCCTGGGAATGATGTCTACAGCTACATACCAGGGTATATCCTGGGAATGGGGTCAACGGCGACAGACCAGGGTATATCCTGGGGATGAGGTCTACAGCTACATACCAGGGTGTATCCTGGGAATGAGGTCTACAGCTACATACCAGGGTGTATCCTGGGGATGAGGTCTACAGCTACATACCAGGGTGTATCCTGGGAATGATGTCTACAGCTACATACCAGGGTATATCCTGGGGATGAGGTCTACAGCTACATACCAGGGTATATCCTGGGGATGAGGTCTACAGCTACATACCAGGGTATATCCTGGGGATGAGGTCAACAGCTACAGACCAGGGTGTATCCTGGGGATGATGTCTACAGCTACATACCAGGGTACATCCTGGGAATGAGGTCAACAGCTACAGACCAGGTTGTATCCTGGGGATGAGGTCTACAGCTACAGACCAGGGTGTATCCTGGGAATGAGGTCTACAGCTACATATCAGGGTGTATCCTGGGAATGATGTCTACAGCTACAGACCAGGGTGTATCCTGGGAATGAGGTCTACAGCTACATACCAAGGTGTATCCTGGCAATGAGGTCAACAACTTCATACCAGGGTGTATCCTGGGGATGAGGTCTACAGCTACAGACCAGGGTGTATCCTGGGAATGAGGTCTACAGCTACATACCTGGGTATATCCTGGGAATGATGTCTACAGCTACATACCAGGGTGTATCCTGGGAATGATGTCTACAGCTACAGACCAGGGTGTATCCTGGGAATGAGGTCTACAGCTACATACCAGGGTGTATCCTGGGAATTATGTCTACAGCTACAGACCAGGGTGTATCCTGGGAATGATGTCCACAGTTACATACCAGGGTGTATCCTGGGAATGATGTCCACAGCTACATACAAGGGTATATCCTGGGAATGAGGTCTACAGCTACAGACCAGGGTGTATCCTGGGAATGAGGTCTACAGCTACATTTCAGGGTGTATCCTGGGAATGATGTCTACAGCTACATACCAGGGTATATCCTGGGGATGAGGTCAACAGCTACAGACCAGGGTGTATCCTGGTAATGATGTCTACAGCTGCATAACAGGGTGTATCCTGGGAATGAGGTCAACAGCTACATACCAAGGTGTATCCTGGGAATGAGTTCAACAGCTACAGACCAGGGTGTATCCTGGGGATGGGGTCTACAGCTACATACCAGGGTGTATCCTGGGAATGAGGTCTACAGCTACATACCAGGGTGTATCCTGGGAGTGAGGTCTACAGCTACATACCAGGGTGTATCCTGGGAATGATGTTTACAGCTACAGACCAGGGTGTATCCTGGGGATGAGGTCTACAGCTACAGATCAGGGTGTATCCTGGGAATGATGTCTACAGCTACATACCAGGGTGTATCCTGGGAATGAGGTCTACAGCTACATAGGTCTACAGCTACATAGGGTGTATCCTGGGAATGAGGTCTACAGCTACATATCAGGGTATATCCTGGGAATGAGGTCTACAGCTACATACCAGGGTGTATCCTGGGAATGAGGTCTACAGCTACATACCAGGGTGTATCCTGGGAATGAGGTCTACAGCTACATACCAGGGTGTATCCTGGGGATGAGGTCAACAGCTACAGACCAGGGTGCATCCTGGGAATGAGGTCTACAGCTACATACCAGGGTGTATCCTGGGGATGAGGTCTACAGCTACAGACCAGGGTGTATCCTGGGGACGAGGTCTACAGCTACATACCAGGGTGTATCCTGGGGATGCGATGTACAGCTACATACCAGGTTGTATCCTGGGAATGGGGTCAACAGCTACAGACCAGGGTGTATCCTGGGGATGAGGTCAACAGCTACAGACCAGGGTGTATCCTGGGAATGAGGTCTACAGCTACAGACCAGGGTGTATCCTGGGAATGAGGTCTACAGCTACAGACCAGGGTATATCCCGGGGATGAGGTCTACAGCTACATACCAGGGTGTATCCTGGGGATGCGATGTACAGCTACATACCAGGGTGTATCCTGGGAATGGGGTCAACAGCTACAGACCAGGGTGTATCCTGGGGATGAGGTCAACAGCTACAAACCAGGGTGTAGCCTGGGAATGAGGTCAACAGCTACTGACCAGGGTGTATCCTGGGAATGAGGTCAACAGCTACAGACCAGGGTGTAATGTCGCCATGCTGTGGCACTAGTAATATAACTGTCTTGTTCATCTCCCTTGATGAGATCCGTGATATATCTGTAGAAGGACAAATTACTTCAGTAATATATCTGGAAGATCAAAGTAAATTTGGGACATTTCTTGAAGATGAAAGCGATTCCTTAAAGGCAACAATCACATTTAACTGAAGAAAACATCAGTATTATGCCTGCCTTCCAATGTAGAAAGTAATTACACCGCGTCTTCTTTCATAAATTCGTGTTACTATGTATTCTATGTAACATATCAGATGTAGGTAATGACTTTTCCAGGATATCTGAACTGTACATTTCTTGAAATATGCACAGACAACGTGTGTTAAAGATACGCAATTTTTCAAATCAACAAAGTCAACATGTTAATGTTTCAGACCATGTTCAACACCCTGCCCAATCGTTTCCATCACGTTACTGCTGCCCCGTGAGTGTGTGTACTATATACACTGTTTTCACATATCCCCGTGTACAGTGGCATCGAAGACGTACTATTTTATTCCGGTCCTTAAACTATAGAGAGAAGGTAGTTGCATTTTGCATACAGTGCGAAACAAGAATAAAAAAAATATTGTAGTGGTGTGGTATTGTGTAGTTGTTCTCATTATTTCCATTACTCGTTGCCATGGTAATGAGCGTGATGCCATGCTAAGGCGAGGTTCACAAACGTTTCGGGCGTTAAATGAACTCCAATGCGGGAACAGACAGCGCTGACGGAGCGGTATGCATATATTTTATGGGCGCTTCATTTGGGTAAGGTTTCTCTAGTTTTTGTGTTTATGAAAGTAAAGACGAATAAGCCGTGTGTTTTCGTACCTGTTTGCACATTTACACCCCCACAAACACAAACAAGCATACTGAAGTCAGTCAGTTATAAATATACTGAGAGAAAAAAACTAAGGATCACAGTAAAAGTCAAGCGTTCCTTTATTAATATCCAGTTTTCAGCACTACAGCGCTATTCAAAGCTGGTGATGAAAACTGGAAAATATTAAAGGAATGCTTGAATTTTCCTGTGATCCTTATTTTTTTTCTCTCAGTATCTATACGTCTACATTGTTGTGCGGTTTAGGGAAACATATACACCGTAACTATGGCTTTGTCAGCCAGTCAAACGCCACGGAAAACTGTCACTTTGGTTATAGATTATTCTTTATTTATTATAATTTATCTATTTTAATGTTGCTCAACAACGCACTCGGCAATATTCCAGCTATATACAAATAAAGGCGGCCTGTACAAAATAAAGTCTGAACGACACAAACCAATGACTGATACTATGAGCAAATATCCACACAGTCAGGGAACAAACAAACACCGTGAACCGATTCACCGAGCTTGATTACCCGACACTTCAAGTCAACATTTAGAGACTTACAAGTATTTTAAAAACTACACCATGACACCAACATGACTGTGTATATGGATGGTGTTACAATGACTACCATGAAACATGTGAGCATTTGACAGCACACGCTGACCAATAAGCCTATAAGTACTACTTATGTGATAACGTCGAGAATATGTAACTATGCAGTTGAAAGAAGAGGTCAAAAGGTGTGTGCTAATATTATTAAATATCGAGAGAAAAATAACAACACTGTTAAAAACATCCATATATAATTAATCAGTATATATGAAAATGTGTCGCAACTTTGAAATTGTGGAAACATGTTGTTGGAACCAAAATCTTACTATTTTCTATCCTACACATATTTCCCTGCTGGAGCCAGGCAACATTTACCAGGGTGTGTTTCTTGCTTTCGTGGCAGCGAGAGGATTAGGTTTACACTATGAGTACTATAACATATCGTTTCCACTAAAATATGCTTGACTTTGTATGTTGCGCTCAGCCTGACAATCACAGTATTTACAGATTCCCTTCCAAATGTAAACTCTTCATCGTGCCTATCTTTTAGGGAATCTTAAACTTTGTTATAAAGTGCCACTCAAAACGACAACATTAAACCCATTGGTCAGAATAGATACAAAGAGGTCAGTGTGATACCTCTAGTCAAAATGGTCTCGCTAAAAACACATATAGGATTTCCAAATACATTTATAGAAATTAATCAGTTTGTATGCTCTCCGTCTTTGGTCATTTCATAACAAATGTGGTGACGGTAGTTTAGGCGCCTATATCACATAACACATGAGTTGATATAACACAAAAGAAAACTTTTCACTCATTTCTCTCTAGCCCTCTTCATAATGCTCATAATGCACATTCAGGTGAGCAGAGACGAATAGCAGCTCCTTTTCTTCCTTACAGGCGCGAGGATGCAAGTAAATTAAGGTGGCTATCAGGTGCAGATTTCACTAAGGGACCCTTCATAATTCATGGCTAAGGGGGTGATGATGATTTTTATGGAGAAGCATGTACAATGTGAATGACCCCCCGTAAGATGTATGTACAAGATAAGTGACCCCACTGCATGTCATGTACAAAATCAATGACCCCACACCCGGGCCCCTCCCCATAATTTTGAAGCATAATTTAAAAATATTTTTATGTACAAAATTGCTGACCCCCACCCCCGTAGTACGTGTGCACACAAAAAATGATGCCCCCACCCCTAGCTCCCCAGAACAAAATGGGTGACCCCCTTAATATCATCATCACCCCCACCCCAACCCCTAGCCATAAATTATATGAACGGTACCTGGCTATATAGTGATCAAAGTTTATTGTACTCCTCAGAGAAATAGAAATTAAAACTAGATGTACAGACTGGTTTTTTTGTAGATATAGACACACCTCACTCACTCACAAAAGCCTTTTCAACAGTTACTGATCGTGCTATCAAAAATTTGCCCTATGAATGAAAATTATTTCATCCATAAAAAATAATGACATGCTACGAAATGGTATACACTCAGTTGGGATTGAATTAATTATTAGGATTATTTGTTGGGAGCAACTTTTTGTATAGCCCCTGTCATCGAGCAGTCCCGCAGTAGCGTGCTTAGCGACGGGATCCAAGATGGCGGGGTCTAGCAGCGTGTATCCTCTCCCCAAGATTTCTAACTCATATTTTCCCGCCATACCACCAAAAGCACCACCACCAGCAATTTCATATTCACAGTAAGTTAAATGGTGTAATTTATGAATATATGGTTTGTTTTATGGATGTTATGATTTATGAACATCGTTTTATAACACCATGAAGACCGCGGCCCACTCACTTGTCAACTTCTCAAGCATTGCATGTCAACAAAGTTCAGCACAAGTTAGTTAATTTGCGTGTCGAGGGTGTTCGCGAGTTTATCATTCTGAGTCTTGTCTCTTACAGTTCAAACCTTATCTGGTGGATCATATGCCTCCAGCACATTCTGGTATAATACTGAAGTATTTACCTGCACGAAACCTGTATACTTCATTAAAGTAAACAGACGAATTTAAAAGAATTTACCAGAAACAAACATGGCCTTTGACTCAAACCTGTGATGTCAAAATTAAAATGAACTGCATTGCTCCAGGCAGTTGCATACAAGTATTAAATCATTGTAAGGTTTGAAATATATATTGTTTGACTCAGCTAACTCCAAAGTATGGATGCACAAAGTCAATAATTGCAATAATTGTAAGGTATTGTCATGTGCTTGTGAAGTTTGTGGTGCTTACTCTAAAGGTTATTTTGTAACTTTCATGGAAGTAACAGAATAGTGTTGATCAATGTGCTTGTATGTTATCAGAAGCTTCAGACAAGAAGAATTGTTAAAGTGCATAGAAATCAAGGTCTTTCTAGAAAATGTGAAAATTTTGGGGCGATTTTAAATTGAGCAAGTCAAAGAACAGCTTTCCTTATTTTAACTGGATATAGAAGAAACGAAATCACACATTTTCTACATACTGATACAATAATTTGAGAGCCATGTGCATGAAAAAAAATCATGTAATGAGAAATCTGAAGTTTTAGTTACCCAATATGCTGTAATGAACACCCTAGGAAAACACTTAAACCATTAAAAATCAGGTAGGTCTGTTTTTCAGAGATTAAGTGTTTGAAAAGAAACTTCTAGGGTATTTTACATACTCAAATGGGTATATTTTAATGATATCCATAATAGTGAGCTTTCAAAATAAAACAAGAATTGAAAATTATTCACATATTTGCCATAGATACTGTAGGTCAAATAATTCCTCCTCTGAATATTGGTTGTTATTGTTGCTTGCTCGTTTTATGAGTTAGATAGGATCACCTACAGGCAATAGCAATTGATAAATTAATCAGATAGGAGCTGTACTACTGCAGTAACATAAATCACCTCATAAAACAATCATAAAATCTAGTTTGGGCAAGTGACATTAACTTGTACACAGACACATCTACCATTATAGAAATTCTGGAGCTCACAACTTTTAGTAGGACTAGAAATTGATTGTATTCTGAGATGTGACATACCAGTATGATAATTTCTAACCTTATAGGTGCATCTTTCAGTTGCATCTCTCTTTTAGGAACTCCTTCTAAAATTATCTTTGTCTTTGAGTAAGATTTCACTAAGTTTATATAAAGCTGACTTGTCATAGTTCTTTTTTTAATCATGCTTCAACCATGTGTAGTTGTGAAGCAGGTTCCGTGAAAACTTCTACATTTCTTAGTTTTCCTGTCTTTCCTTAGTGTCACAATGTCTCATATGCACTTTGTGTACATCACTAACTCGGTTTATTATATAGGTAGTATTTTTCCTGTACCACGATTGGTCGAAAGACCGTCACATGATTGACTACAAAACACGATATTGACTTGAGTTTTCTGATAAATTACAATATTGACTTGGGTTACTAAAAATAGACAAGGAATCCCGTACGAAGGGGCTTCCCACGCTTTTCAGCCAGTCAGATCACTCGGAAAGATGGTACAGTGTGTGCATTAAAAGTTTATGTTAAAACCCGTTTCTCTTTCATTATATAATAAAACAATTATAGACTCTTGTAGAATTCGATATCGTTTTTATTGACCTGAGAAAAACAATATCGACCTCGCAAGCTCGGTCGGTATTGTTTTACTCAGGTCAATAAAAACCGATATCGACCTCTACAAGAGTGTATAATTGTATAATATTACTGGTATATCATGATATGACATACTATATAATATATATAACAATATTTTTGGAAAATATTGGTACACTGTGTTTTTCAAAATCATTCATATCTTCTTCTTGTTCCAAAGTTTACATAAGTATATTTTCAAAAAATGTGTGAGCTCAGTTCTGATTAAAACATTGATCAGTTTCAGCCAATGAAAGGCACTAGATGGGAGCATTAGGCAGCCAGTTCAGGATGGTTACATTCAGTAATTGAGACAACAGGCTGAGTGAAACACATTGCAGATGGGTGTATTTCATATGATCACGGAAAGAACTCAAAAACTGTGTCAAAGCTGTTTTATTTCAGTATTTCAAACAACTGGCGGAGTGATATAAACATAATTTGAGACAGTCTTTGAGTTCCATAATTATATGAAATACACCCATCTGCAATGTGCCCCACAGAGCATTAATTTGTTGGTGCCTTTCAAACAAATTAGTGTGAGACTATGACAAGGCTGCTCTGTTGGTAGAATACTTGATATATTACCACTACTGAACATTGTAGCTAGAAGTAAGAAAGTTTTCAGCACAAGCCAGGTAGTACAGCTGTAATGTGAACTGAAATGTCCAGGTAATGTTTTAATAAAGGTGTTTTGGTCTTTTTCAGAGCTGTCAATGAGGCCCCATATTCTGCCCTCAGTGGGGTGATTGTAGATGGGAGAATACCAGACAGGGTGAGTATACAGGAAGTGTGTGTTAGCAGGGGCTCAATACCAGGTTGGGTCAGATGTTGTTGACCATTACAATAACACATAAGGTCAGTTTGTGTTGGTTACGAAAATAACACACAAGGTCAGTTTGTGTTGGCCATGACAATAACACATAAGGTCAGTTTGTGTTGGCCATGATAATGACACATAAGGTCAGTTTGTGTTGGCCATGACAATAACACACAAGGTCAGTTAAAATTGTGTTGGCCATGACAATAACACATATGGTCAGGTTGTGTTGGCCATGACAATAACACATAAGGTCAGATTGTGTTGGTTACGAAAATAACACATAAGGTCAGTTTGTGTTGGCCATGATAATGACACATAAGGACAGTTTGTGTTGACCATGACAATAACACATAAGGTCAGTTTGTGTTGGCCATGATAATGACACATAAGGTCAGTTTGTGTTGACCATGACAATAACACATAAGGTCAGTTTGTGTTGGCCATGACAATAACACATAATGTCAGTTAAAATTGTGTTGGCCATGACAATAACACATAAGGTCAGATTGTGTTGGCCATGACAATAACATATAAGGTCAGTTTGTGTTGGTTACGAAAATAACACATAAGGTCAGTTTGTGTCGGCCATGATAATGACACATAAGGTCAGTTTGTGTTGACCATGACAATAACACACAAGGTCAGTTTGTGTTGGCCATGACAATAACACACAAGGTCAGTTTGTGTTGGCCATGACAATAACACATAAGGTCAGTTTGTGGTGGCCATGACAATAACACACAAGGTCAGTTTGTGGTGGCCATGACAATAACACACAAGGTCAGTTTGTGTTGGCCATGACAATAACACACAAGGTCAGTTTGTGTTGACCATGACAATAACACACAAGGTCAGTTTGTGTTGGCAATGACAATAACACATAAGGTCAGTTTGTGTTGACCATGACAATAACACACAAGGTCAGTTTGTGTTGGCCATGACAATAACACACAAGGTCAGTTTGCGTTGGCCATGACAATAACACATAAGGTCAGTTTCTGTTGGCCACGACAATAACACAGATGAGTGTAATGACACTTGATCCACTTCTACTCTATGTACACTGGGTAATCATTAAACGTGGTGGTATAACAATTTATCTTGTGTGCAACAATTCATGACTCGCAAGAAGTTAAGGGGCATACTTGTTGATGATCAAGAAACATCTTTCCTGCTCACTCTGTTTCATTTCCCTCAATATTTGAGATAAGACTGAGCCAGTAATCTTATTACATTGTCGTTAGTGTTGAGATCATTTCACCTCCGCGGCCCCTTAGGCTTGCAGCATGATGGAGGAGAAGGCGTGTGGCACTGAGGCAGCTCTCCCTCTCCCGGGACTCATTACACCATCTGCTGGTGCTGAGTGACATTATAGCCACATAACTCACCTTCAAGTGGGCTCTTTCTTTACACTCAACACAACATTTCCTATAAAGTACCAGGGACTTCAAATGGTTATATATTTACCTGATCATTCAGGATTCATTGTATGTCAATAAATAACCAAGATTGAAAGTATATTGTGAGGTATGTAACCTCAGGTCTGCATGCTTCCTGTCCATTATGTAATGTTGGGATCAGTATACTGTGCACTGTGTGGGTTCGAATCCCGGATGGGACTCAACCCCAAATAGTACTAGAATTTCTACTTTACTAAGAAAGTGTAATCCCAAATATAACATATGTTGCCTTTAGAGTTGTTAAGTAAAAGTCTAGTGGTATTTGGTATTTTTGTGTGTGAGAAACAGGGAAATTTCTCACGATATTGCGGAAATTGCTATACTCTAATATAGTGTTGGGAATTGGTTCAAATCTCAAAATTGATCATTGGTTCATTACTACCGATCAATCATTGAAAATAATTGGTTAGTGTCATTTATGAAATTTGTTAATGCACATAAAAATAAGGAAAAAAACATGTAGTTCTTTTAGGTTTTTTTTGGCCAAATTTCACATCTTTAAAGGATGACTAGTATGTTGGGAACATAAATTTCTTGGAATCTTTAAGATAAATTCAATCAGGACTTGAAACGAGATTGCAGTGCTTACGAACTCGATGATGTGTTGATGAAACTAAAACGTGTTGATAGTTGCTCAGCAATTTTAATTTTATTTCATCCATTAACATGTGAATCTTAATGTTTGTGTTTCATTTTCTCATATTGCCATGACAATAGCAACCAAATTGACATATATGTTGTGCCTTGATTCAGTAAACAATTCACAATTGCTTCTAAAAGGAGATATACAGTAAAAATCTTAAATGAAATCATTTATGAAGCATATAAAAACATGTATTTTGAAGAAGAGGGTTTTTTTTCTAAAAATAGTAAAATCAACATTTATAGCGAAAACGTGAAAAAACTACTTGTGTTCTGAAAACTACTGAGAGTTAATGGTCAGAGCTGCTATCACATGATCTGATGCCATAGTGGAGAGTACTGCTTCAGTATAGTGTCCACTGGCTAACTAGCCTTCTCCATGGCATCACCAAACAATGTAAAGTACTGGTATGCTGTTTTGTCAAATTATTTACAATGGAAAACTTCAGTGTGAATAAAAGCCTGTGTAGATGTTAACCTAAACCATAGTAATTATCACAAAACTTCATATATTTATTACCCAATTTACCAGTTCTGAGAAAGAAACATTCCAATATGTACCATTTGAAAGGCATATTGCAGTATTAACAGTATACTGGTAATACCATACAGTCCTACCATTAACACACACAAAGTTGACATTACAAGGTCAAACAGTGTTCAAATAATTGCAGACATTAGTCAGATTTAATTCCAATTATCTCATTGTTATGCATTATGTTCTATGAAAATAAGAAAATGAAAAAGATTGTTGATTTATGACTGACCCTTACTCTAACTTCTGGAAAAAGATTGTAAACCTAAAAAACAATCCCAGACTCATCACATGTAAATTTGATTGAATACTGATATCCAAAACCAACTACAGTTCAAGTCACTTTCGACTGGAAGGTGCTCTGCCAAGGTATTGCATTGATTTTTGTTGTTGTGTTAGAGGGAATAAACCTGTCGTCAGGTGGAGAAAGTCTGGCAGCTTGCCTGGAGATCAGGTATTATGTTGGGCTGGTGTAATGTCTGTCTAACATTACACAGGAAGTTGACCAACATGTGATTCACAATCAGATAAGTGTCAGTGGGCACAATGACAACATGATTAATCCATTTCATGGCAATTAATTGTGTGTTCTGTACAGGTTGTGATGATATTTACAGCTAGGTCTTCCCCTTTACTGTTCAATTACAATGAAGTTGTGAATTGCGGCCAGTTGACAGCTTGCTGGTTGTGTTCCAGCCCTGCCTTTTGTTTGGTCGGCTGATAACATTACCAGCACGACACCCGCTTCACTGACTCGTAGCTGTAGCTGCTATTGATTTCCACAAGTCTAGTATTTGTTCATCGATAAAAGTGATAAATGTCTGAGGTTTCTCAATTATGTTGGGTGTGCAGTTGTTTAAGCACATTAAGATAACACCTGATATTTCAGCCAGTGTCCCTACCACACATGGTGGACTGTAATAGAGCATGAAGATCTGGTTAGGAGATAGCACCTGACACATAACTCACATGGAGACCACATGTAGACCACACATCACTTTAATACATGGCGACCACACATCACTCACATGGCGACTACACACATCACTCACATGGAGACCACACATCACTCACATGGAGACCACACTTAATTACATGGAGACCACACATCACTCACATGGAGACCAAACATCACTTACATGGAGACCATACATCACTCACATGGAGACCGAACATCACCCACATGGAAACCACATCACCCACATGGAGACCATAAATCACTCACATGGAAACCACACATCACTCACATGGAGACCATACATCACCCACATGGAGACCATACATCACTCACATGGAAACCACACATCACCCACATGGAGACCATAAATCACTCACATGGCGACCACACATCACCCACATGGAGACCATAAATCACTCACACATCACTGAACATTGCAATGTGTTTTACAACACCTAAGAGCATTTTGAGCCATGTGAGATGTTGTAGTTGTACCTGTCTGTTGCAGCATCCAGTGGAGCCACGATGCAGGGTACGGAACCAGGTGGGTCAGACGAACCGCTGGCGCCTCCCGGAGTCCTTGTACAGCGACCTGCTGGGCAGCTCACAGGCAGTGAAGGCCATCTCTATGCCCTACAACCGTAGCATGATCAACATCATCACTGGTACGTCGCGATCATGTTCTCGACAGGAGTGGAGAGAGGTGGTCAGTTCTCACAACAAGGAGAAACAAGATAAACCTAAGTCTACCGAGACTAGATCCAAGAAAAGAAAAGTTAGCTTGAGCAGTGCCAGCCCAGATATTCTAGGAGAACTTGAAGAGAGTAGTTAGATTTTCTGGTATCAAAAGTGTCACTAAATTGTAACACCATGCTAAAAGTAGGTAGGTATTTTGAGTTCAGGATTCAAAACTGCCAGGTTTGAGATATGTAGAGGCAGTGATGTACATATATTATTGTCTTGTTGAAGTTATTGCTCAGTGCAACCTGGTCTTGTGTTATGCCATGTGTTTGTTCTGTGACTATTGGACGTACAGATGTTGGCACTCTATGGTCATGTCCTTCAGCCGAGTCTCCGAAGCTGTCCACCAACTTGGACCTATCCAAGCCCTACACATTCCGGGTCTCCAATGACAGACCACAAACGCAGCCAAAATTGATGCCATCCCAGGCATCTAGAGGATCAAAACTGCTGACTCGTGACTCTATGTCCTCATCAGTTTCCCAAACTGTGCCTGCGTCAGCTCCCAGTAGACCCCGAAGGTGGGTTGCATGTCACGTTGATTGCATGTTGTGGTGGTTGTGTCCTGTTGCTTGTGTGTGTATAGATGACTGCCGTCCTTGTGTCTCCTGCTTCAGCTCCCAGTAGACCCCGAAGGTGGGTTGCATGTCATGTTGATTGCATGTTGTGGTGGTTGTGTCCTGTTGCTTGTGTGTGTATAGATGACTGCCGTCCTTGTGTCTCCTGCTTCAGCTCCCAGTAGACCCATGTTGTGGTGGTTGTGTCCTGTTGCTTGTGTGTGTAAGGTGGGTGTGCATGTCATGTTGATTGCATGTTGTGGTGGTTGTGTCCTGTTGCTTGTGTGTGTATAGATGACTGCCGCCCTTGTGTCTCCTGCTTCAGCTCCCAGTAGACCATGTTGATTGCATGGTGTGGTTGTGTCATGTCATGTTGATTGCATGTTCTCCTGCTTCAGCTCCCAGTGGGTTGTGTCATGTTGATTGCATGTTGCGGTGGTTGTGTGCTGTTGCTTGTGTGTGTATAGATGACTGCCGTCCTTGTGTCTCCTGCTTGTTGTCTGTCATGTGCCAATGTACTGTTACATCATTGCTGTACATTGTTGCTGTACATTGTTGCTGAGCTCTCAGTATTGTCTTGGCTGCATGTCTACTGCATACATTATCACATACAGTCCAACCTTATTGTTCCAAACTTGCTTCAAGTATTCTGACAAGCAGAGTCAATTTCCGAAATCATGCATCATGTTATTGGGGATCATTATACGTAACTTTCAATGAGGATAAATATATTGTGGCAATTAAAATACATTTATTATAGGATATTGTAGGTGTATCATCGCTCTCACTGTTGCCATCAGGATCATCGTTGTCTGCGGAAATAACTGAAGACAAATATAGTCTTAATTTTGTTTTACTCATTTACATGTATTAGATTACAAAATGTGCAGGCCTTAAATTTATATACTTTGGGAATACTATTTATTTTGAACTGTCCAAGTCATCAGGGAAAATTTTGGTTTGTGTTTTCATATTCTGAAATAGAAAATGATCCTGAGACAATCAGGAAGCTGACACCTCCAAGTTAGATACAACAAGGTTCGACTGTATGTTTTACCTCTCTGAAGGTGTTGGGTGATGTGCCTTCTTGTGTTCGTTGCATGTTCCTTATGTTAAAGTTTTCATGGTCATTTTGATTGAATTTATAAATGTTTTACAACACTCTCTATGGTGGTTGTATTTAGATGAACTTTGATTGTTTCTGGTTGTGCTGTTTGTGTGACTTTGCATGCTCTCATACATTACAACACTCTCAAATCTGCTGGCTATCTTATATATTTTGTTTATCTCACATAATGTCAGCTTTCTCTTTCATTGTGTTGGTTGAATGTCAATGTCAGTGCTTTCTCTCTGATGGTGTTGGCTGCTTGTCTACTGCCTGCATTTTAACATACATTTCAACTCTTCTCTAATGTTGTTTATTGCTTGTCTACCTCCTGCATTCTCACATACAATTCATCTTTCTCTCACGGTGTTGGTCACATGTCAACTGGCTGCATTCTCACATACAATTCACATACAGCTCTCTTGCTGATGGTGTTCATAACCATGTTATCCAGTACTATGTTCTCACATGTCCTCCTCTCTAACAATACCGCTGCCAGTGCTATTACTTCCTCTTTAGTTCATTTCTACCCTCTGCATGGTGTTGGGTACGTGGTTGATGCCTGCTCCCGTGTACATGCAGCTCATTGTGCTACACTCTGTGTTGTGTATATGTTGCTTGTTAATGTTGCTTGCTGTTGTGTTGACATATGTCCATGTATAATATTGTATGACATCATATATATTCTTTGTGTCTATTGTCTTCAGCTAATTGTTTGTACATATATTTTATGTTGATAAACTGTTCATGATGACTGTTTTGTAAATGACCACCAATATAACACTTATACAACAAGAAGCCATGTCCAGGGTATTCAGACTGCAGTTAATCAGCTCCAACAGAATACTTGTTTCTATGGGTGATTTTGAAGACTGCAATTCTGATCGAAACTGTCTCACTCAGATAATGACATCAACATAGCGTATGTATCCTTCCATTGTGCATGCGTGCGTGTGTAGGGTGTGTTGGAATCTGAGAACAGAGAACCTTATTGCAAGGCTGTTATGGTCCCATAAAGCAAATGACCTTATAAGCGCCCAATCCCAAAATAGCACTGAAACTTGAATGCAGTCAACAGTGATTGGCATAAACTTTTGCTTCCATAATCTGTTTGCTGCAAAATCGTACGATGAAATGGCAAATAAATATACATTCAAAAATAACAAATTGTTTTAAATTGCATGAAAGTTAGTCAATTGTTCATACCAAATTGTCACTGTAGTTTCAGACATTGGCATGGAGAAGGGGAAAAGTGTTTTAACAAACGATCATGTAATTGTTGGTGTTTTAATGACTGTTGTAACAAGTGTATCTGCACAATAAACAGAACAGCTAAAGAGTATCGCTGAACACGGGATAGTCTCAAAACGTCTTGTTTGAAATATTTTCATCGTGACTGTCATTGTTACTGTCAACTGAAATAACAATTTGACGGACTGTTGCATGATGCAATTTGATATGAACAAATAACTAAATTTCATGCTATTTAGGGTGATTTGCTGCTTTCGAAAGTATATTTATTTGCTATTTCATCAGTAAGATTTTGCAGCAAACGGACTGTAGCCTACATAGACAGCTCTAATACTCAATAAACATTAGTTTGAACTGCAGATTGTATTGTTGTTACTGTAATAGGATGTCCATGTTAGTTAAATGTAGCTGATGTTTGCACTTATGGAAGCAGAAATATTGTTGTTACAAGCAAGGAGGCAATGTCAAGCATGGATGGAGTAAATTAGGAATAAGTTGGCCACATGGGAAGACACAACAGCTGTGAATTATTGAAACGCATAACAAAATAGCAATTTTCATCCCTGGGGAATTTGTAAAACAATACATAGATATACATCCAACATAACATGACAGTGTCATGATAATGTTCAGGTGTGATGTGTCCAGTCTGAAGGTGGTGTGTGGCATGTTACCACCTTATCTATACTTCTTCTTCCTTGGTGGTAGGCAGTCTCGGACTCTGACCTCCATCAAAGTGACTTTGGTGATGTTCTCTTGTTTTATCAAGTTTCCACATGGTTGGTTGCCTGTGTTATGTAAATGGTTCCACAGTTTCTGCTTCATTCCACTGCTCAGTTATGTAATCTGCAAATGTGTTGACCCTGGACCTGAATCCACATCTTCCCAAGCATGTACCCAAATGCCACTGATGCCATGGTGTCTCAGGTAGAGAACAAGCATGTTGCAGAAACATCTTAACACTGGCATTGGTTTCAAAGTTAGTTACCAATTTGCTGCACCTTCCTCCACTGAAAGTGGACATCTCTTCACTTATCTGTGGTATATGTCACTGATGACAGTTTGGGCAGATGTCTGTAAAACTCTTTGAGTGTTGATTACGATGCTTACAGCTTCATTCTTCATGGCATCGAAAAATTGGTGTTATGTCTGTTGTTTCTTTTTGGGAAGAAGACAAAGGGCAGCACTCACTTGCATATTTCAATTCCTCTGTGAATCTGCAAGGCTGACATTGGGGTATCTCTAATGATCTGCTTCATCTCTGACAGGAAATAATCAAACGATGTCTTGGTGTCTTCGAGAAGTGCAGTGGGACAGAACCATGCTTGTCACAATGTCATCTTTGTGTCAATGGCTGCATGACCACCTAGTGGTGAACAAGTCCAGTGGATGGGCATCTATTTCGTCTATTTCTAACACGATACCTGTAACCTTCCGTGGTTAACCTATTTATGACCACCTCATCTGTTAGGAATACAGCACAAGTTAAACCCAAGCATTCGCCAAAATGACTTATGATAAATGACTTATATACTGTGTATTATGAGTAAATATCATTAAAGTCTTAAATTAATAAAATAGTGAAAAGAGCCTGTCTCGTAAACTTAGCTCACTGACCAGAGAGATGCCCACTTAATCCCCAATGGTTTTGCCAGTCGTGCTTCAGTAGTATCTCTACCTATAACAATAGAAGCAGCTTACAGTCCCTGATCATGTAGACCACAGTGTCAGCAAATAATTACCTACATTACATAGAACTGTTGGATATGTGTTAGGGGATATATTGTAGTTATGTAAAAAGATGATTCCATCATAGAACTGTTGGATATGTGTTATGGGATATATTGTAGTTATGTTAATAGATGATTCCATCATAGAACTGTTGGATATGTGTTATGGCGGGATGTAGTACCCCGTTATGGACTGAGGTGGGGAGTTGTGTTGGTGGGATGTAGTACCCCGTTGTAGAGGGAGGTGGGGAGTTGTGTTGGCGGGATGTAGTACCCCGTTGTGGAGGGAGGTGGGGAGTTGTGTTGGCGGGATGTAGTACCCCGTTGTGGAGGGAGGTGGGGAGTTGTTTTGGCGGGATGTAGTACCCCGTTGTACAGGGAGATGGGGAGTTATGTTGGCGGGATGTAGTACCCCGTTGTGGAGGGATGTGGGGAGTTGTGTTGGCAGGATGTAGTACCCCGTTGTGGTGGGAGGTGGGGAGTTGTGTTGGTGGAATGTAGTACCCCGTTGTGGAGGGAGGTGGGGGTTGTGTTGGTGGGATGTAGTACCCCGTTGTGGAGGGAGGTGGGGAGTTGTGTTGGCAGGATGTAGTACCCCGTTGTGGAGCGAGGTGGGGAGTTGTGTTGGCAGGATGTACTACCCCGTTGTGGAGGGAGGAGGGGAGTTGTGTTGGCAGGATGTACTACCCCGTTGTGGAGGGAGGTGGGGAGTTGTGTTGGCGGGATGTAGTACCCGTTGTGGAGGGGGAGGGAGTTGTGTTGGCAGGATGTAGTACCCGTTGTGGATGTAGTGTGTTGGCAGGATGTAGTACCCGTTGTGGAGGGGGGAGTTGTGTTGGCAGGATGTAGTACCCCGTTGTGAGAGGGGAGATGGGGAGTTATGTTGGCAGGATGTAGTACCCGTTGTGGGAGGGATAATGGGGAGTTGTGTTGGCAGGATGTAGTACCCGTTGTGGTGGAGAGTGGGAGGTGTGTTGTAGCCCGTTGTGGAGGAGGAGGTGGGAGTTGTGTTGGTGGGATGTAGTACCCGTTGTGGAGGGAGGTGGGGGAGTTGTGTTGGCGGGATGTAGTACCCGTTGTGGAGCGAGGTGGGGAGGGAGTTGTGTTGGAAGGAAGATGTGTTGTGGAGGGAGGATTGTGTTGGCAGGATATAGTACCCGTTGTGGAAGGGGAGGTGGGGAGTTGTGTTGTGGGATGTAGTACCCCGTTGTGGAGGGAGGAGGGAGTTGTGTTGGCAGGATGTAGTACCCGTTGTGGAGGGAGGTGGGAGAGTTGTGTTGGCAGGATGTAGTACCCGTTGTGGAGGAGGGAGGAGGGGAGTTGTGTTGGCAGGATGTAGTACCCGTTGTGGAGGGAAGGTGGTGGGAGTTGTGTTGGCAGGGATCTGTAATAGTACCCGTTGTGGAGGGAGGTGGGGAAGTTGTGTTGGCAGGATGTAGTACCCCGTTGTGGAGAGGTGGGGAGAGTGGCAGGATGTAGTACCCAGAGTGGGAGGGAGGAGGAGTTGTGTTGGTGGGATGTAGTACCCGTTGTGGAGGCCGAGTTGTGGAGGGATGTAGTTGTGGAGAAATTGGTGTTGGGTTGATGGGATGTAGTACCCGTTGTGGGATGTGGGAGTTGGTTGGCGGGATGGTACCCCATTGTGGAGGAGGTAGGGAGTTGTGTTGGCATGTAGTACCCGTTGTGGAGCTGGGGAGTTATGTTGGCAGGATGTAGTACCCGTTCCGTTGTGGAGGGAGGTGGGGATTTGTGTTGGCAGGATGTAGTACCCGTTGTGGAGGAGGGGGAGTTGTGTTGTTAGGATGTAGTACCCTGTGTGGAGAGAGGTGGGAGTTGTGTTGGCGGGATGTAGTACCCCGTTGTGGAGGGAGGTGGGGAGTTGTGTTGGCGGGATGTAGTACCCCGTTGTGGAGGGAGGTGGGGAGTTGTGTTGGCGGGATGTAGTACCCGTTGTGGAGGAGGTGTGTGGGAGTTGTGTTGGCGGGATGTAGTACCCCGTTGTGGAGGGAGGTGGGGAGTTGTGTTGACGGGATGTAGTACCCCGTTGTGGAGGGAGGAGGGGAGTTGTGTTGGCGGGATGTAGTACCCCGTTGTGGAGGGAGGTGGGGAGTTGTGTTCCATGCCACATATGGTTCCTGGACAATGGCCTATGTTATTCATTAGAGATGCTACTCACATAGACACAGTCAAGTCTTGTTAATCTCACTTTATCCAGCACTAATGATGTGAACTGATTATATCAGTGCTATTTAAGCCCTTGATCCCACAGTCCTGCCCTCTGACTTTGTCACACCTAATTTGCAACGGACTGCTGAAATGGTTCATTATCAGTCTCATTACTCTGACATGAAGATCAGCTAGCAAGCACTCAGCCCTGTGTCTTGATGCTGCATGAGTTGGCTAGTGGCTTCACATTGCAATAGCTGCAAATAAATTTGTATAAGAATGAACAGCTAATCCATTACTTACACCAAACAGGTTCAATCACATGTTTACCGGTAGATTCTTTTGAGAAAACCACAATCTCTCAAAAGAATCAGATCTGATTGCTGACTAATGCTGCCCAAAGACCTCAGGATGTCCCTTTACAGGTCGTGTCAGAACAGCCTTATGCAACCATCAACAGAACCAATGAAGGAAGTAGACCCAGAGAGTGGACAAGAAACAAGAAAGCAGCTTCCTGGAGCTGGCCACACTTGTTTCAAACCACTGACTTCCATTCCAGACTATAATTTGAAACTGTGATTTTGGATCATTCATACAGCCCGTGTCCTTCAAGGCTGCTTCATTACAAAACACATTCCATTAATTATGCAACATAACAATATTTTTGATTACGTCATTACAAAGTACATGTGTTTTTATCATATTGTGTAGTTGTCCAAGTTTCAATCCATGAATATTGACAATACATAGTTTTTGTTTGATTAACAGGACTAAGCATGGCCATCTGTACAAGTTTTGTGTGATTTTACTTTGTCATATGCGGAACTAACAAGGCCATGAAATGTTAAACATCTACGGGCTTCCAACTCATGTCTAAATTTACAAATTATTGTCACTTATCCAATAATTTTCACTTTTAAATCATCAAATCAATCCCAACCTCCATGTCTATGATTAGCTGGCTGGTGTTAATGTATATGGTGTGAAACAGATTTGGCTTCCAGGCCGAGCAGATGTGTTTGTGTTAGAGTAAGTATGTATCATTGGAAAGATTTCTTTTCTGATGGTGTCCCCCGCCGTGATGTTGCTGGGATATTGCTAAAAGCAGCGTAAAGCCAGAAATCACTCACTCACTCACTCTTTTCTGATGCTTAACAAGATTATTTAATGTATTGAAGATGTTTATGAATGTTCACCAATCATGATTGATTTCTTGTGAGGGCTGGGATGGGTAACCCGGATACCTGGGACATGTAACCCAGATACCCGGGATGGATGGATAATGAGTTGGACCCGGGTACCTGTCTCAATACCTGAACCCGTTATGATCATGTGACTAATAGGTTAACCAATGTAATATGTTATTCTTTCATAATTATTGAGTTGTATTGTCTTTGCAGATGTAGACATATTTTACAGTCACCTGAATATAATACATGGTTAAGATACTGAAAACTCGAAATTTTTAGATGAAGAATATATTTCCATTTCTTACAAATTTGATGTCAGGAATTAACATAACGGGTATCAGGGTAGGGTAATAGGGGGTGGGGTACCTGGGTAGAAAATTTTGATCCATTCCAGCCCTAATTTCTTTTTCAATTCAACAGTCAAAGTGAAATGTCTGACCAGTTTAAAACACAATTGCAGGTACACAGATGTGTTTATGAGAGTTTCTCCATTTGGTTTAACATTGCAGTACATGAGTGTGTACTGACAGTAGTATCTACATGTAGCTGTGATCCTGACTGTATGGAGTTTACTGCAGCAGGTGTTCCTCTGACAGCTAGTCCACACACAGTAGGCTGGGAGTCACTTACGAGCCACAGCAACAATACAGGCACAATCACACCTTCCGAGGTGATCTGGACAGTCACAAAGTCACAGCCTGTTACAACAGTGTCATAGTCATCAGATCAACAGCAACAATTAATGTCATATTACATATCTTTCACACCTCGTGCTTATGAAAGGAAGTGTTTAGACAGCTACTGGGAGTCCCTTTGAAATCTGAATGTTATTGTCAGGTGCACAAGTGTGCTAGTTCTATACATGTCTCTATCAGCTGGCTGGGTGTCTATAGCAGCACACACACTGCCTACAGAGCAGGAAAACCACGTATATTGCATGTTGGACAGTGATACATTTCACAAACTGAGATCAGGGAGGTTTGAGGTCACTCCCGTGTCAATCCCACCTTGTATAATGGTGATCTTGTATTGTGACAATATGAAGAATTGATTAAGACCCAGGAGTTACTCCAGTCTCCAGTTACATCCACACTAGGGTGTTATTATTGCATGGCAATGAAGCATGACAAGCTCAGTTACATGTTCTATATCTCTACTTTAAATCACCTTTGTAGAAGCAATTAATAAGTATCTCGGTATAGATTATTGTATGAAATATAGTCTTAGTGGCCTGAAAGATAAGTAATATATGAAAGAAATATAATATAATATAATATAATCTAGAAGTCTTACAACAGTAGTTAAACAGTATATAATTATATAGTTCTACATTACTGCTGTAACTTCATTTTTAATCAATTAGATGACAAATGCCGGTAGATGGGTTTTAAATATTTATGTTAGGAAAAGAAGAACATGAATAAAAAGGAAATATATTGAATTTAAATGTTTGACCATGAATTGATAAATTATTCCTGTGAACCATGCAGGTTCAGTTTGCATTGTGTATTGTCTTAATACAAGGTTTTATACATAATCCTATACCTATTTAACAATAACATGACAGAGGGATAAATCAAGTACTACATTAATATTATGTGTTTTGGTTCTGAGGGCATACAATTTCTGGAATGAAAAAAAGAGAGGATCTGTTAAGTCTGCAAGGTACAATTCACAGTGTTACTCACCACTCTTACAGGTGCTTACAACAAACAAACATGGTACTGTTTAATCAGCTTAAACAAACTGGGAATGTGTTTTAAAAAGAATTTGTAATATGTAATTGTTACAAGGTCTAACTATGGTCTCAGCACAGGATGAATAACAAATTGCACTTGTTAGGTTTATTACTTTATGTTTAAAGGCTGTTGTTTAACCAAATACACAACCACACACAGGGTAACTCTTGATTACCTTACCTCTATTACATCTTAATATACATTCCTGTTTGGGCTGTCAATCACACTCGCAAATCTTTAGATTTTCCAAAGACATTCTATCCACTGCCAGCCTAGCTATTAGTTGTGAGGAAAACCTCATACTTGGCCTGAAATGCCACTTCCTGTGTGCCAAGTGGGCATGTCTACCACACTCCGGCACAGCGATGACTAACATAAAATCACTGCCACAGGCTAATTTGCATATCACGTGACCGGACTTTTCTCTTGTTTGTAAACAAACGTGCATATTCATAATAAGAAGAGACTGGACTCACGAAAGCTTTTCGGCGCTCTCTTCATATTGTTTTACATTGTTACATATATATTCTTCCACAACTGTGATAGTAAGGTCTATGACAGTACATATTTAGATATCAAACTGGCTGCATTGTTTGTTCTCTATCAGCTTCGATGACAGCATGTGGAGCCGTACAACCTATGTAAACAAAAGAATCGCTAGGCAAATCGAAATAGTGTTACATGTTTTTTTATATTTTCTCAGTGAAACTAAACCATTCTATTAAAGATGTTAGATGTGTAGACTCGTCAAAAATAAAAGAGTAAAAGAAATCTGTACATTATATTGAATGGACATTGCAAGAGGTGACGAATCGTCACATTTTTCTGGCCTGTGGCAGAGGTACTATGCTGGCTTGCCGCATGGAACTCTAGGTAGGAGAGTGCATGTCTACATAATATTACATCTGGTCACATTTGGTATGGTTGTATACACTCTGTAACATCAGGAAGTAGTTACAACATGATGGGCTCTCTGTAGGTACTCACCAAGTAGTAATTCAAGTCATCAAGTTCTTTTTGCAACATAAAATAATGGAATGTCAGCGTTTAATTGAGCAAAATACAAACCAATAAAAAATGTTGCACTGCTTATAGCTTTAGAGAGACAGCCTTTCCTCTTTTATTTACAGAGGGTGTCACTGCATGGGTACATGCCACTGATATTTCTTCAGTTAAGCTTGCACAAGACTGGAGCATGTCTCATTGTCTTTCAGGGCCAGAATGGCTGTTATTGTCCAATATCAGTCACATGCATCTGACCCTCTTGGGCAAACCCAATACACTATCCCTGTCAGAAGTAGAAGTGTTTTCTATTGAGACAGATTCCTGATTTCAGTCAAAACTCTGTGATAGTACATCACTGCAACTCAAAACCACAGAAAGCATAGGAAACACCAATGTATTTCATGCATGTAGAAGAGGACAAATGCTAAGGGACCAATCTCTATATAAACATACTGAAGCTTCAGAATGTACAAAGTGATGACTGAAAGTGCAGCCACTTGGAACAATGTATCCATGAAACAAGTGGTGGTGAGCTGCCAGTTGAAGAAGCCTCAGAATGCACTAATTCTTACTTCTGCTTCATACAATCCAATCTCGAGGGACTGTACTCCCTGGGACCAGGCTAGCTATTCTCGCAATGTTCGTAGCCCGACGAACATCTTAAGCTCATTCTTAACACATTGGCTACGATCAAAGTTAAGAATTCTTAGGCCTACGAATGTTTCGAGAATAAGGGCCCTGCCTACCCTTCTTACCTTCAGTCAGTGACAGGAAATGAAAGGAACATTTCAGTCCTAGAATAGATGATCACAGAAACATTAGAAGTATGTCAAATACCAGAAGCATACTTGTAAATAACTTCAAAGTCCCAAAATTGTAAGAGATATTAGTTTCTAGTAATAGTTGTATGATAATAATTGATAAGAATCTTATGACTGCCAATTATCCCCAAGGATGTAAAGTGGGAAATTTGGGAGTTGATATTATAGTTGTGGTGTTTAAAACCACCATGATTTGTCCAACATTCATCAACTCCATGAGGCATACTCCCTAACCTGACCCGTGAAGGTCCGGGGTAGAATATTGATCTTCTGTAACCCATGCTTGTCGTAAGAGACGAATGAAGGGATCGGGTGGTCAGGCTCACTGACTTGGTTGACACATGTCATCGGTTCCCAATTGCGCAGATCGATGCTCATGCTGTTGATCACTGGATTGTCTGGTCCAGACTCGATTATTTACAGACCGCCACCATATAGCTGGGATATTGCTGAGTGCGGCGTAAAACTAAACTCACTCACTCCCCAGTCTGGCCTATTTCAGCCAACTTTCTCACTGACTTATGGCATTCACTTACGTTGCCCTGGCTGTGGCATTCTTTGGATGTTGCGCTGCTCGAGGTGAGCATTGACAATTTGTGCTTTGCAAATAGGACTACAATGACCATTCCAGTAGTGCTTCCTTGCATGAGTTGAGCCAATCCACCACTAAGTCTGTCAGTGTCATGAGTTCTCAAGATGACATTGGCTTGACTTTCATTTTGACTTCACCTGACTTGCCCACACCTATTAAAGAAGTGCAAATTGAACTGGGACTCGTCTGAAAACATAAGGTGAACAGCCACAATTACCCCAACTTTCAATGTGTGAACCAATACTGTATCATGATGCACGCGGGCTGGAGATGCACTGCATGAAAATGATTTCTAATTATCTGAGTCATGAATCGTACTCAAGTGGCCTTTTTTGAAATTTACATTCGATTCATTGTTTGAGCTTGATTTTGTAGAGCCTTCCTTCAGATCAGTTAATCCTGTACTCATGTTGCTGGCCTGTTGAAGGAAGTAACTTCTTCCTGAGTTACACATGCACAACTGCATTTCATCTGAAGACTAGAGATAGACAGGCTTAAAACACCACAACAGTGTTGATGTAAAACTGCCATACATCCAGACATGGCCAGACAGTATGTGACCAGAGCTAGGATCATGTACCAAGGGTCATATTGAAACTTTTACTGATGCTGTCAACACTGGTTCTGGCTCTGGCAAGGGGTTCCAAATTCAGAATTCAATGTCTAATGATACTATACCTTAACCATATGTCCCATAATTTCATGCAAAGTGATTTAAGAATGAACCATCAATACAGATACATTGTTGCTGATGGTTCCATCTGTATGTAGCAGTGATGGATACAGGACAGCTCTATGCAGTAGGGCTCTCGCTCTCACTGTTGTACAAGGCTACACAGATCTCTATCCTTGACTCATTCATGTTTTTTTACCATTCTTGCTGAATGATTTATTCAAATCTACGCAAAGGTCATAAAAGGACATTACAAAGATGTTAAAACTACACAGAACACTAAATTTGACTTTTAAAGTGTGTTGAGACAGTTCGTATCTGTAGAGTAGATAACACCACTGAGCAGGAGAAAGAACAAGGACAGATTGCCCTGCTGGATGAGAATGTGTCCGTGTGTCTGCCATCATGTGTCACAGCCTGTGTCCAGAGTTTTGGAATGTGTACATGCAAAGTCTAATAATTAATTTGTCATTAAAAATGTCTTTTGTGTAACATCTGTCACTGTGTGACGCCAAACCAGTATTTATTTAAACTGATTCCCAAAGATTCCTAGATGAACCGAGCAATGAAGCCAAAGAGAACAGCACACACAGCAGGGAAGATACAGTGTCTGTTTTATTGGCCCTGTCTTAGATACTTGATTGTTAATCTTCAAGTGACTGTGCATCACTAACCACAAGTTTGCAGGGTTTTACGCAACACACAAAGGTGCGTCCAGTACTCACAAATGTAGAGAATGGCCGTAGAAGAAAAATTCCAAACGGACGCACAATATTATCCATTGTACCCACAACACATTTATGACTTTGTAAGGTGTTTGGTTGTTTCTTTCTGAGCAGTTACGTGCATCATTTCATCCCTCAGTCCACATGACCAATGAGTCATTACAGGCTCTAAAGATTGTATCAAAACCTACAGTTCTCTACACAGTTACTTCACAAAACCCTTGTTTTGCCCACACTTAGGACCCTTAAAATACCAATTAGGGGCCCCTGGGACCCCCATGTTTGTGAGTCCAGGTAAAACCCTGGGTTTGTGTGACCAGATGACTTACAGATGGTCATGATGTATTTACTGTTGTTGGTGTTAAACAACATTCCTCCACTCCGGATTGTTTGGATAAATTATACAGTATGTTCAGGGAATATAGAGCAAATGTGTCATCATGAGAAAGAAGCCATCAAATAAATGAATCACCTTTGTTCCACGGCTACTGAGACTTGGTTCAGAGTGAGGACGACAAGAACACAGTCTCAGATATGTATGTTTGTGTTTTCAGTATACCGTCCACTGTCCGTCCACTTCGGACATTCACGCCAAAGAATGCGTGTCCGGTCACCCCAAAAGATGTGTTTCTGTACCACTCCAAGAAGAACATGAGCTTTGTGGGACCAGGTGAGGCGTCAGTCAGGGTGACAGCTCTGTTGATTGGTGTGTAGTAGTATACTTGTAGAAGTAACCAGGAGTAGGTTGATCAGGTAATAACCAATAGCTGTTAGTCTACAGCTGAAGGGAGGTAACTCTTGATAACGAGACGCTGAAGAAGCAGTAAAATCTCCAGAAATATACCCGTATGACAGGAATTTATTGACATCAGTTTCGTTATTTTGAGGAATATTACGTTTTGGATCCTATCCAAGGACTAAGCATATGCTCGGAAATGTTGAGTTTTTCATAATAAAGAAGTTGGCGCCCATAAAATCCTTCCCTTGTGTGTATCCATTCTAAATGCCATTCAAAGACTATAGGAATATAGTTAGTCTTCCCATCAGTGCTGCATCCTATATCCAGCAGTATGTGTGTCATCTATATATGTGTGTGCCCTAACCCTGCATGTCCAGCGTTGTTCACATCTTAGCATGGATACTGGGGCCAGGGGGTTCAAAATCCAGTATTGTAAAACTGCTAAAATACTCTAGAATACTTCAATATAGTCATTGAGTCATTCTAAAAGGCCAGAAGGCCTAACTTTGTCACTATGGAATTCTTTACCCTCATCCAGACACACCTGTACAGTTTCCAACCCCCACCCTCATCCAGACACCCCTGTACAGTTTCCAACCCCTACCCTCAGCTAGACACACCTGTACATTTTCCAACCCCTACCCTCAGCTAGACACACCTGTACAGTTTCCAACCCCTACCCTCAGGTAAACAAACCTGTACAGTTTCCAGCCCCTACCCTCAGCTAGACGCACATGTACAGTTTCCAACCCCCCACCCTCAGCTAGACACCCCTGTACAGTTTCCAACCCCCACCCTCAGCTAGACACACCTGCACATTTTCCAACCCCTACCTCAGCTAGACACACCTGTACAGTTTCCAACCCCTACACTCAGGTAAACAAACCTGTACAAGCCCCTACCCCCTCAGCTAGACAGCACATGTACAGTTTCCAGCCCCTACCCTCAGGTAAACAAACCTGTACAGTTTCCAGCCCCTACCCTCAGCTAGACGCACATGTACAGTTTCCAACCCCCAACCCTCAGCTAGACACCCCTGTACAGTTTCCAACCCCTACCCTCAGCTAGACACACCTGTACAGTTTCCAAACTCTACCCTCAGCTAGACACCCCTGTACAGTTTCCAACCCCACCCTCAGCAAGACACACCTGTACAGTTTCCAACTCCTACCCTCAGCTAGACACACCGGTACAGTTTCCAACCTCTACCCTCAGCTAGACACAACTGTATAGTTTCCAAACTCTACCCTCAGCTAGACACACCTGTACAGTTTCCAACCCCTACCCTCAGCTAGACACACCTGTACAGTTTCCAAACTCTACCCTCAGCTAGACACACCTGTACAGTTTCTAACCCCTACCCTCAGCTAGACACACCTGTACAGTTTCCAACCCCTACCCTCAGTTAGACGCACCGGTACAGTTTCCAACCTCTACCCTCAGCTAGACTCACCGGTACAGTTTCTAACCCTTACCCTCAGCTAGACGCACCGGTACAGTTTCCAACCCCTACCCTCAGCTAGACACACCTGTATAGTTTCCAACCCCTAACCACAGCTAGACTCACCGGTACAGTTTCCAACCCCTACCCTCAGCTAGACACACCTGTACAGTTTCCAACCCCACCCTCAGCTACACACACCTGTACAGTTTCCAACTCCTACCCTCAGCTTTATACACCTATACAACCCCTACTCACAGCTAGATACACCTATACAACCCAGAACCTCAGCTAGACACACCTATACAACCCCTAACCTCAGCTAGACACACCTATACAACCCCTAACCTCAGCTTGACACACCTATACAACCCCTACTCACAGCTGGATACACCTATACAACCCCGAACCTCAGCTAGACACATCTATACAACCCGAACCTCAGCTAAACACACCTATACAACCCCGAACCGCAGCTTAAGAGGCTGTATCAGCTCTGTCATTTGGAGCAATAAGTAGTTTACTTCAATGCAATGTAATAATGAAAAATGATGTTGTTATAACGAAATCCCTGAAAATTTTGATTACTTTTAGAATGACCCTGATGTTAGTAGATAATTAAAAACACATTGGTTTTGTGGACATATATGAAAGCTTTTTTTGTTGTATTGATGACACTCATCGAACACATTGTTTTGGACAAGTTATCATTGCAGTTCAAAAGTTAATTATTTTTCCTTATCCTGACTCATGTATTATTGCTTGTCTCCTTCCTTTCCCGAGCGTTAGTGGAACACTTATATCTCCTTTTTGAAGCTCCCTTAAAAAAATCAGACGTAAAATCACTACTCACCACGAGTTGTCTCCCTCTCCGTTTTGGCGGGAAAACGGCGCCACCCGTCTTCCCACTCTTCACTCTCTCCTTCTTCGCCCTAGTGGACAGTTGGGAGAGCACCTCTGTCTCCAACACGGCACTATATCCTTTGATAACTTAGTTATTACCCTATAAGTTACCTTTATAAGGTTTCAGGGTGTATCCTTCTACAATATGGTTTGAAATTTATTAGCAAATTTGACTGTTTATTCACGGTTTCACGTGATTGTTCAGTTTGTTTACATTTCATGAAAACCTGTTTTGTTGTAGGTTTAGGTTCTCTGCTGCAGACCCGCATTATTGTGCCCTAGTTGCACAACAATATGTACTTCCAGTTCTCGCTGTAAATTATGTCAGCAACTAACAAAAATTGAATTTAATAATTATTATTTCTCTGTACTTAGAAACGTGCTAAGGATAAATCCAGGCGGCTGTTACAAGTCATGTCTAAACCAGCTGAGTCCCCTTGAGAGCTGTCTGTCGTTGTCAGACGACATACTTCCATCCAGTGACCTGCCGGAGGCGTCTTCAGAAGATGGGCGTGGGATGAAGTCCGCCAATACGTCGAAGATAAGATCTTCTACGTAGGACAACTCCTCAACCCATACGAAGAAGAAGAGGCCATCTTCGTCGCAGAAGAAGCCTTACACCCCTAAGGCTTCAACGAGATCTACTGGGAGCTCTTCACAGACTACAAGGACCTTCTCTGCCGAGATCGTCCCGATGGAAGAAATAGGCTTGTACGAAGAACCGCCTATCCTCATCCCAGAGATACTGCATAAGAAGAAGACGCAGGCCTCAGCAACGGTAACGTCAGCACAGTCTGAGTTACCTTCTACACTGGCAGCAGGGACCCATGAGGTACAGCGATCCCTGGACCATATCGCTACCCTCTCAGATGCGTCATCTCTACAGTCGTCGCAGACATTCAACTTCGGGACCTTCATGCAGCAATTCTCCCAACAGATGATGGACCTGATGGAGAAGCGCTTCGCGCAGGAAAGGACCTTGCATGATAGTCAGGCAGCCGCCTCTCATGCTCAAGTCAGGACCAGTGCTGCACGAAGGACCCCGCACCGGTGGTGCATCTGAGATATCTACAAGATGTTCTAGCTCTAGGACTAAGAGCAGACCTACCCTGCACGACGTCAATGAACCTGCGCGAAGGAAGGGACATTCATCCGACCAAAATAGATCGTCATCTGATGATGAAGCTAATGAAGAGCCTTCGCGCAGGCTACCTACATCACAGAGAGGCTTACACCTCCAAGAAGATACAGAGAGACGTCTCAGGACTCAGACCCTCAACAAAATCTCTCACCTGCGCCGAGGTCGTCAGATAGATCATCAAGAATGTCACCATCACCATGCAGGTCATCACGGGATTCACCACATAGGAATATATTGCCTTCGCGAAGAAGGCAACCCCGGTTCACGTAGGCGGCTCACCTCCACGCAGGTCGCCATACAGATCTCCTCTTAGAACTACACATAGTTCTACGTGCGCATCTCCACACAGATTGCCACGCAGATCTCCATGCAGGAGGATACTCAACGATCATATCCAACTGGACATGATACAGAGGGCGATGGCGGAATCATATTTTCGGACTCAGAAATAAAATATTGGATGGCTAATGGACTGGACCTAAGCGTCACCCGCTAAAGAAAAGAATGAAGCATTTACGTACCTAATGAAGGACGATGATGTAGACACAATCACCCTACATCCAACTGACCCGGTCTCGGACGTACCTGAGGACCTTGACGTTGCCTTCAAGAAGGCAACAAAGTTCCAGTCTCCAAATATCCCACAGTTCAACGTAAAAAGCTGCAACACTCTCAGATGTGTCACTACATCTGCAGTCATCGCAGACCTTCAACATGGGTATTTTTATGCAGCAAATGATGGACCTAATGGACGGTTCGCGCCTTGCCTAAAGGACGAAGCTGCGGGAGGTAATCGGCATGAAGAAATGTGTGAAGGATCAGTCATGCTCTGCAGTTTCGACGATTAATATACTCGTCATTGGACCATCCCACTTCACCCTCAGACCTTGATCTTCGTTGTGAGCCTATACGAAGGAACTCTTCAGCATGGAGGAAGAGATCTTCGCCTGCGCAAAGACAGAGGGACACGTGTTGAAGTTCAAGAGGGGTACTCTTGTCCGAATTCATCACCTGCGCAGATCTTCAGACTGAATCCAGGATGGGATTCACATCATTGAGAAATTTTAGATAGATATATCTACATCAGAAGATAATAACGGGACTCATGTCCATATAGAGATCTTCACTTGCGTACAGATCTTCAGGTATTCACATTGGCGTGGTCCAGCACAGCCTTGCTAAGGCTATGAAGTTACAAAGTCAACATATTCCCAACGTCAGAGCTTGGGAATTCCCGCTACTTTACATGGGACCCTGCATAAAGGCTCCAGAGATTGATGTAAACTACAAGATCATCAACGACTCCCTTTGTAGAACTTACAACAAAGTTGAGCATCAACTCTACAAGGACCGGTGTGTTTCAACACAGAGAGGGTATTTTACGACGCTTCATTGAGATGGAGGAATGCAGTCTACAAGTGGCAGCGCTGAGGAGGTGTAGACTTCAGCTGATCATCTGAATAAAAGGACGACTGCATTATCTTCAGGTCTGAAGTAACAGTCACAGCAGCCAGGAAAACAGCCTACCTACATCGGTATTACGCGGCGAAATCTTTCGCGCGTTTACCATGCAACCCTCTATACACGTTGCCACTTGTATAACTCTGTAAGGCTACGGACAAGACCAAGTGTTGATAAGATATCAACGACTGCACAAGATTCTATAAGGACCTTTTTTTTCTGCTACACCGGTGACGTCACATCGCGGGAAGCTAAAGGAATCATTTTGATTGGTCCATGAGAGTCACGCCCTGCGCAGAAGTCGGACGTAGTTCACATGTCAGGGAATTGTTTACAAGTGACAACAACCTTTCAACGTGGGAGGAAGGCCTCAATTACAGTCCAGTTAGACGGGAACTACGTGATTCGGCTGTCTTCACGGGGTTAGAGACCTTCCCTGTCAGCATTGAAGACGGTTCATCAGGCGAATTGCAGCAACATACGTTTGACGGACTTTTGGTTACGGCAGCCAGTCTACTTTATATAGACTTCACAACGATGGCAGTCACAGAGTCGGACATTGCTTCGTTTCCCTTACGGACATGGCAAGGGTTTCACGATTGTTGGATCTAGATACAAGCCATTGTATCTCAAGCACTACTCTCTCCGTTATTACTACAAAGTTGGCAGAGCCTACTCAGTCCTCAAGTCGGAACTACAGCCTACAGAGGACCGTTGGCTAAAGATACAACAGATGGTATCGCAAGCTCTACTCTCTCTGTGGCCACTCCGACAGTGGCAGAGTCTGTTGGGTCTCCTCACGTCAGCACAGGATATGACGCGCAGAGGGAGATTACAATTACGCCCACTACAGGTCTTCGTAATTGCACATCTGGACGATCCAGACCCCTTCGGACTCCCGGACAGACTAAAACCATATCTGCTATGGTGGAATCAGAGATCGAATGTTTGCGGAGGCACCTACTTAGCAGAGCCAGAGTGCAAAACGCATCTCTATGTGGACGCATCTCTCCAAGGATGGGGAGCACACCTCGACAACGAAGTGTCAGCTGGGAAATGGATGTTACAAGAGAAAGATCTGCATATCAACATGCTAGAAATGAAAGCAGTGATAAACGCCATACTCCACTGGACCAGCATTCTAAAGAATGCTCATCCAACGGTACACACGGACAACTCCACAGTGGCGTTCTACATAAACAAACAAGGATCAACAAGGTCGGCGAACCTTCTGAACCTTTGCTTTCATCTGTTCAGCATAACAGACAATCTGAACATCCACATTAAAGCATGCCACATTCCAGGAGCCAAGAATGTGATAGCAGACGCACTATCTCGTCCAACTCAGCCATCCCCAACAGAATGGATGATACATCCAAAACTCTTCAAACAGATCATACAAGAGATAGGAACGCCACTAATAGACTTGTTTGCCACAAGATTCAACAATCAACTGGTAACATTCGTCTCTCCAATACCAGATCCACGAGCATGGGCAACAGATGCTCTAAGCATCTTTTGGGAAGGACTAAACGCTTACGCGTTACCGCAACCAGCTCTAATACCGAAAGTGTTGCAGAAAATCATGCAGACGAGGAACCTGCAACTGATTTTGATCACGCCTTACTGGCCAGCGAGAATATGGTTCCCCATTCTCATACAAGAACTAGGACCGCCTCAACTGCAACTACCAGAGTGGATGAACTTGCTAGTACATCCACACACAAAGCAAGCACACGGCAACCCCAAAGTGTTCCGCCTACACGCATGGACCGTATCAAGGCGTGCTTGAATAAGAGAGGATATTCCGCCAGGGCAGCTAAAGCGGTCACGCTAGCTTTACGCAAATCAACACGCAACTTGTACGACGACAAGTGGCGAAGCTTTGAGACCTACGCTTTGAAAACAGGCTTCACAGCCATGAAAGCAACACACCCTCAAGTGGCGGACTATCTTTGTCACCTAAGACAAACGAAGTGGTAAAAAGGGTCAACACTCTCAACATACCTAGCGGGCATTGAGCTCAGTTATCACTATGAGGACGAGTGTAAAACTGACTAAGGTACCAGAGTTACTGGCCTTACTACGCTCTTTTAAACTGGAGGACCAACAAGATTTAAAGATTTAAAGCTCCGGCTTGGGACCTCAACATAGTTCTACGGCATCTCACCAGTGACGCTTATGAACCATTAGATAGGGCATCTTTTGAGTTCTTGACACAGAAAACTCTATTCCTGATTGCCTTAGCAGCAGCAGCAAGGATGTCGGAAATACATGCTCTAGACCTTGAAAGGACACGATTTGATGAAAATCGAAACATCGTACATATGGGACTGAGATGGGACTTTATAGCAAAGAATCAACTGCCAGGTCAACCGGACAGACAATTCCACATCCCAGCATTATCATCAGTCCTTGGGCCACAGGATACACAAGACCTATCCTTGTGCCCAGTAAGAGCATTAAAAGTCTACCTACAAAGGTCTAGGACCAGGAGACGAAAATTCAAGCGTCTTTTTATCCCTATATCGGCAGAGACACAGACTGAGATCTCTCGCACTACGATATCAATATGGATGAGAACTGTCATTCTCTACGGGCCTACAAAGCAGCAGGACTTGATCCTCCACGAGCCTCAATCCACATGAAATTAGAGCTCTGGCGTCAACACTCGCTCTACATGGAAACTGCTCTATCACGACGATAAAGGAGGGCTGCTTCTGAAAATCGGACATGGTGTTTGCCAAGCACTACCTGAGAGACATCGCCACTGAGGAGGTCTCCGGCATTCACCATTTCGGCCCACTTGTTGTAGCACAACAACTGACAGTTCCACAGAGGCGCTGAGACAGAGTCTCTCGCCTTTTTATCACATGACTTGCAAAAGCCAACACTCAGGAGAGTTACAGCTTTAGAGTCCATATGCACGTCTAAGACAGACTAGCATGACTGATAAGACCCAGTACTTGTAAGGACATACTCGTACATAAGAAGGGTCGCTTCTCCACTTGATGCATGCATCAAGAGATGGAGTTGTTAAAATCCACATATAATGTTAACAGAAGCAAGGACCAAAAGTTGACAATTGTGGTCCCCCCATCAGAGAAAGCTGGAAGTAAGGGTTACAGCAGCAGCAGAGCCTAGCAGTAAATTGAAGTGCTACCAGGAAGTTCCCATAGGGGGGTATGCAAGACGTAAATCACCAAATTGGAATCCAGAAGTGGCTCGACCCACCACCAAATCCGTCGGATTCTACAAGCAATAATACATGAGTCAGGAGAAGGAAAAATATGTAATTTTCTGAGTAAAATTGATATTTTATAATTATCCTGACTCATGAGGTAAGCCCTCCCAACCTCCCCGCTAGGCACTTTGGATTTCCCAGCAAATCTAAGTGTTGGGCTTGCAATTTGGAGAGAGTGAAGAGTGGGAAGACGGGTGGCGCCGTTTTCCCGCCAAAACGGAGAGGGAGACAACTCGTGGTGAGTAGTGATTTTACGTATGCTTTTTTTAAGGGAGCTTCAAAAAGGAGATACAAGTGTTCCACTAACGTTTGGGAAAGGAAGGAGACAAGCAATAATACATGAGTCAGGATAAGTATACAATATCAATTTTACTCAGAAAATTCCATATTTGTCAAACTTTTTAGCATGAGAGCTGTTGATTTACATTTTCAATGCAAGACTTGTTTCCTGAAACCTAACTGTTGATACAATTCCATATGACAGATGAACAGCCATTAGAGTGTGGTGAGTGCATTATACCTCTGTTACTCCTGTCCTATTGTAGTATTGTAGTTACCTCCCCTTCTCTAACTCTCCCACGTGCTGTGTGGTGAACATGCCACGAGCAGGCTCTGATCACTTCTTTGTGTCCAGAAACAAGTGTTGACAAGGAACTAACTCATTCCCTCTTTCCTGGTCTCTGTAATTTGAGATCATGAGAACCACAGAAATGCTTCCCTGAGTTCATGGAGATTTTTTCCGGGGAAAGTCAGGCTCAGAAAAGGTAACTGCCAGTCACTTGACAGGTCATCTCCAAATGTTGTAAAACATTGTACTGACAAGCCTTCCTGTTGATCAAGCATCAGTATTTGCATAAAAATCTACTTATCATGTACAACCAAATGTTTGGATCTAAGTGAGAACAATATTGTCTCCTTATTAATATTGTCTCCAACAACTGTCAACAAACAGCCTGAAGTACACATGTTAAAAAAATTGTTTATTTCTTTTATATATATACACATATATATATTAATTTTTATTTTTATTTATTTTTATTTTATTTATTTATATATTTTTTTTGGGGGGGTCTATTGTTTTACTTTTTGGGCATGATCAGGTATTTCATCATCCACACATGTTCAACCACACAGCACAGTTGAGTCTGCGTGCTAAAGTCTGCATGGGATGAGGGGCATGGATAGAAGACAGACTCTGCATCTTGCAACCTCTTTCTCTTCCTCTTTGATTTTCCCATTCTATAAATATAGTCACTGAAACAAGTTTAGATGTTGTATATTGCTGACACAGCTGATGTTAATGTGCATGTAATATGTTTCACTGACACTTGGATTCCACGCAACATTCAAATGTACAATTTCTAGATTTTCTTTCTGTAAGCATGCCCAAATGTGTAGTCTTGTCTCCGAATCATATCTTACAACAGTCTGACAAATCTTTGCTCAGCTATTTTTAAGACTATTATTTTCAGTTGTGACACAGGTGAGTTGTTCTACTTCTTTGACATGGTATTAACCGTCTGCCATATGAAACTACATTCACATGGATAATTCTAACAATGGTGTATTGAAATATTTGGTGTCTGATTTATGTGTTCCAGATCAAGTGCCTTGTTGCTGTATTTTAGTATCTATATCTTGGGAACCTAGATATTTATTGTATTAATTCCTTCAATATAAGGTGTAGTAACCTTCTCCTTCCTTCTGTATTCATGGGCTGGGGAGGTAAAGAGCATTTTCTGCCTTATGCTGGGTGTTTTCAAACCTGTGAATAGAACAGACTTCACTTATTCTCAGCTGAAAGAATATCTTGTAAAACAGAACCTTCTTTCAGACGTGATCCTAGAGTGCCTTGGTCTCAACTGGGAGCTTCACCGGCCATTTCTCCAGAAATCCGGGACCCTAGCCACTTTGCTCCACTCTGCCACAGACCCCTCTTCCCAGAAGTACTATCGCAGCTCTGCCTCTGAGACCCTTGATAACTACATAAAAAAGAGTGAATTCTACAGCAACGAATACCGCGACATCAGTCAGCGACTCAGTGTTGTGGATGATGCTCCAGAAGAGAAGAAGGGCATTGGACATCCTGCTCACACATCACAGCAGAGGACGGGGACAGTGGCCACAATAACACTGGACATAAGTGATGCACTGGTCACAAAGAGAGGTGGGTGTTTGTTGTTAGAATCATGGAGCTATTACAGGTTTAAGTCTGTGTTGAAGTATAGTAGTTATGATAATCTTAGTGTGAAGATTGCTTTGTGACTGTGGTCATAAAGAGAACGGATGGGAAGGGGGTACCTGGGATGGTATTGTTGGACATTGATGATGCTCTGGGTGGATGAATGAGAGGTGGTTTTCTTTTAACTTGAGACTTGATTCCTTCTTTTGACATTTCAATCAAACAAGGCCATAATTGTTGGTGGTAAAATAATGAATTGTATTGCAGCTGTGGCTGTTGCCCTTGGCAACCTGTACCATGATGAACTGGAGGTGGATGTTGATGACGTGGCTGGAGTGCTGGTTGTTGCTTCAATCCTCGACTTCAAATCCCTTGTTGATGGGTCAGTAATATTAGGTTACACCAGGAGCTTTTTTCTGGTTTTGTCTTTCAGGCAGAAACATGCTAATTGCTACAAATACATCCCTGTAACACTTGATTGCCTTCTTCTAGAAACTCCCCTATATTGTAAAGGACCTGATACTTGCTAGTATGCTCTGTCCCTTTGAGATCCAGGATATCTGAAGACAACGCATGTCTATGAGTTATCTTTTCTACTCTTACCTGAGGTTGGTTGTCGTGAAAACGGAAATATGACTTACTACATTACGGGGGGCTAATGCCTCAAATGGTGGACTATAGTTAAATAACTTCCGGTATGTTGTTATATCCAGTCAAGGATGCAACTTCATTTTCACAAATGAATGGACAGGATTTAGACCTGAAATGACATCCTCATGAGGTCATCAGAAGTACCATTAACTGGAAATGACATCAAAGTCCACCATTATACTAACTACAGCAGTAAGAAGGATCCAGAAGTAATGTCACAATTAGAACCAGGCTAGCTATTCTCGAAATGTTTGTAGCCCTACGAACTTCTTAAACCCATTGTTAACAAATTAGCTACGATCAAAGTTAAGAATTCTTAGGGCTACGAGAGTTTAGAGAATAAGGGTCCAGTGGCTATATGCATATGTCGGGCGTAAATTCTAGTCCGGGCGTAAGTAAAATGTGCACCCGGCCGTAACGTTAAACTGGTGTGCATATGTTTGACATAGCTAAAGTTACGCCTTTAGAAATATACGACGACCTTGATCTGTACAGAAGATTTAGATTCAGGAGAATTGACGTTTTCAAGATACTGGATACAGTCAGAGGTGATATTGATTATGGCAATTCCACCACATATTATTGGGTTTTCTCAGTGTTCTTTGGCTTTCCATGATCACGACTGAAACAGATGTGCCGCGAAAATGTTTCACGCCTTTTCCCGATAGTTTAAAAAGTTTGAAAATAAAAAAATAGCACACTGCGCCTTGACGTAAATCCATTAAGTCAGGCGTAGTAACACCTAGGCTTGCACGACATTGTGCATGAGCAGGGCGCTGCTAAGCCCGACGTAGTGTGTTACGCCTGACGTTGGCTACGCCCGACATGTGTGTGCAGCCACAGGTCTAATTGTTTTATTGGTTAACAAATAAACGCTAAACCTGTGGACTCAGAAACAAGTTTCAGGAAAAAGGCTATCAATTGTTAGAGGTAGTGTTAAGAATTATTATCATCGTCAGTGAACGTGTAAGGTGCTCCCCACCTGGAGAGATAAGCTGGTACAAGGTGGTTGTGTGTTGCAGGTGTTGTGACATCATGTTGAAGTCCATCAGCTCCAAGACTGTATGTACATATCACCACACTGCCTCGCAGGTGAGTCACTGGAACATCCCAAACTGTTACATCAATCACAGCAGTTCCACAGTAGACACTTGTAAAGGAAACAGTTGAAAATGTATTTGACTATTACTTGCGTCACCTTGACCGATGCCATGTGATGTTTCAGTACAACCAGGACCATGTGGTAGGGGCTTGTGAGAGATGGCTGGAGCTTAATCTCATCCCACAGGTTAGAGTTGTCTCCCTTGACCTTGTTGACACATTGACAAACTACAGGGAAACTTTTTTTAAATGGAAGCTGATGACATCAGTGAAACAGTTTGCTATTGACAGATTCAGTTGTAGTGGACAGCAGTTTTATGAAACAAATTTTAACATCACACATTGTTTGACAGATTAGTCAAGATTTTTATATGCATACAAGATAAACCAAAATACAGAAACTCAGTACTGTCCACTGCTGTGTATGCAATCATTAGGTGCCAATATTAGCCAGTATCAATATTTTTGTAGTACATGTATTGTTGTTTGGCTGTTCCTGAATTAAAGATAATAGTAAAAGTATCATCATTTGTTCTAGATGTTTGGTAAATGTTTTTAGGGTATTTTAATAGAGACAAAAGTATATTGAGATATAGCTTCGTTTGAATAAGCTCCTTTGCCGTTGTGAGAAATGAGTAGCAGCATTTAGTTGGGTATACTCCAGCTGGAAAGAGAGGTTGGTCAAGTTTGTATGTCTCACTTTCAGTTAGCCTGTCAAATACAGCTGAGAGATATGGCAGCCGATCTACTGCAGAGAATACTGAAATCTAACAGGTAGGCCTGTCATACAGACCCTGAAACAAATATATCCAAGAAAGCCCATGCAAGTCTAGAATATGTGGCAAGTCTAGATTTCCACAGTTTCAGGAAATGATGGAAGACTCAGGGATGCTTTGCATTATATTTTATTGTTTTTATTATGAACTGTTTTATCTGTAAAATATGTTCATTTCGGAGAGTTAGTGAGTGAGTGAGTTCCAGTTATGTGGCGCTGTTAGTCTATACATAGGGTGTACAACAGATGGGTTCTACTACATTATAAGTTGTTCACTGGTCACGAGGGGGGCATGGGTTGATGTACCCTTGATGTTTGTTTATGTTCCCTGAGCCCGAACCGATGGGCCCCGAGGGACCAGTGAACAACGTATTTATCTTACAGAACACCTTAATGTTAATTTTGAATTGTTTGAAACACGGGTACAAATCTTTAAGTAGCCATCGCCAGATTTTGCTGACAAGAAAAACAGATTTAGAGTTATCTCCCTTCCATCGATTTGCATTCGCAAAACATCGGTAATTTCCGTACATCATACGTGATTCAATGTTATTCGAGATAAAGAATTACTACCACGAAGTACCAAATGAGTTGCCATTGACAGCGGGGTACATTGAAATGTTACTCACTTGTAAGCGGGGTACATTGAAAATAATAGAAGAGTGCTCAGCCAATCAGAAAGTGTCATTTATGTGTGACGTAAGATAAGTGTATTTGTTTGTTCATATCAGTGTAATAGAGTTAAATAATTAATACACCGTGAATTTGTATTAAATAGGTAATAATATTAACAACTGCTCAAAATATTTATCATTGGTTTTTCCCTACCATACATTTTTCACCCATCTGCTGTGTTTCTATGTTTTGAAAAGGTAGTCACAGCATCTTTCTTATAGCAGCAAAGCATATACAGTGAAGCCCCGTTAGTCCGGACTCCGATAATCCGGATGTCTCGCCTCCCGGGCGATTTCAGCTTGTTACCAATCTATGCCTATATAATTTTGTTACCAATCTATTCGGTTTCCGATAAAGTAGCTGTCACCAATCAGTAAAATAAACAGTAAATTGCTTCACAGTCTGGACGCTGTAAGTCGTGTTCACGAACCGTAACAACACCTCCCGGCGATGTTTACTTAATTAACTGGCCAACTGGGTTGTTGTTTTAATTAGACATTAAAAGCTCCTGACTGAAGATACTATACATTTACACTTTGATTGACACCACAATACAAAGGCGTGGATGACAAGTGAGCTGTTTTGTGATTGGTTAATGTACTTTGACAGACAGATGCGGTTACGTGGACTTAAAGTGATTTTGCTTTACGACAATGCTGCAAGTCACAAGTGTGCTTCGCTAACTTTGCAAAATGTGACCAAATACCACGTCTCATATTCAACCGATGGATGCAGGAATAATTCGGACATTCAAGGCATACTACAATAGATCGCTTGTTAGACATTACCTCACCTGTGCTGAGGAAGGACGAGATCAGACACGCCGGATCAACATGCGGATGTCACTCGGTAAAATTATTGATGTGATGAATTAAGCTTTACATTAAATGCTTATTTGTTTTATCCAGATTCGTGTCGTTTTTGTAATAGTTAGGGAAGCAACTTGGGTCTTGATTCAGTAGTCCGGACTATTCACAATCCGGACGAATTTACTGAGAAACGCAACCGTCCGGATTAACGAGGCTTCACTGTATATGTGGGATTTATTAAAGATTTTACTAAACGTTCCCCTTAACAGATGCATACTTAACACTGAGATTCTGATAACCATCGACAGATCATACCAGTTATCTGCTGTGTTACAAGAAAATAATATTGTTGTTGTTCTTTTATGTTTTGATTACCATATTAATGTTCTCACAAAATCTATAGAAAATGTATCAATGTTTTTATTCCTATTCCAATAATTCATGAAACAGTGATAGGTATTTCTCTGGTTTCAATATCAAAATCACAGTTCCTGTATCATCACAGTCCATGGTGTCGTGAAATCACACCAAGAATGGTTTGTACAAGTGGAGTAGGATATTTGTGTGGTGATTATAAAGCTGACTGTAGGTACATGTACCTAAGATTGATTGTGGCTAAGATTGCTCTGTGCAAGTCGACCCTGCACAAAAAGTTTGAATGTTGACTACGGTGAGTGATGTTGTTGCAGATTGTTTGTGTACAACGAGTACAGCGTGTACAAGACGCTGGTGTACTGGCTGTTCCTGCAGGTGAACCCCGACATCCAGCTCATGCCGTCACACAGCACAGTACTGGCATTCTTCAATAGGTAATGCATCAACATCGCTGAAACTGATTGTGTATAGGACCTATTGCTGATTCATTACTAACCGAATCTTGGTTCAACTGTTACCACCTAGTTTTAGATGGCAGGTTATAGATGACCACAGTGATATTATCCCTAAGTAGTAAATATTCCAGCCTTTTTTAATCTGGACCCAGTTGACCAGTTGCAGCGAACATAAGCATTAATGACCACTCATTGTAACCATCCAATCCTTAGTAAGCAGCACATTATTCTAGAGGCTACCCATACATTAATCACTAAATTTGTCCAGCCTGTTCTAAAACACCAGTAAAGACTTAAGAATTTGTTTTATTACTCGTCTGTGGGAGATACTGCACTGTAATATTTACAGCAATATTACACTAGTGTAATACTGCTAGATGTATGAAGTCACAATGCTAATACCTCTGTCACAATGGTATTAGACGTTGTTTGACTCACGGAAAGCTGAGAGTCATCACCCTGTAGGTAGTTTCTATCAATTTATGTTGGAGAGTAATAAACAGAATACTAAAATCACTTCCTTGAAATACCATTTTTATTAAACTTGTGAAAGATTAAGTATCAAATCATTAACTCGTTTAATAAAAATGGTATTACACAGAAGGTCATTTAGTATCCACTATTTATTAATTCACCCCTCCCTCATGCTTTCAACCCCAAATAACTGTCCTGAAATGTATACAAGCTTACCTTCTATTCCAGGTACAGCTTCTAATACAGCTGTTCCCAATGTCTTGTCTTTGCTTGTTGATGGGCAGAATTATGTACTTTCTTTTAGATAATTGACAACTTATTGGTATAAATACAAGAGCTCAAAACTTAATGAAAACCTCATCATATGTGACTAGCAGATGAGTGGCCTAGTGAAAACCTCATCATATGTGACTAGCAGATGACTGGCCATGTGAAAACCTCATCATATGTGACTAGCAGATGAGCGGCCATGTGAACCCTCATCATATGTGACTAGCAGATAAGTGGCCTTGTGAACCCTCATGATATGTGACTAGCAGATGAGTGGCCTAGTGAAAACCTCATCATATGTGACTTGCAGATGAGCGGCCGTGTGAAAACCTCATCTTGTGACTTGCAGATGAGTGGCCTTGTGAAAACCTCATGATATGTGACTAGCAGATGAGTGGCCATGTGAAAACCTCATCATATGTGACTAGCAGATCAATGGCCTAGTGAAAACCTCATCATAGGTGACTAGCAGATGAGTGGCCGTGTGAAAACCTCATGATATGTGACTAGCAGATCAATGGCAATGTGAAAACCTCATCATATGTGACTAGCAGATGAGTGGCCGTGTGAAAACCTCATCATATGTGACTAGCAGATGAGTGGCCGTGTGAAAACCTCATCATATGTGACTAGCAGATGAGTGGCCTTGTGAAAACCTCATCATATGTGACTAGCAGATGAGTGGCCATGTGAAAACCTCATGATATGTGACTAGCAGATCAATGGCCATGTGAAAACCTCATGATATGTGACTAGCAGATGAGTGGCCATGTGAAAACCTCATCTTGTGACCAGCAGATTAGTGGCCATGTGAAAACCTCATCATATGTGACTAGCAGATGAGTGGCCGTGTGAAAACCTCATCTTGTGACTAGCAGATGAGCGCCCATGTGAACACTCATGATATGTGACTAGCAGATGAGCGCCCATGTGAAAACCTCATCTTGTGACTAGCAGATGAGTGGCCATGTGAAAACCTCATCATGTGTGACTAGCAGAAATGTGAAACCTCATCATATTGTGTCTTCTGTACAACAACCGTGGTCATATCAAGTCTTCTGTATTACAACCATGTTTGCCTTACAACCATGTGTGTTCTCCCTCCAGCTTATCGAAGAACACTGCCTTCCTGGAGCGAGACGAGAGTCAGATGTATGCTCCCCTGTTTGCAGCTGTACGACTACATGGGATCACAGACAGTATGAGGCTACTTACATTGTTATCATAATTAAAACAACATAGCATTCTGTCCGAGGCTAATGAAAAACTGATGTTAGTCATTTCTGGATAAGGTTGATTGTGGTCAATTGTCTCATCATCATAAACATTTCTCTTGTAAGATTTCTCCTGTGAGTGAGTGAGTTTAGTTTTACGCCGCTTTTTAGCAATATTCCAGCAATATCACGGCGTGGGACACCAGAAATGGGCTTCTCACATTGTGCCCATGTGGGGACCTGAACCTGGGTCTTCAGCATGACAAGCTAACACTTTAACCACTAGGCTACCTGACCACCCTGATTTCTCTTGTAAGATAACTGGTGAGAAATAGGCAGGTTCCCTGGCCTGTCTGACTATAAGATCTGTCCTATAGCTCATATAAAATAGCTTGTAGTAGGAGACCACTATATTCAGATCTGTCTTGCACCTCTTCATACAATGGTCGATTCAAGCAGTAAATCCTTGGAGAAATCAGAGGTATTTTGACCTACTCTTGATAGTCCAGGGAAGTAATGTACATAACAGTACAATGATGTTTCAGCTGGGAACATTCAAGACATGCAGATAATGAACATCCTGCCCCAGAAGTGGCTGGTGGATCTCCTGTCTCAGCACTACCACGCTGTGAGTACACACCTTACTCTATGGTAGGCACACGCTGAAGGGATGACAGTACTGTAGGCACATAGTTTAGTGATGACAGTACTGTAGCCACATAGTTTAGTGATGACTGTACAGTAGGCACACAGTTTAGTGATGACAGTACTGTAGGCACATAGTTTAGTGATGACATTACTGTAGGCACATAGTTTAGTGATGACATTACTGTAGGCACATAGATTAGTGATGACAGTACTGTGGGCACATAGTTTAGTGATGCCTCTACTGTAGGCACATAGTTTAGTGATGACTACTGTAGGCACTTACTTTAGTGATGACATTATTGTAGGCACACACTTTAGTGATGACATTATTGTATGCACACAGTTTAGTGATGACATGATTGTAGACACACAGTTTAGTGATGACATTATCGTAGGCACATAGTTTAGTGATGACATTATTGTAGGCACACGTTTTAGTCATGCCATTATTGTAGGCACATAGTTTAGTCGTGACATTGTAGGCACATAGTTTAGTGATGACTGTACTATAGGCACACAGTTTAGTGATGACAGTACTGTAGGCACATAGTTTAGTGATGACTGTACTGTAGGCATATAGTTTAGTGATGACTGTACTGTAGGCACATAGCTTAGTGATGACATTACTGTAGGCACAAAGTTTAGTGACGACTGTACTGTAGGCACATCGTTTAGTGATCACGTTATTGTAGGTACATAGATTAATGCTGACAGTACTGTAGTTTAGTGAAGACAATATTGTAGGCACACAGTTTAACAATGACATTATTGTAGGCACATAGTTTAGTAATGACAGTATTGTAGGCTCATAGTTTAGTGATAACAGTAATATAGGCACATAGTTTAGTGATGACAGTACTGTAGGCACAGAGTTTAGTGATGACAGTACTATAGGCACAGAGTTTAGTGATGACATTATTGTAGACACACAGTTTAACTGATGACATTACTGTAGACACCTATACTGTAGTGATGACATTACTGTAGGCAAAGACTATAGTGATGATATTACTGTAGGCACATGCTAACATGATGATGTTACTGTAGGCTCACTATAGTAATGATATCACTGTAGGCACACACTATAGTGATGATATTTCTGTAGGCACACACACAATAATGATGATATTACTGTAGGCACATACTATAATGATGATATTTCTGTAGACAGAGAATATAGTGATAATATTACTGTAGGCACACACTATAGTGATGATATTACTGTAGGAACACACTATAGTGATGGTATTACTGTAGGCACACCCTGTAGTGATGATATTACTGTAAGCACACACCATAGTGATGATATTACTGTAGGCACACTCTATAGTTATGTTTCTGTAGGCACATACTATAGTGATGACTATACTGTAGGCACATACTATAGTGATGATGTTTCTGTGAACACACACTATAGTGATGACCATACTGTAGGCACATACTATAGTGATGACTATACTGTAGGCACTACTATAGTGATGATATTTCTGTAGGCACACACTATAGTGATGATAATACTGTAGGCACATACTGTAGTGATGATATTTCTGTGGGCACTTAGTCTAGTAGTGATATTACATTAGGCAATTGCTATAGTGATGGTATTCCTGTAGGCACATAGTTTAGTGATGATCATACTGTAGGCACATGCTATAGTGGTGATATTTCTGTGGGCACACACTATATAGTGATGATATTTCTGTAGGCACACACTATAGTGATGATCATACTGTAGGCATATACTATAGTGACTGTATTGCTGTACACACACTTGCTAGTGATAAGTGATGACATTACTGTAGGCACACACTATAGTGATGACCATACTGTAGGCACATGCTATAGTGGTGATATTTCTGTAGGCACACACTATAGTGATGATATTTCTGTGGGCACTCACTATAGTGATGACCATACTGTAGTCACACACAATAGTGATATTTCTGTAGGTACACACTATAGTGATGATATTTCTGTAGGCACACACTATATAGTGATGATATTTCTGTAGGCACACGCTATAGTGATGATGATACTGTAGGCATATACTATAGTGACTGTATTGCTGTACATACACTTGCTAGTGATAAGTGATGACATTACTGTAGGCACACACTATAGTAATGACCATACTGTAGGCACTTAGTTTAGTGGTGATATTGCTGCAGGCACCCACTACAGTGATGATATTACTTTAGGCACCCACTATAGTGATGATATTGCTGTAGACACCCACTATAGTGATGGTATTGCTGTAGACACACACTATAGTGATGATATTACTATAGGCACCCACTACAGTGATGGTATTGCTGTAGACACACACTATAGGGATGGTATTGCTGTAGACACATACTATAGTGATGGTATTGCTGTAGAGACACACTATAGTGGTGGTATTGCTGTAGACACATACTATAATGATGATATTTCTGTAGACAGAGAATATAGTGATGATATTACTGTAGGCACACACTATAGTGATGATATTACTGTAGGAACACACTATAGTGATGGTATTACTGTAGGCACACCCTGAAGTGATGATATTACTGTAGGCACAACCTGTAGTGATGATATTACTGTAGGCACACACTATAGTGATGATATTACTGTAGGCACACTCTATAGTTATATTTCTCTAGGCACATACTATAGTGATGACTATACTGTAGGCACATACTATAGTGATGATTTTACTGTAAGCACACACCATAGTGATGATATGACTGTAGGCACACTCTATAGTTATGTTTCTGTAGGCACATACTATAGTGATGACTATACTGTAGGCACATACTATAGTGATGATATTTCTGTAGGCACACACTATAGTGATGATAATACTGTAGGCACATACTGTAGTGATGATATTTCTGCAGGCACTTAGTCTAGTAGTGATATTACTTTAGGCAATTACTATAGTGATGGTATTGCTGTAGGCACATAGTTTAGTGATGATCATACTGTAGACACATGCTATAGTGGTGATATTTCTGTGGGCACACACTATAGTGATGACCATACTGTAGTCACACACAATAGTGATTTTTCTATAGGCACACACTATAGTGATGATATTTCTGTAGGCACACACTATATAGTGATGATATTTCTGTAGGCACACACTTTAGTGATGATCATACTGTAGGCATATACTATAGTGACTGTATTGCTGTACATACACTTGCTAGTGATAAGTGATGACATTACTGTAGGCACACACTATAGTGATGACCATACTGTAGGCACATGCTATAGTGGTGATATTGCTCTAAGCACACACTACAGTGATGATATTACTTTAGGCACACACTATAGTGATGATATTACTATAGGCATCCACTACAGTGATGTACAAACTGTAGTGATGATCATTACTGTAGACACATACTATAGTGATGGTATTGCTGTAGACACACTCTTTAGGGATGGTATTGCTGTAGACACATACTATAGTGATGATATTACTTTAGGCACACACTATAGTGATGATATTGCTGTAGACACACACTAAAGTGATGGTATTGCTGTAGACACATACTATAGTGATGGTATTGCTGTAGACACACACTACAGTGATTGTATTGCTGTAGACACATACTATAGTGATGGTATTGCTGTAGACACACACTATAGTGATATTACTTTAGGCACACACTATAGTGATGGTATTGCTGTACACACATACTATAGTGATGATATTACTACAGGCACCCACTATAGTGATGGTATTGTTGTAGGCACACACTATAGTGATGGTATTGCTGTAGACACATACTATAGTGATGATATTGCTGTAGACACATACTATAGTGGTGATATTACTGAAGCCACACACTATAGTGATGATATTGCTGTAAACACACACTATAGTGATGGTATTGCTGTAGACACACAATACAGTGATGATATTACTTTAGCCACACACTATAGTGATGATATTACTTTAGGCACACACTATAGTGATGATATTACTATAGGCACCCACTATAGTGATGGTATTGTTGTAGACACGTACTATAGTAATGATATTACTTTAGACACACACTATAGTGATGATATTGCTGTAGACACACACTATAGTGATGATATTACTATAGGCACACACTATAGTTATGGTATTGCTATAGACACCCACTACAGTGATGGTATTGCTGTAGACACACGCTATAGTGATGATATTACTTTAGGCACTCACTATAGTGATGGTATTGCTGTACACACATACTACAGTGATGATATTACTATAGGCACCCACTATAGTGATGGTATTGTTGTAGGCACAAACTATAGTGATGGTATTGCTGTAGACACATACTATAGTGATGATATTGCTGTAGACACATACTATAGTGATGATATTACTGTAGACACACACTATAGTGATGGTATTGCTGTAGACACACACTATAGTGATGGTATTGCTGTAGACACATACTATAGTGATGGTATTACTGTAGACACATACTATAGTGATGATATTACTGTAGGCACACATTGTAGTGATGGTACTGTTACAAGCCACTATAGTGATGGTATTGCTGTAGACACATACTATAGTGATGATATTGCTGTAGAGGCACCCACTATAGTGATGATATTACTGTAGACACACACTATAGTGATGGTATTGCTGTAGACACACACTACAGTGATGGTATTGCTGTAGACACATACTATAGTGATGATATTACTATAGGCACACACTATAGTGATGATATTGCTGTAGACACACACTACAGTGATGGTATTACTGAAGCCACACACTATAGTGATGATATTACTTTAGGGCACACACTATAGTGATGATATTACTATAGGCACACCCACTATAGTGATGGTATTTATAGGCACCCACTACGTGATGGTATAGTAAGTGATATTACTTTAGACACACACTATAGTGATGATATTGCTTGTAGACACATACTATAGTGATGATATTACTATAGACACACACACTATAGTGATGGTATTGCTGTAGACACACCCACTATAGTGATGGTATTGCTGTAGCACACACACTATAGTGATGGTATTGCTATAGCACACACACTATAGTGATGATATTACTGTAGACACCCACTATAGTGATGGTATTGCTGTAGACACATACTATAGTGATGGTATTGCTGTAGGGGCACACACTATAGTGATGGTATTGCATGTAGACACATACTATAGTGATGATATTGTTGTAGACACAAACTATAGTGATGAATATTATTGCTGTAGACACACACTATAGTGATGGTATTGCAGACACACATACTATGTGTGATGGTATTGCTGTAGACAGACACACACTATAGTGATGGTATTGCTGCAGACACACACTATAGTGATGGTATTGCTGTAGACACATACTATAGTGATGGTATTGCTGTAGACACACACTATAGTGATGATGTTTGCACACTAGACACATGTGAGACACAGCTATAGTGATGGTATTGCTGTAGACACAAACTATAGTGATGGTATTGGTATGGTGTTGACACATACTATAGTGATGGTATTGTTACTTTGGGCACTATGGTGATGATGTTGCTGTAGACACACACTATAGTGATGGTATTGCTGTAGACACACACTATAGTGATGGTATTGTTGTAGACACAAACTATAGTGATGGTATTGCTGTAGACACATACTATAGTGATGGTATTTGCTGCAGACACACTATAGTGATGGTATTGCTGTAGACACATACTATAGTGATGGTATTGCTGTAGACACAAACTATAGTGATGGTATTGCTGTAGACACACACTATAGTGATGGTATTGCTGTAGACACATACTATAGTGATGGTATTGCTGTAGACACCCACTATAGTGATGGTATTGCTGTAGACACACACTATAGTGATGGTATTGCTGTAGACACACACTATAGTGATGGTATTGCTGTAGACACATACTATAGTGATGGTATTGCTGTAGACACACACTATAGTGATGGTATTGCTGTAGACACACACTATAGTGATGGTATTGCTGTAGACACACACTATAGTGATGGTATTGCTGTAGACACACACTATAGTGATGGTATTGCTATAGACACACACTATAGTGATGGTATTGCTGTAGAGACACACTATAGTGATTGTATTGCTGTAGACACATACTATAGTGATGGTATTGCTGTAGAGACACACTATAGTGATGGTATTGCTGTAGACACACACTATAGTGATGGTATTGCTGTAGACACACACTATAGTGATGGTATTGCTGTAGAGACACACTATAGTGATGGTATTGTTGTAGAGACACACTATAGTGATGGTATTGCTGTAGACACACACTATAGTGATGGTAATGCTGTAGACACATACTATAGTGATGGTATTGCTGTAGACACATACTATAGTGATGGTATTGCTGTAGACACACACTATAGTGATGGAATTGCTGTAGACACACACTATAGTGATGGTATTGCTGTAGATACAAACTATAGTGATGGTATTGCTGTAGACACATACTACAGTGATGTTATTGCTGTAAACACACACTATAGTGATGATATTACTGGAGACACATACTATAGTGATGATATTGCTGTAGACACACACTATAGTGATGGTATTGCTGTAGACACACACTACAGTGATGATATTACTGAAGCCACACACTATAGTGATGATATTACTTTAGTCACACACTATAGTGATGATATTACTATAGGCACCCACTATAGTGATGGTATTGCTGTAGACACATACTATAGTGATGGTATTGCTGTAGACACCCACTATAGTGATGGTATTGCTGTAGACACACACTATAGTGATGGTTTTGCTGTAGACACATACTATAGTGATGGTATTGCTGTGGACACACACTATAGTGATGGTAATTGCTGTAGACACACACTTTAGTAATGATATTACTACAGGCACCCACTATAGTGATGGTATTGCTGTAGACACACACTATAATGATATTACTTTAGGCACACACTATAGTGATGGTATTGCTGTACACACATACTATAGTGATGATATTACTACAGGCACCCACTATAGTGATGGTATTGTTGTAGGCACACACTATAGTGATGGTATTGCTGTAGACACATACTATAGTGATGATATTGCTGTAGACACATACTATAGTGATGATATTGCTGTATAGTATTGTATTATATGGACACACTATATAGTGATGGTATTGCTGTAGACACATACTATAGTGATGGTATTGCTGTAGAGACACACTATAGTGATGGTATTGCTGTAGACACACACTATAGTGATGGTATTGCTGTAGAGACACACTATAGTGATGGTATTGTTGTAGAGACACACTATAGTGATGGTATTGCTGTAGAGACACACTATAGTGATGGTATTGCTGTAGACACATACTATAGTGATGGTATTGCTGTAGACACATACTATAGTGATGGTATTGCTGTAGACACACACTATAGTGATGATATTGCTGTAGACACACACTATAGTGATGGTATTGCTGCAGACACACACTATAGTGATGGTATTGCTGCAGACACACACTATAGTGATGGTATTGCTGTGGAGACACACACTATAGTGATGATATTACATGACTGATGCCACACACTATGGTGATGATGATATTGCTGTACACACACACTATAGTGATGATATTACTATAGGCACCCACTATAGTGATGATATTACTGTAGGCACACTATAGTGATGGTATAGTGATGATATTACTCAGTGCTGGTATTGCTGTAGACACCCACTATAGTGATGTATTGCTGTAGACACACACTATAGTGATGGTATTGCTGCAGACACACACTATAGTGATGATATTGCTGTAGACACACACTATAGTGATGGTATTGCTGTAGACACACATACTATAGTGATGATATTGCTACAGGCACACACTATAGTGATGGTATTGTTGCAGACACACACTATAGTGATGGTATTGCTGTAGACAACATACTATAGTGATGATATTGCTGTAGACACATACTATAGTGATGATATTACTGCAGGACACCACACTATAGTGATGGTATTGCTGTAGGCACACACTATAGTGATGGTATTGCTGTAGACATGTTATATAGGCACTATAGTGATGATATTACTGAGAGACACACACTATAGTGATGATATTGCTGTGATGGTATTGCTGTAGACACACACTATAGTGATGATATTGCTGTAAACACCCACTATAGTGATGGTATTGCTGTAGACACACTACTATAGTGATGATATTACTGTAGACACACTATATAGTGATGGTATTGCTGTAGGCACACACTATATTGATGGCATTGCTGCAGACACATACTATAGTGATGGATTGCTGTAGACACACACTATAGTGATGATATTACTATAGGCACACACTATAGTGATGGTATTGCTGTAGACACACACTATAGTGATGATATTGCTAGAGACACACACTATAGTGATGGTATTGCTGTAGACACAATACTATAGTGATGATATTACTATGCTTTTACCACTATAGTGATGGTATTGCTGTAGACACATACCATAGTGATGATATTGCTGCAGACAATACTATAGTGATGATATTGCTGCAGACACACACTATAGTGATGGTATTACTTTAGACACACACCATAGTGATGGTATTGCTGCAGACACACACTGATGATATTGCTGTAGACCTGTATAGTGATGGTATTGCTGTAGACACACAACTATAGTGATGATATTGCTGTAGACACACACTATAGTGATGGTATTGCTGTAGACACACACTATAGTGATGATATTGCTGTAGACAACACACTATAGTGATGGTATTGCTGTAGACACACATACTATAGTGATGATATTGCTGTAGACACACACTATAGTGATGGTATTGCTGTAGACACACTACTATAGTGATGATATTGCTGTAGACACACACTATAGTGATGATATTACTTGTAGACACACACTATAGTGATGGTATTGCTGTAGACACACACTATAGTGATGGTATTGCTGATGTAGGGCACAGACACACACTATAGTGATGGTATTGCTGTAGACACATACTATAGTGATGGTATTGCTGTAGACACATACTATAGTGATGATGATATTGCCATAGTGATGGCACACACCACTATAGTGATGGTATTGCTGTAGACATACACACTATAGTGATGGTATTGCTGCAGACACATACTATAGTGATGGTATTGCTGTAGACACATACCATAGTGATGGTATTGCTGCAGACACACACACATACTATAGTGATGGTATTGCTGTAGACACACACTATAGTGATGGTATTGCTGTAGACACACACTATAGTGATGATATTGCTGTAGACACACATATGAGTGATGATATTGCTGTAGACACACACTATAGTGATGGTATTGCTGCAGACACACACTATAGTGATGGTATTGCTGTAGACACATACTATAGTGATGGTATTGCTGCAGACACCCACTATAGTGATGGTATTGCTGTAGACACATACTATAGTGATGGTATTGCTGGTATTGCTGTGCACACATACTATAGTGATGGTATTGCTGTAGACACATACCCACTATAGTGATGGTATTGCTGTGCAGACACACACTATAGTGATGGTATTGCTGTAGACACATACTATAGTGATGGTATTGCTGTAGACACATTACTATAGTGATGGTATTGCTGCAGACACACACTATAGTGATGGTATTGCTTGTAGACACACACTATAGTGATGGTATTGCTGTAGACAACAACACTATAGTGATGATATTGCTGTAGACACACACTATAGTGATGGTATTGCTGTAGACACACACTATAGTGATGGTATTGCTGTAGACACATACTATAGTGATGGTATTGCTGTAGACACACACTATAGTGATGGTATTGCTGTAGACACACACTATAGTGATGGTATTGCTGTAGACACATACTATAGTGATGGTATTGCTGTAGAGACACATACTATAGTGATGGTATTGCTGTAGACACACACTATAGTGATGGTATTGCTGTAGAGACACACACATACAATTCATAGTGATGGTATTGCATTGTGTACACATACTATAGTGATGGTATTGTGTATTTTACACTGCAGACACACACTATGAGTGATGGTATTTACTGTAGACACATACTATAGTGATGATATTGCTGTAGACACACACTATAGTGATGGTATTGTTGACAGACACACACTATAGTGATGGTATTGCTGTAGACACACACACTATAGTGATGGTATTGCTGTAGACACACACTATAGTGATGATATTACTATAGGCACCCACTATAGTGATGGTATTGCTGTAGACACATACCATAGTGATGGTATTGCTCAATAGACACCACACTATAGTGATGGTATTGTTGTAGGCACACATACTATAGTGATGGTATTGCTGTAGACACACACTATAGTGATGATATTGCTGCAGACACACACCATAGTGATGGTATTGCTGTAGACACATACTATAGTGATGGTATTGCTGTAGACACACACTATAGTGATGGTATTGCTGTAGACACACTATAGTGATGATATTACTATAGACACACTATAGTGATGGTATTGCTGTAGACACACACTATAGTGATGGTATTGCTGTAGACACATACTATAGTGATGGTATTGCTGTGAGACACACACTATAGTGATTACTTTAGACACACCATAGTGATGATATTGCTGCAGACACACACCATAGTGATGGTATTGCTGTAGACACATACTATAGTGATGGTATTGCTGTAGACACATACCATAGTGATGGTATTGCTGTAGACACATACCATAGTGATGGTATTGCTGTAGACACACACCATAGTGATGGTATTGCTGCAGACACACACTATAGTGATGGTATTGCTGTGCAGACACACACTATAGTGATGGTATTGCTTTAGACACACACCATAGTGATGGTATTGCTGTACACACACACTATAGTGATGATATTACTACAGGCACCCACTATAGTGATGGTATTGTTGTAGGCACACACTATAGTGATGGTATTGTTGCAGACACATACTATAGTGATGATATTGCTGTAGACACATACTATAGTGGTGATATTACTGAACCACACACTATAGTGATGATATTGCTGTGAGACAACACACTATAGTGATGGTATTGCTGTAGACACACACTATAGTGTGATGATATTGCTGCAGACACACACTATAGTGATGATATTACTGAAGGCACACACTATAGTGATGATATTACTATAGGCACACACTATAGTGATGATATTACTATAGGCACCCACTATAGTGATGATGATATTGCTTTAGACACACACCATAGTGATGATATTACTATTGTAGACACACACCATAGTGATGATATTACTGTAGACACACACTATAGTGATGATATTACTATGGGCACACACTATAGTGATGGTATTGCTGTAGACACACACTATAGTGATGGTAATTGCTGTAGACACACACACTTTAGTAATGATATTACTATAGGCACCCACTACAGTGATGGTATTGCTGTAGACACACCATAGTGATGATATTACTTTAGGCACACACTATAGTGATGGTATTGCTGTTGACACATACCACAGTGATGATATTACTATAGGCACCCACTATAGTGATGGTATTGTTGTAGACTATACATTGCTGTAGACACATACTATAGTGATGGTATTGCTGCAGACACATACTATAGTGATGATATTGCTGACAAAACACAGACACATACTATAGTGATGATATTGCTGTAGACACATACCATAGTGATGGTATTACTGCAGACACACACTATAGTGATGATATTGCTGCAGACACACACTATAGTGATAGTGATGATACTATTGCTGTAGACACACACTATAGTGATGGTATTGCTGTAGACACACACCATAGTGATGGTATTGCTGCAGACACACACACTATAGTGATGGTATTGCTGTAGACACACACACACTATAGTGATGGTATTGCTGCAGACACACACTATAGTGATGGTATTGCTGTAGACACACACTATAGTGATGGTTACTTTAGACACACACTATAGTGATGGTATTGCTGCAGACACACATATGGTACTGCAGACACACACTGTAGTGATGATATTACTACAGGCACCCACTATAGTGATGGTATTGTTGTAGGCACACACTATAGTGATGGTATTGCTGTAGACACATACTATAGTGATGATATTGCTGTAGACACACACTATAGTGATGATATTACTGTAGACACACACTATAGTGATGATATTGCTGTAGACACACACTATAGTGATGGTATTGCTGTAGACACACACTACAGTGATGATATTACTGAAGCCACACACTATAGTGATGATATTACTTTAGGCACACACTATAGTGATGATATTACTATAGGCACCCACTATAGTGATGGTATTGCTGTAGACACATACTATAGTAATGATATTACTTTAGACACACACTATAGTGATGATATTGCTGTAGACACACACTATAGTGAGCACATAGACACACACTATAGTGATGGTATTACTATAGGCACACACTAGACACATAGTGATGGTATTGCTGTAGACACACACTATAGTGATGGTAATTGCTGTAGACAATAACACTTTAGTAATGATATTACTATAGGCACCCACTACAGTGATGGTATTGCTGTAGACACACGCTATAGTGATGATATTACTTTAGGCACACACTATAGTGATGGTATTGCTGTACACACATACTACAGTGATGATATTACTATAGGCACCCACTATAGTGATGGTATTGCTGTAGACACATACTATAGTGATGATATTGCTGTAGACAAATACTATAGTGATGATATTACTGTAGACACATACTGTAGTGATGATATTACTATAGACACACACTATAGTGATGGTATTGCTGTAGACACACACTACAGTGATGGTATTGCTGCAGACACATACTATAGTGATGATATTGCTGTAGAGCACACTATAGTGATGATATTGCTGCAGACACACACCACAGTGATGGTATTGCTTTAGACACACACTATAGTGATGGTATTGTTGTAGACACAAACCATAGTGATGGTATTGCTGTAGACACACACCATAGTGATGGTATTGCTGTAGACACACACATACTATAGTGATGGTATTGTATTACTGTAGACACAATACATATATGTATGATGGTATTGTATTGGTAGACACACACTATAGTGATGGTATTGCTGTAGACACTATACTATAGTGATGGTATTGTTGCAGACACACACACTATAGTGATGGTATTGCTGCAGACACACACTATAGTGATGGTATTACTGTAGACACACACCTATAGTGATGGTATTGCTGTAGACACACACTATAGTGATGGTATTGCTGTAGACACACACTATAGTGATGGTATTGCTGTAGACACATACTATAGTGATGGTATTGTTGCAGAGACACATTGCTGTGAGACTATAGTGATGGTATTGCTGTAGACACATACTATAGTGATGGTATTGCTGTAGACACACACTATAGTGATGATATTGCTGCAGACACACACTATAGTGATAGTGATGTATTGTGACACACACTATAGTGATGGTATTGCTACAGACACACACTATAGTGATGGTATTACACTATAGACACATACTATAGTGATGGTATTGCTGATGGTATAGCTGTAGACACACTATAGTGATGGTATTGCTGTAGACACACACTATAGTGATGTAGACACACACTATAGTGATGGTATTGCTGTAGACACACACTATAGTGATGGTATTACTGTAGACACACACTATAGTGATGGTATTGCTGTAGACACATACTATAGTGATGATATTACTGTAGACACCACACTATAGTGATGGTATTGCTGTAGACACACACCATAGTGATGATATTACTGTAGACACATACATACCATAGTGATGGTATTGTTGGCAGACACACACCATAGTGATGGTATTGCTGTAGACACACACCATAGTGATGGTATTGCTGTAGACACACACTATAGTGATGGTATATTACTATAGTGATGGTATTACTTTGTAGACACATACTATAGTGATGGTATTGCTACTATAGTACATGATGTTGCTGTAGACCACTATAGACACTTTAGGCACACACTATAGTGATGGTATTGCTGTAGACACACTATAGTATAGTGATGGTAGTGATGGTATTGCTGTAGACACACACTATAGTGATGGTATTGCTGTAGACACACACTATAGTGATGGTATTGCTGTAGACACATACTATAGTGATGGTATTGCTGCAGACACATACTATAGTGATGGTATTGCTGTAGACACACACTATAGTGATGATATTGCTTTATGGTATTGCACATACTATAGTGATGGTATTGCTGTAGACACACACTATAGTGATGGTATTGCTGCAGACACACACTATAGTGATGGTATTGCTGTAGGCACACACACTATAGTGATGGTATTGCTGTAGACACACACTATAGTGATGGTATTACTGTAATACACACTATAGTGATGGTGATGGTATTGCTGTAGACACACACTATAGTGATGGTAATTATTGCTGTAGACACATACTATAGTGATGGTATTGCTGTAGACACAACACTATAGTGATGGTATTGCTGTAGACACACACATACTATAGTGATGGTATTGCTGTAGACACACACTATAGTGAT